>NC_090324.1:27395941-27718120 GCF_040869045.1 Eurosta solidaginis | reverse complement strand
GTTTTGGGGATGTCCTTTAGAATTTCCTTACAGTTTGAAGTCCACTTGCGTAATGGAAAGCCAGCTGAGTGTAAGGCTTCGTGAATCTCGTTTCTTGCTTTGATGGTTGACGCTATTGTGTGTCCTCCAGATAAAACATCATCTACGTACATACTCTCTCTTAGTATCCTAGCCGCTGTAGGGTGTGAATTTGCGACGTCGTCAGCCAGTTGTAGGAGCGTTCTTATCGCGAGATATGGAGCGCAATTCACTCCGAAGGTAACCGTCTTTAATTCGTAAAGACTAATAGGGTCATTCGGGGAAGTGCGATGCACAATACGTTGAAATTTGGTGTGATTTTCGTTCACCCAAATTTGTCGATACATCTTTTCGATGTCGCTATTGAAGACGAAACGGTATAGCCTCCACCGTAATATGAGGATGGGTAGATCGGCTTGTAGAACTGGGCCTGGGAGTAGAATATCATTTAGGCTCTTCCCGTTGGCCGTAGGGCTCGAGGCATTGAATACTACGCGTACCTTTGTAGTGGTACTTTCCGCTTTAATAACGGCGTGGTGGGGCAGGAAATAATTATCCGAATCGTCGGATGGAATATTCTTTTCAATTTTTCTCATATGTCCGAGCGTTTCATATTCTGACAACACTCGAACATACTCTTTACCTAAGTCTGGGTTTTTTATTAGCCGCCCCTCATTCCGGAAGAATTGAGAGCATGCACGCTTCAGGGATGGTCCTAAGTTAATATTGTTAGGGTAATCCTGCCGGAATGGTAGTGACACGGTGTACCTTCCCTTCTCACTACGCTGCGTTGTTTCTTTAAATAGTTGTTCGCAGTACCTTTCTTCTTCATTTAATATTTTATTTTTTGATACATTTTCTACCTCCCAGAACGCTTTGAGTTGGTTGTCTAACGCAACCTCGTTGTAAAAAGACATAATGCTCTTCGTTGGATTCGGTGATTCGATACGACCGGTTAGTATCCAACCGAACACTGTCTCTTGGGCTAAGAGTGTGTTTAGCACATTCTTCTTTATACCGCTCATTATAATTTGGGGATATATATCTCCGCCAAGTATGAGGTCTACGTCTTCGTTGACGTAGAACCTCTTGTCTGCCAATACCAAGTCTGGGAATGCCTGCATAGTCATTGCATTGATATGACAGGATGGAAGATTCCCAGTGAGTTTCGCTAGAACTAGTACTGGTGTAGTCAGGCTGAAGCAGGGATCCACTGGTGAACGTAGTTCGATGTTGGATGCTTCTTTCACCTGAGCTGACACCGCATTTGTGATGCCTGAAACATGGGCATGCATTTTCCTCGCTGGCAAATTGATTCTGCGTTTCAGTCTTTCAGTTATAAAGGAACATTCAGACCCAGAATCAATTAATGCCCGCGCGGAAAAGTCGGTACCATTATGGTGAATGTGTACGCGAGCAGTTCCTAATAGCACGCCTGTGCTGGAATTGGCATGGCAGGATTTGACATTCTGATTCGCAGAGGAAGGTGGTTGTCCCGATTCCTGTCTTTTCCTTGCCTGTGCCGAAGTTGATGGGGCATTATCCGCATCTTTGAAGGGATTTCGTACCGCCGGTTGCTGAAGTGTGTCCGCATGCAGGAGCGTGTGGTGACGAGAGTGGCATTTGGAACAGTTGTATGAACTGGTGCACCTCGTCACTGTGTGTCCTGGGGATAAACAATTCAGGCAGCCATTTGTGGATTTAACGAATTTAATCCTTTCTGCTGGGTTTAAATCGCAAAAACGTGAACAGTTGCGTAATCTGTGCTCCGTAGATTTGCACATTTTACACATTGATTTTGTTGTTTGCTTGGTTACTTTGGTTTGAAAAGCACCAAGTCTTTTTGTAGGGTTTTCTGTCGACTGGCGCGACGTGTTTGATTTTTGCACTTTAGAAGTGGCATTCCCTGTAAAACCAGACACGGTTTCAAGTGTCTGGAAACGATTTGACAAGAATTTGTCCATATCCTCCCACTTGGATATGTCCGTCTTGTGGTCAATGCTCTGCTCCCATAGCGCCAACATATTTTCAGGTAATTTTGTCGAACATAAATAGGTAATAATCGCATCCCAATTTGAAACATCGATCTGATGTGTTTTTAAAGATGCCAAGCAATTATTTATGTCGCGCTGTAAGGTTTTGATAGAGCTGCCGCACTCGCTATCTATCTTTTTTAGATTAAACAAAATTTGTAGTTGTGAGTTTACGAGAATCCGCTTATTCTCGTATCTCTCACATAGGTTTTTCCAGGCTGTTTCGAAGCCTTCATTTGTCAAGGGACATTTCTTAACGATGTCCTTTGCCTCACCTTGAGTTTTCTGATTGAGGTGGAACAACTTTTCTACCGGGCTTAGGCGACTGTTGTTTTTGTATATGGCCGTGAACAGGTCACGAAACGTTGGCCAAGATAGGTAGTCGCCCTTGAACACCTCAGTATCACAAGCTGGCAGGCGGATACTATGTTCGCGCGCGCGTTCTCCCTCAGGTTTGACTGCCCTATCTTTTTCCTCCTTCAATTTGGCTTGAAGTTCAGCCATGTTCGACATGCATCTCAGGAATACGGCATATGCCGCTTTATGCTTTATCTTGACCGCTGCAATTTTCTTTGCGTCGAGCGTGTCAGAGCCAAGCAACTCCTCTAGGGCGTTCTCTGCTTTTTCCCACTTAGCTTGCAACTCTTTTTGCTGTATTGCAAGAGTGTGTATAGTGTGCAGAGCCGCATTGATGTCATTAAAATCGGCCTCGAATTCGATTATTCGATCGGCCAATCTAATATATGATTCCATGTTCATGGATTAAAATTTGTGATCAAATTAAAAAGGGGTTGTAAAACTGAAAAAACCTGTGCGAATCACCCAACCAACAATGATTAAAATATAGAAAAAACTCTTTATTTAACGCTTTCAATTTGTTTATTTTTTCACTGATTTTGCAGCTTATTTGTGCCGAAAACCAGGGGGAAGGGGAGAGCAACAACAACGTCTTTTGTGGAATTAAAGGGGGCCACTCGCCACTTCAACGTTCAAATTTGTTATAAATAAGTGCGCGCGCTGATATAACAACTCGACGAAAAGTGTAAAAACTCAGTGAAAACTGTTGTAAAAACTGTGTCGATTGAATTAGTGAAAATTAAAGTGCTTGAAAAGAAAATGAAAATTGCCACAGCCGTATGGCGTGAGATTTTAATGTGAATGTGAGGTTATGTGCACCTCTTCCTTGTGCTGTGTCCGGAGAGCCTTACCGCTGGTGGGGGGATAGACCAGATAGTCACAAGGAATGTTAAACGACGTTTATGCAACGCGTTTGCACTTATTTTCCTTTTCGGCAATACATTTTTTACACTTTTCGCGGTTAATTAGAAATCACTACGCACTTTAAATTGATTTTTCGCACTTTTTATTTGTTGTTTTAACCAAAAAAATGTGGCAAGAATTATTGCACTTACTCAGGTATTTTTTGGTGACTTGTATACTGGTGATGATGTGATGATGTGGCAAGATAACTCGGTGTTGCAGTGGCTTCCGCTCGCTGTCGATTGCTCAGTGTTTGATGCTGGTGTTAAATAATAGCCGTTCTTAAACTTTTTGTGTTATCGCTGTTGATTGTGGCAAAAACTCTCCGTATAACTTTTTATGTAAGGAATTTGAAATTTGTGCGGTCAGGTATGGTCGTATTTTGTGGATTGTAATTTAGGTGCTGTATATTCCTTTCTCGGGGAGATAGGACCAAATGTTCGGCCGGTGTGCGTCTAATCCTGGAGAGGTGGGCGCACCGGGTCGATCTCAGCGGGAGTAAGCGGATGATAAAAGTTAACGGTGATGAACAGATGTAAGTGAATATTTCTTGCCATTGAATTATACATAATTCTTAAATATAGAAATTCAGAATGTAATAGGTGTATAGTCGATGGCCAGTAAGGCTGGACGAAGAGGCCGAGGTCTCCGTTCCAGATTGGCACCATTTTTTGTTATTCTGTGGTTTTTGTCGTTCCGGATGGAGAGGCCGAGGTCTCCATTCCAGATTTGCGGTTTTTTTTGTTGGTTGGACGAAGAGGCAGAGGTCTCCGTTCCAGACTGGAGGGTTTTGAGGTTTTTCTGGGCTGGACGAAGAGGCCGAGGTCTCCGTTCCAGCGTATAACGTGGTCGTCTCGCTCTCAGGGCGACTGTGGCATTTTATGGATGTGCCAGGGCGAGTGGCCGTGAGGTTGGTTGGGTGATGCGCGTTTTCGCTGCAGCGCATGTATTTCGTCAGTTGTGTATTAGATTATTACCCTACAAAACCTACCCACGCCCATGCAAATGTGACTACGAATATAACCTATCACCGTAAAATGACTAGTCAACTGACGTGGAGTGACGAGAGCGTTTTTGCAAAGTAGTTAGTGCTGTGATTTCGAGCAGCTTATGTATTTCAACAAAACCAGCAAGATTGCGGTGTGTGGGAGGTTGGAGCGGACGTGATTCCAAGCCACCCGCGCAAAATTACTTGGTTTCGTGATACGCGTGGGGTTTTATTAACAACCGTACGTTAAACTATATGACTAAACCGAGTTTAAAACGAACCGGAGAGGTTGACGACGGTATTGATTTAATTTTGTGCGACAGCTCATGACGAAGAGCGAACATCGTAATTAAATTGGAACATGTACCAACTGTCGGTGCTTACATGCAGATTGGCGATGCGTTCTTCACGACGCGTTCTATCTGCACGTATCATTATTAGATTGCATGCAGCCCTGTCGTGTATTTATTGGTTAGCTGACAGCTGGTATGGTGAATTTGTGGTGTGCGAGTATATATATGTACATACAGGTACTTGCTTGCCCTTGAAAAGAAACTAGGTCACTGGGGCAGTAGCACACTAGGCCGGTAGAAACAGTTCACTTTTCCCATTTCGGGATTTTGTCTTGTCGGGATTCTTTAATTTCGGGACTCGGATTGTTTTTGTACCGAGCCCTTATAATGACTGTTTGTGATGTTTGTTGTTGAGAAACAACAATTCCTACCCCCCGCCAAAAAGCAGACAGTACCGACGGCAAAAAAAATCAAACATCCAAAAGAAAAAAATTTTTTTTTTTTTTTGGTTGTAAATGAGAGCAATTAATTTTGAAGGAGGTGTTTGCCTGTATATATTTTTTTTTGCGTAAGCATGTTTTGTGACTGCCCGGGTCAAAAAAGCCGATCCCGATTTTGTTTCTTTTGCGGGTTTTCGGTACCAGTGTGCGTCACTTGATGCAGCACTAATATGATATGCCGAACCAAGTAGGAATACATACATACATATGTACGTACGTTGGTTACAAATATGCCAACGGTAGAAGACAACAGAAAAATGAACATTCATACCCGTGTAGAGAGTGCAAATTTCAAATGAATTGAAACAAACGGTAAACAAATCATTCGATTTATTTCGCCGTTTCTTCATTCATCTGATTTTACGTGAAAGAATTCATGTGGTGTCTGTTAAATTTTTTCTTAAAACAGAATATAATTGATTTTTTCAAGTGAAAAAGTCATCACGGTACATAATATATTGTTTCAAAGTATTATCTAATAGAATTTGTAGTGTGAAACCCATAAATTTACTTGGGAAGAAACTATTTTGAGATTAGTGAAAAAATCCATATATATATAAAATGAGTGAATTTTCTGGAGCACACTCTAACCTAAATCAATCGCAGGCCTTTGCTGCTGCACTGCAACGTGCCAAACAGATAGCGGCAACCATACAGCCAAATGCCTCACAGCAAAATAGCGCAGGTGTGGCTGCATCACCAACACCGGGTGCAGGTTTTAAGCGTTCTCATGAAGACAACGATTCCGGTCCAGAAATGAAACGGTTTACCAGCCCGGGAAATGAGTATAATAATTCAAATGGCAGTAACGCTGGTGGCGGAGGGGCTGATAATATTTCACAAGCATTAGCCCAAGCTGCAGCAGTAGCACAACGTTTGGCCTCAACAGCTCGTACTACAGTGGAAGAACAAATACGTATTCCGGAAGCGCTTGTCAATTCAGTTTTAGGACGTGGCAGTAATGATACTATTACTCAGATACAGGGTATGAAAAACAATACGTCCAGGCTTTTATTTTCATTTTAGGTGACTGGCGGTGGAGATTGATGATGATGATGATTCTTTGGATAATAGCAGCCCACAATGCTTACAAAATCTCACCAACAGTGCAAATAACAATAATACGCAAAATCTAAATCTCAATATGGATCCCATGCATAGTCCTGCCACAGCAGTTGCGCAAATACAAACTTTATTAGATCGACGTGTTATTGAAAAAGCTTTACAGTTGCTGATACCTATACAAAATTAGTTGGATCGTTTGTATCGTCCTTATCTTCATCTAACCCACCCATATCCTCATCTCCATCTAATGAAAATTGATATGAATCTTCATTATCTGAATCATCAAAATTTGCTATCATCGGTTTGACAGGTTGAGTGTTTTTTTTTTTTCCTACTACTACGGAATTAAGTATACGTGGTGCGGGCTTATCAGACGAAATACTTGAGTTCACTTTATTACTATTAGGGGATGAATTGGGATTAGTTGGCGATGATTTTTTTTTTGTTTACGAATTTGGAAAATTTTTGAAAAAAAGGATACACATTTACTGCTATGTAACTTATTAACTTTTTTAAAATAACGAAAATAACAGGGAGAAAATAACCATTAAAATTCGAAAATCCTTTTTGTTGCTATTTTCATACGCGCAGATGTATATCTTCTTAGAGCTAATAACGCAATGCTTCAACTAATCAGCGCTTATACAATCTAATATAAATAAAATGGAAATCATTAATGGTACTTCTCTCACAATATCGACGGCTGACTGGAGAAGATTATCCTATCTCGATTGCCGCCATATCTTATCTGATGTGTTGAATATACAGTTGTGTTCACGACAATTGTAGCACAAATTAAAATCATATTTTATGATATTATTTCGCCCTTTATTTCATTTCGTTTATTTTAGAAGAATTTCAATTTAGTTCTATAACGAAAACTATGCATACCAATTTCAGAAAAGTTTTCAAAAATATTCGAAAATTCCACAAGCATTTCAAAATTTTTACAATTTCGAAGTCGCGCATTAATTATTCACAATTTTCAAAAACGTTCCGAAATTGGCTTGGGCAGTTTTCTTAAATTTGTTACTTAAATTAACGAAAATAAGTAACAGAAAAAACCTCATCAAATATTAAATTTGTTTGTTGTATTTTCGTGCTCCCGGCTGTATATTAAGTCGTTTTTGAACCAAATTCTTAGATAGATTATTCTTGTAATAATTTCTCTTCAATCGCTTGCTAATATAAAGCATTTTCGGACCGGCAGACCAGGCTAAGGCAATCTTCCAGTACTACCGATAAATATCAGATTTAAATTATTTTTTTTAAACTTAAAGTATGTGATTGAGAATTTTCGGAGTTGGTGGCTTTTTGTTGACGTGGTCATAGGACTTCTAGGCAGGCGAACATCGCCACTTGCTTTTTTAATGGGCGGCACAAATTTGCGACGTTCCGGCTTAACAGGGAATAGTCATCAGGTTTTCTGTTTTCTACCAAAGCGTGATCATCTGACATATCGTTGTCATCTAATTTCTGTGTTTTGTCACTTTTCGAAATTAGTACATCTCCTTTTTTATTAATTATATCGTTTATATTGACTATTGTGAAAGTGGGCATAGTCTCAAAATCCTCTATAGTTGTTGAGAGGGGTTCTGCTTCTATTGCTTTATTTTCCTCAATACTCTCATTTGTTGATTTACGCTTGACTGTAGACTTTGGTATCGGCTTCGTAATAGCAGATGACGCACTTCGACGTTTTGGTAAAGACAGACGGCGCGCATGTTGCGTTTTCTTTGGCATTGTTATAAGAGTGCGTGATGTTGAAGTTGATGTTTGTGTGGAAGATTTTGCTGTAGTTTTAATATTACTATTATTACTACGCACAGTTTGTAGAAATCTAGGTTGCTGCGTCATCCTCAATGTAACACTGTTACCATCCATTAATGTACGCTTTTCTATAATTCTTGTTGTTGTATTTCGTTTTGGTTCCTCGAATAATGCAAGACCATCCGTTTTTAACTTAATTATTTTTCTACCATTTAGAGTTTGCCGTTGTTGTTGATTCGTCTTTCTCATAAGCATAGTAATCTCGCTGGAATTTGAAGTTTTATTATGTTGTTGCTGTTGTTCATTATCTCTACCGCTTGCCACATTTGATGATGACTTTGCTAATAAGAAGCGTTTCCGCGCGATGCCCGATACATCTGCGTCACTATCGCTGCTATCTAAATCATTACGAGCACGCTTAACACCTGCCATAGGCTCAATCGAACGATTTACATTAGCAGCAAAGGATTTTCTGAGAAGTAGCAATTGTGAAGGCTGACTTTTTTGGGCGACTGTAGACGTTGGTCGTGGCGTTGTTGTGATAGTTGGACGTGGCGTGGTAGAGGCAGTTGGACGTGGCGTTGTAGAGGCATTCGGTGGCCCAATAGGAGTTTTGCGTTGCTGTGGTTGTTGTTTAACTCGCTTTATGGGGCGTGTGGTGACAATTTTAGATTCATCCGAAAAAAGAGAATCGCTATCTTTAGCAATTGCACGATACATCTTGTCTAGCTCATCTTCTAGATCCTCTTTGTATGATTCATCGTTTGAGTCGTCATTAAAAAAGTCATCTGAACTGCTTGTTGACGGCTTTCTCTGTTTTGTGAGAGTTGTTGATTTTTTTTTTTGATGCCGTTCCACCGCAAACAATTGGGATATCGATGTCGTGGTTCTATGAATTGTGAAGTTACCAAAACATCATCGAAATCGCTGTCAATTTTGTCGTCTACAAAAATGTTTAGCCAGCGGAATGCGAAGTGGTTCTGTACAACATGAACGCAAACCTATTCTTGACAAGAAAGAATTTGCAGGCAGTTCTTCAAAGACAAAATGCAGCCGCAGCTGTTGCTGCTATGGGTGCGAATAGTGCTGCCGCCGCTGGCGGGTCTATGTTATTCACTCATAATATGAGCGGCAATGCAGTTAATGCCAACAACCCTGATGCACCATCCACCTCAAACCCTGAACCCATATTTTCTTACAATATGAGATTACCGGAAATGAGACAAGCTATTTCAAATAATACGGATGTACCAGTACCACCTTTGCCCTTTCATCTAACTTTTGCCGATATGCAACAAATTATACGAAATGCTAAACATTTCCAACATCAAGAAAACCAACTAATGAACAGTGTACAAACTCAGCCAGCACAAACGCTCTATTGCTCGCCAGATATGCCAAAGGTTGAAGATGAGGAGGTATGTATCTCCGAATAAAATATTCGATTGGTATGCCAAATGTTTATTAATATTCAAATGAGTTTAGGACTCTTATGCACCAGACCCGAAAGATGATGATGAGTTTACACTCGTAATACTCCAAGTCATAATACTGATGAAGATTCGCAAGAGCTCCAAGTAAACAGTTTCAATCCAAATGCCCATATGAACGAAGACTCGGGTCGTGAATCGTAAGTCAAATTTAATGCATATGTAGTAAAACCAGCGACCTTCGGGGAGCGGGTGGTTTTTATTTGTATTGTGTGGCAGATTGGGGATCTGCGTCAGGATTGTGTTGGCCTCGTTCGGGGGAACGAGAGCAGGGTTATACGGGTTGTTGGCCTCGTTCGGGATGAACGAGAGCTGGGTTAAGCGGGTTGTTGGCCTCGTTCGGGGTGAACGAGAGCTGGGCATTAAGAAAGATAATGGGCTGAACGCCTTTAGGTTCTGTGGCAGATCGGTTCGCCCTTCTGCGTTAGGCTTTTATGATGTCCTCGTTATGGGATAACGAGTGAATGGGATGGTTTCTGGTGTCCCCGTTATGGGAGAACGAGTGAATTTGGGTTTGCTTTGGAAGCTTAAGGGTAGAATGGGCTGAGTCCATCTAGGTTCTGTGGCAGATAGAGGATCTGCGTTAGGTTAGGGTAGATTTTGAAAAGAGGGATGGGGAGGAAAGGAGGGATTGTTAAGAGGAGCCCGTGGTCCTCTCACAATCGATCTCCGTAGGGAGAAGGATCAGTTTGACCAAAGGTCGTCTGACTTGACCCTTCTCGGTCATGAGGTCGACTACACGTACTCGGTTATCTTCGCCGGGGTGTACATTGACGACTCGTCCTAACCTCCATTCGTTGGGAGATAAGTTGTCCTCTTTGAGGACGGCGAGATCTCCCACTTGTATGTTTTCTTTGGGATGCTTCCACTTCACTCGTTTTTGAAGTTCGGATAGATATTCCGCCTTCCATCGCTTGCAGAAAGTATGATGGAGGGCTTTGAGTTTCTGCCACCGATTTATCATCGAGGCAGAGCTTTCACTAGCCTCCGGTTCTGGCGGAGCCAGTAGGTGGCTGCCCGTTAGGAAATGTCCTGGGGTTAGTGGTTCCAGATCCGTTGGGTCATTCGACCCTGGATTAAGTGGGCGCGAGTTGAGGCACGTCTCAATCCTGCACAAAAGGGTTTGGAACTCCTCCATGGTGTACTTTTTGAGACTGTTTTGTCTCGGCTATCTGCCAGGAAGGCTTTAACCTCGGATCGTAAAGATCTTGACGCTCCGACAAAGTTTGTACCATTGTCGGAGTAGATGTTTTTCGGACATCCTCTTCTCGCGATAAAACGCGCAAAGGCTGCGAGAAAGCATGGAGTACTAAGGTCACTAGTGGCTTCTAAGTGGATGGCCTTAGTGGAGAAACAGACAAAAAGGCATACGTAGCCTTTTGACAGTCGACATCCCCTACCGCCGTAGCTTTTGATGTCGAAAGGCCCCGCAAAGTCTACCCCGGTATTGGTGAACGCGCGGGTAAAAGTAGTCCGTTCGCAGGGAAGGGTACCCATGAGTTGGGACTGCGCCTGTTTTCGGTGAATAGTGCAGGTTTTGCAATTATGAATGGTTGCCCTAATCATGGTTTTGATGTTAGGTATCCAGTATTGGGTGCGTATCAGACGCAACATGAGTTGATTTTCCCCATGCAGACTTTGTTGATGATACATTAGGACTGTAAGACGGGATAACCTGCAGTTGTATGGGAGGAGGATTGGGCGGCGTTCATTAAAGGCTAAGTCCTTTGACGCCCCGAGTCGCCCTCCTACCCGAATGATGCCATCTTGGTCTAAGTAGGGATTAAGTGAAAGTATTGCACTTTTCCCTCCTATTGGTTTTCCGGCCTTTAGATAATTATATTCGGAACTATAATGTTGTTTCTGATAGATCTTAATTAAAAGTCGTGTAGTGGCCTTAATTTCATCAGGGGAGATTAAGTGCGACATGACCTGGAATGAATTTTTTGTTTCGGGGTGGGTTCTTCGGTAGAGCCTCATAACGTATGATAAGACCCGTAGAGCCCTAGGTAGGTCGGAAAAACGTTGAAGAATATCGGTAGGATTGACGGTTGTTGTTGCGCAGGTCTTTGCCCTCTTTTCCTCTACGGAGGTGATGTAGTCACTTTCTTGTGCTGGCCATTGGGAAGTGTCTTCTTGCAGCCAAGAAGGTCCCTGCCACCACAACGAATTGTTGACCAATTCAGACGCAGGTACTCCTCTGCTACCTAAATCTGCTGGGTTGGACTCTGAGTTCACGTGCAACCAGTCCATATGTCCGACCATGTCGATGATCTTGGTGATCCGATGTGCGACGAAGGTTGACCAGGAACAGGGCGGTTTCCTTATCCATGCGAGGACGATCGTTGAATCCGTCCACAGGTGCACTTTCACTGGTCCCAACTTGAGATTCCTGAAAATTGATTCGGTGATTTCCGCTAACAGCACGGCTCCGCAAAGCTCCAATCGTGGAAGAGAAAGAGTTTTCACTGGGGCTACTCGGGTTTTGGCTAGAAGTAGGTTTGTGCAGACATTATCATCCGTTTTGACACGCATGTAAATGACTGCTGCATAAGCCTTCTCGGATGCGTCACAAAATCCATGGATCTCGATGTCGGTTCCTGGAGAAAAGTTGACCCATCTAGGTATCCGGATTTTATCGATTTCATGGTATTGGTCGGTGAAGGTTTTCCATCGTTGCAGCGTACTGGTAGATACTGGTTCGTCCCAAGCGGTGCCTTCCAACCAAATACTCTGCATGAGTATTTTTGCCACAATGACCATAGGCGCAAGCCAGCCTAAAGGGTCGAAAAGTTTGGCTATAGCGGATAGGACTGCTCGTTTGGTGATGTTTGCACCATTTTCCAGGGTTCCTGCCTTGAAATAAAATACGTCTGAATGAGCGTTCCATCGTATTCCCAGGGCTTTTACCGAACTAGCTTCTTCGAACGCTAAGAAATCCTCGCTGAGCAAGTCCGTTTTGGGGATGTCCTTTAGAATTTCCTTACAGTTTGAAGTCCACTTGCGTAATGGAAAGCCAGCTGAGTGTAAGGCTTCGTGAATCTCGTTTCTTGCTTTGATGGTTGACGCTATTGTGTGTCCTCCAGATAAAACATCATCTACGTACATACTCTCTCTTAGTATGCTAGCCGCTGTAGGGTGTGAATTTGCGACGTCGTCAGCCAGTTGTAGGAGCGTTCTTATCGCGAGATATGGAGCGCAATTCACTCCGAAGGTAACCGTCTTTAATTCGTAAAGACTAATAGGGTCATTCGGGGAAGTGCGATGCACAATACGTTGAAATTTGGTGTGATTTTCGTTCACCCAAATTTGTCGATACATCTTTTCGATGTCGCTATTGAAGACGAAACGGTATAGCCTCCACCGTAATATGAGGATGGGTAGATCGGCTTGTAGAACTGGGCCTGGGAGTAGAATATCATTTAGGCTCTTCCCGTTGGCCGTAGGGCTCGAGGCATTGAATACTACGCGTACCTTTGTAGTGGTACTTTCCGCTTTAATAACGGCGTGGTGGGGCAGGAAATAATTATCCGAATCGTCGGATGGAATATTCTTTTCAATTTTTCTCATATGTCCGAGCGTTTCATATTCTGACAACACTCGAACATACTCTTTACCTAAGTCTGGGTTTTTTATTAGCCGCCCCTCATTCCGGAAGAATTGAGAGCATGCACGCTTCAGGGATGGTCCTAAGTTAATATTGTTAGGGTAATCCTGCCGGAATGGTAGTGACACGGTGTACCTTCCCTTCTCACTACGCTGCGTTGTTTCTTTAAATAGTTGTTCGCAGTACCTTTCTTCTTCATTTAATATTTTATTTTTTGATACATTTTCTACCTCCCAGAACGCTTTGAGTTGGTTGTCTAACGCAACCTCGTTGTAAAAAGACATAATGCTCTTCGTTGGATTCGGTGATTCGATACGACCGGTTAGTATCCAACCGAACACTGTCTCTTGGGCTAAGAGTGTGTTTAGCACATTCTTCTTTATACCGCTCATTATAATTTGGGGATATATATCTCCGCCAAGTATGAGGTCTACGTCTTCGTTGACGTAGAACCTCTTGTCTGCTAAGACCAAGTCTGGGAATGCCTGCATAGTCATTGCATTGATATGACAGGATGGAAGATTCCCAGTGAGTTTCGCTAGAACAAGTACTGGTGTAGTCAGGCTGAAGCAGGGATCCACTGGTGAACGTAGTTCGATGTTGGATGCTTCTTTCACCTGAGCTGACACCGCATTTGTGATGCCTGAAACATGGGCATGCATTTTCCTCGCTGGCAAATTGATTCTGCGTTTCAGTCTTTCAGTTATAAAGGAACATTCAGACCCAGAATCAATTAATGCCCGCGCGGAAAAGTCGGTACCATTATGGTGAATGTGTACGCGAGCAGTTCCTAATAGCACGCCTGTGCTGGAATTGGCATGGCAGGATTTGACATTCTGATTCGCAGAGGAAGGTGGTTGTCCCGATTCCTGTCTTTTCCTTGCCTGTGCCGAAGTTGATGGGGCATTATCCGCATCTTTGAAGGGATTTCGTACCGCCGGTTGCTGAAGTGTGTCCGCATGCAGGAGCGTGTGGTGACGAGAGTGGCATTTGGAACAGTTGTATGAACTGGTGCACCTCGTCACTGTGTGTCCTGGGGATAAACAATTCAGGCAGCCATTTGTGGATTTAACGAATTTAATCCTTTCTGCTGGGTTTAAATCGCAAAAACGTGAACAGTTGCGTAATCTGTGCTCCGTAGATTTGCACATTTTACACATTGATTTTGTTGTTTGCTTGGTTACTTTGGTTTGAAAAGCACCAAGTCTTTTTGTAGGGTTTTCTGTCGACTGGCGCGACGTGTTTGATTTTTGCACTTTAGAAGTGGCATTCCCTGTAAAACCAGACACGGTTTCAAGTGTCTGGAAACGATTTGACAAGAATTTGTCCATATCCTCCCACTTGGATATGTCCGTCTTGTGGTCAATGCTCTGCTCCCATAGCGCCAACGTATTTTCAGGTAATTTTGTCGAACATAAATAGGTAATAATCGCATTCCAATTTGAAACATCGATCTGATGTGTTTTTAAAGATGCCAAGCAATTATTTATGTCGCGCTGTAAGGTTTTGATAGAGCTGCCGCACTCGCTATCTATCTTTTTTAGATTAAACAAAATTTGTAGTTGTGAGTTTACGAGAATCCGCTTATTCTCGTATCTCTCACATAGGTTTTTCCAGGCTGTTTCGAAGCCTTCATTTGTCAAGGGACATTTCTTAACGATGTCCTTTGCCTCACCTTGAGTTTTCTGATTGAGGTGGAACAACTTTTCTACCGGGCTTAGGCGACTGTTGTTTTTGTATATGGCCGTGAACAGGTCACGAAACGTTGGCCAAGATAGGTAGTCGCCCTTGAACACCTCAGTATCACAAGCTGGCAGGCGGATACTATGTTCGCGCGCGCGTTCTCCCTCAGGTTTGACTGCCCTATCTTTTTCATCCTTCAATTTGGCTTGAAGTTCAGCCATGTTCGACATGCATCTCAGGAATACGGCATATGCCGCTTTATGCTTTATCTTGACCGCTGCAATTTTCTTTGCGTCGAGCGTGTCAGAGCCAAGCAACTCCTCTAGGGCGTTCTCTGCTTTTTCCCACTTAGCTTGCAACTCTTTTTGCTGTATTGCAAGAGTGTGTATAGTGTGCAGAGCCACATTGATGTCATTAAAATCGGCCTCGAATTCGATTATTCGATCGGCTAATCTAATATATGATTCCATGTTCATGGATTAAAATTTGTGATCAAATTAAAAAGGGGTTGTAAAACTGAAAAAACCTGTGCGAATCACCCAACCAACAATGATTAAAATATAGAAAAAACTCTTTATTTAACGCTTTCAATTTGTTTATTTTTTCACTGACTTTGCAGCTTATTTGTGCCGAAAATCAGGGGGAAGGGGAGAGCAACAACAACGTCTTTTGTGGAATTAAAGGGGGCCACTCGCCACTTCAACGTTCAAATTTGTTATAAATAAGTGCGCGCGCTGATATAACAACTCGACGAAAAGTGTAAAAACTCAGTGAAAACTGTTGTAAAAACTGTGTCGATTGAATTAGTGAAAATTAAAGTGCTTGAAAAGAAAATGAAAATTGCCACAGCCGTATGGCGTGAGATTTTAATGTGAATGTGAGGTTATGTGCACCTCTTCCTTGTGCTGTGTCCGGAGAGCCTTACCGCTGGTGGGGGGACAGACCAGATAGTTACAAGGAATGTTAAACGACGTTTATGCAACGCGTTTGCACTTATTTTCCTTTTCGGCAATAAATTTTTTACACTTTTCGCGGTTAATTAGAAATCACTACGCACTTTAAATTGATTTTTCGCACTTTTTATTTGTTGTTTTAACCAAAAAAATGTGGCAAGAAATATTGCACTTACTCAGGTATTTTTTGGTGACTTGTATACTGGTGATGATGTGATGATGTGGCAAGATAACTCGGTGTTGCAGTGGCTTCCGCTCGCTGTCGATTGCTCAGTGTTTGATGCTGGTGTTAAATAATAGCCGTTCTTAAACTTTTTGTGTTATCGCTGTTGATTGTGGCAAAAACTCTCCGTATAACTTTTTATGTAAGGAATTTGAAATTTGTGCGGTCAGGTATGGTCGTATTTTGTGGACTGTAATTTAGGTGCTGTATATTCCTTTCTCGGGGAGATAGGACCAAATGTTCGGCCGGTGTGCGTCTAATCCTGGAGAGATGGGCGCACCGGGTCGATCTCAGCGGGAGTAAGCGGGTTGGAAATGAAAATAAGCAAAATAGACGAGATTTCTCGTTATAATATATGTGATTTATTGGGTAAATGTAAAACTAGCAATAGTTACAATATTACCTGAATAAACGCAGAAATACGGCAGAGATCGCTGGCGGCAGTTGTTAACTGGTTGGTTGTTGAAATCAAAGAGGCCGGTTGTATAGCAAGCTACAACCGTTGACCCGCAAAATCCTCCGTTTTGGAGGGGAAAGGCACCCACACATCAACCCCGACATGCATATGCATGAGTGCTGACAAAAAGCACACATACACGTGCATGTACATGCATGCACATGCATGAGGGTGATGGTGTGGGTGGTTATAAATTAATTCGAGTATCGAGTATCGATTTGCAGAGTTGCATTGGGGGGGGTCGCAATCAGATGCGGAAAAGTTAGGCATCCTGCCTAAACACTTGTATTGAAAACTAAATAAAAGAATGAGACTAATTTGTTTTATATTAAGGGCACTTACCACTGTTTTATGTTCATATTATGCGTGCAAGCATATCGATAGGTAATGAGAGTTTGTGAAACAATATATCGACATGCCAAACAAAGAGTGAACCCTAAACAATTTTTACAAAGAAATCTAATATCTAAAATTCTTCTGTCACGGTTTTAGAGGCTGAACTCCTCCGAAACGGCTGAACCGATTCTCATGAAATTTTGTGACCATATTGGGTAGGTCTGAGAATCGGCCAACGTCTACCTTTTTTCGCTACGTGTCTAGGGTCTTGATATCAAAACGTAGACCCAGGTACCCCTTGAATGTGTTTATACAATATGGACATCAAATGAAAACTGTTGATGAGTGCTATAGTACAGGATAATTTTAATAGCCCTGGGTGACTAAGGTCTCGAGATATAGGCCAAAACGTGGACCCGGATACCCCTAGAATGTGTTTATACAATATGGATGTTAAATGAAAGCTGTTGATGAGTGCTATAGTACAGGATAATTTTCATACAACTGGGAGGCGAGGGTCTCGAGATATAGCCCGAAACGTGAACCCGGGTACCCCTAGAATGTGTTTATACAATATGGAAATCAAATGAAAACTTTGGATGGGTGCTATAGTACAGGATAATTTTCATACCCCTGGGTGACTAGGGTCTCGAGATATAGGCCAAAACGTGGACCCGGGTATCCCTAGAATGTGTTTATACAATATGGATATCAAATGAAAACTGTTGATGAGTGCTATAGTACAGGATAATTTTCATACAACTGGGTGACTAGGGTCTGGAGATATAGGCCAAACGTGGGCCCGTGAACGCCTAGACAATGTTTTTACATTGTTGCTATCAAATGAAAGCTGTTAATGGGTGCTTTAGTACAGGGTAGCTTTCATACAACTGGGTGACTAGGTTCTGGAGATATAGGCCAAACGTGGGCCCGTGAACGCCTAGACAATGTTTTCACATTGTTGGTATCAAATTGAAGCTGCTGATGAGTGCTTTAGTACAGGGTAGTTTTCATACCTATTGGTGACTAGGGTCTCGAGATATAGGCCAACACGTGGACCCGGGTATCCCTAGAATGTGTTTATACAATATGGATATCAAATGAAAACTGTTGATGAGTGCTATAGTACAGGATAATTTTCATACAACTGGGTGACTAGGGTCTGGAGATATAGGCCAAACGTGGGCCCGTGAACGCCTAGACAATGTTTTCACATTGTTGGTATCAAATTGAAGCTGCTGATGAGTGCTTTAGTACAGGGTAGTTTTCATACCTATTGGTGACTAGGGTTTCGAGATATAGGCCAAAACGTAGATCAGGGTAACACTAGGATGTGTTTTTACATTATGGGTATCAAATTGAGGCTGTTGATGTGTGCTTTAGTAGGGAGTAAGTTTTATGCCGCTGGGTGACTAGGGTCTCGAGATGTAGGCCAAAACACTAGGATGTGTTTTTACATTATGGGTATAAAATTGAAGCTGTTGACGTGTGCTTTAGTACAGGATAATTTGCATACCCCTGGGTGACTAGGGTCTCGAGGTATAGGCCAAAACGTGGACCCGGGTACCCCTAGAATGTGTTTATACAATATGGATATCAAATGAAAACTGTTGATGAGTGCTATAGTACAGGATCATTTTCATACAACTGGGTGACTAGGGTCTGGAGATATAGGCCAAACGTGGGCCCGTGAACGCTTAGACAATGTTTTTACATTGTTGCTATCAAATGAAAGCTGTTAATGGGTGCTTTAGTACAGGGTAGTTTTCATACCTATTGGTGACTAGGGTCTCGAGTAGACCCCTGCATGAATGCACAAAAATATGCCTATGAATACATTCGCACAAATTTTGTACAAGCACTCATTCATTTCACTGGCATGAGAACTTATGTGTATGCGTACAAAAGGACGTAAGTAGCAAAATATACAAGTACTTGCACGGTCTCGTCTCATGCAGCACAACTACAACCAATGGCGTCAACGCATGTGTGTAGTACAACTTGTATATTCACTAGTACAACTTGTATATTCAGTATATTCTTGTATATTCAGTAGTACTACATGTATCGCAGGTGTACTTGTTTGGTGAATTTTAATGAATTATAAAAATGTACACTAGTTGCCCGTGTAAAACCCATTTATTATAACAAAATAAAGTGCATAAATGTGCCATTTTGGGACTTTATTAATTTTTCATATAAATGCGTTTTCTTATGTTAGACATTAATATCTCTTTAACTAAGTAGATTTAACTTATACTATTTAAGCAAGCATGTTTTTTTTATATATGTTCTAAATATTTTTCATATTGATATGTAAAAACATAATTTTTCCAACACATGTCGGCTTAAACCCTAGGGAACTACGTTTATCTGAAACTAATTGCTTGGCGCTTGAAAATACTCTTTCTGAAGAGGCACTACTAGCAGGAGTAGCAAATATTTTTCGGCTTAGCTGGAATAATAGAGGATATTTAAGTTTATTAAACTCCCACCACTTTAGAACGTCAAAATCGTTGTGCATGACCTCAGAAATATTTTCATATAGCATCAATTCTTGTTGTTCTCGGTCAATACTACTAGGAATGTTTTGAGGCTGGAGTAATCTGGAAAATAGGCATTCTTTTGCGTTTGAAAGAGAATTCTGCTAACTGTTTTCATTGTTTATCAAACTGTCTTCATTTATTAGCCTTTCAAGCAAAGTTTTACAATGTTCTTTGACTTCATTTTTCTCAACAGCAGTAAACTGGGAGAGATTGTTAGTCGGTAGGAACAAAGCTTCAAATCTTGTATGCATTCTGACTCATCGTTGGTTGATTCGCAATGCAGCATTAAGTAGTAAACATGTACTATTACTAAATGTAAGGTTGGATAGCTATCGCCTTCCAACTCTTTTGATGTTTCCTCAAATTTAGCGAGCACTTTAAGGGTATCTGTTAAGGCATTTAAGCTTATTCCACTAATACAGCTCAGTTGGCGATTTTCCTCCAAAATATTTCCAACGTCAACCCAGTTATTTTTGAGAGACTGTAGCATGTAGTAAACTGTGTTCCATCTTGTCGGAGAAATGCTTTTAAGGGTTGTTGTTAATTGTGCATTGGCTCCAGATTTCTTGAAATACCTGACGACATGTGAACATTTTTCTTTCATTTCGCTATTATCGGCTGACTCGTTAAGAGATTTTTCCACGATGTTGTGCAATAAATGGGTTATACAAAATATGTGGTTGTGATGTCGGAAAGCGGCTTTCAATAACACAATAATGGCTTTGTCCAAGGAGCAATAAAATTTCTTGAAAAAACAAGTAAAAACGGGACTGTCTTCGGCTGTGCCGAAGACTTCATACCTTTCATGAATGGGGCTGAACAATAATCTTATCCCGCTCGTAATCTCCGAATAATCGGATGTATAAGATAAGAAATATATAGTGAACAGATCTACATACCTTAACGATTTTTAAGATAAATATAAAATAAAAAACAGGTAGGTACTTTGTGTGCGGATGCAAAGTTTCAGGTTTTTTGTGGTCTGCGTGTAAAAACTATGACTACGAATCACGTATTTCAACAATATATGACGTAAACGTAACTATTTGATGAAATTTGATGAATTTTGAAGCTTCTAGCCGTAAAAAGGGGGCACAAATTAGAGTTTATATGGGGTATATAATATATATACCACCGATCTCTATGATTTTTTCAGACAATATATGCTATATACGTAAGCATATAGTGAAATTTGAAGCGTCTAGCTGTTAAAAAGGGGCAGAAATTGCGCACAGTTTCTTATCTGAACAAACAAGTTTCTTTTCTGAACAATCGGTTGTATGAGATATATACTATGTATACAACCGATCTCTATGATTTTTTCAGACAACAATATATGCTATATACGTAAGTATTCGGTGAAATTTGAAGCTTCTAGCTGTTAAAACGGGGCTAAAATTTGCGAAAATATATATATATATATATATACTATATATACCACCATATATATACTATATATACCACCGATCTTTATGATTTTTTCAGACAACAATATATGCTATATACGTAAGCATTCGCTGAAATTTGAAGCCTCTAGCTCTTAAAATAGGGCAGTATTTACGAAAAGTTCCTTATCTGAACAATCGGTTGTGGGGGATATTTATTTATTTATTTATTTATTTATTATTTAAAGTCGACGACAAACTATGGTCGACTGCATAATATAAAAGATATATAAATATACAACTCAAAAGATAAAATTTAAGATATATCGAGCTTTCAACAATGTTATATTACAAACAAAGAAATATTAATGAACATTACTATTTAATTTCAGAATATAATAATAATAAGAAATATGAGCAGAAATAAGATCTTATGCCGAAATCTTATACTGGCGGAATGCATCAGATTCCGCTCAGCATGATTTCGGAATGCAGTGGATTCCAATCTCCCTGTTGGAATGCAACAAGATTCCAATCAGCATGTCATGGGAATCCGGCAGTGCTAAGAGTAGTGTAATGAGGATACGCCATCACAAGGCATAAAAAAGTAACATGACCGGTCAGTGACTCATGAAAAAGCATGTTTTTTACGTTGTTGGAATGCACCAGATTCCAATCAACACAGTACTGTCTTGTTCCTTCTTAATGATACATGTTGATAAATGTTCCTCCATCCTTAAGCGAGACAGTTCCTGTTTTTTTATCGAAGTAATAAAATGCCGGCAAATTAAATTAGATTGTATCTCTTAAATTAGATAGGCAAGTATATACTATATATACGACCGATCTCATCAATTTTTCAGGCAACAATGCGTGCAATATACGAAAGTATATGGTGAAGTTTGAAGCTTCAATCTGTTAAATTGGGTAAGATATTACAAAAATCCTCTTTTTCTGAAAAATCGGTTGTATGGAGGATATATGCTATAGTGGTCCGATCCGGCCGGTTCCGACAAATGTCTAATCGGACACCCAAATACACCCGCTCACCAAATTTTATCAAGATATCTCAAAAATTGAGGGACTAGTTTGCATACAAACAGACAGACGGACAGACGGACAAGGCTAAATCAACTCAGCTCTTCAACCTGATTATTTCGGTATACTTAATGGTGGGTCTATCTATTTTCCTTTAAGGACTTACAATTTTCGGTTTCGTGACGAAATTAATATACCATTTCATTTTCATGAAAGGTATAACAAGCAGGGTATTGAAATAGGCAATTCTTACTGGCACAGGGCTCGGAGTCCATGGACTTAAAAGCAAGCAATTTTGTGACTAATTTTGCATTTATAATAAAGTGCAGCGTTAGTGATAAGTAGGAATGCTTTGAAACAGTGTCTGTCCATATATCCGAAGTGAGTCCAAGAAATCCGCCACTTAGTTCCTTTATTTCTGTTCTCATTTCATCGTAGGGCGGCCACCGTGGTGTGATGGTAGCGTGCTCCGCCTACCACACCGTAAGCCCTGGGTTCAAACCCCAGGCAAAGCAACATCAAAATTTTAGAAATAAGGTTTTTCAATTAGAAGAAAATTTTTCTAAGCGGGGTGGCAGTGTCTGGCAAGCGCTCCGAGTGTATTTCTGCCATGAAAAGCTCTCAGTGAAAACTCATCTGCCTTGCAGATGCCGTTCGGAGTCGGCATAAAACATGTAGGTCCTGTCCGGCCGATTTGTAGGGAAAATCAATAGGAGCACGACGCAAATTGGAAGAGAAGCTCGGCCTTAGATCTCTTCGGAGGTTATCGCGTCTTACATTTATTTTTTTTTTTTTCATCGTAGGCAATTTTTTAGAGCTTGTCTATGTTTCTGGATACAGTGGTAGGGTGTGGTAGCAATTTTTTAAAGGTCTACATTTGGACCATACTTTGCTCCTATTGACAATATTAGCTCTGTGTATTCCTGTAGGCCTTCATCTTCGACAATTTGAAACGATCGGCAACAACCCATCCTGTTACAGATCGGACAACGTCCTTTCTCGTTTCGTCATCAACATCTATTCGGGGCCTGTTGTCAACTCGCTCTGTAAAAGTTTTGTAACACTTGTGTTTGACTAAATTCGATGTGATCTTTGTAAAGGTTAAAACGCTACTGCAGTCTTTGCAAGCTACTACTTTGTCCAAAAAGCTGCCGCCAATATCTGCTTTGCCGAAAATATTCCAAACTTTGCTCTTTCCGGCAGTTAAAATGATTTTATCGTCTCCCTTGGCTATTTTTTCTTTTATTTCGGCAAATTGGCGATTTTTTACGGACATCGGTGAATTGGCTTATGTTAATTGGTCCATGATATATGTATATATTTGTGCACTAAATATTAAAAGGCTCCAGAAAAAGTATTGTGGTTTAGTTGGTGATACTTCAACGTAGTTATCCATTGGTATGATCTTTCTTCAGTTAATTTCTATATTTATATAGTTCTATTCCGCGTTTTATTTCAAAGCGTATGTACATGTATTCTATATATACTGAAGTGCGTTTAATTATATAAATAGTTAAAGAAACAGATGACATTTTTCTACAATGCAATATGTATATACATAAATATATCCTAACCAATTTTTAAGGCCATAATCGATGGCCTTCAGGCAGGCAAGTGTCTATCATCATACAAGTGTATGTATGGTGATTAGCGATGCACAACATACATGTTTCAGGATCGTTAGTTATGGGAAATCCCCACAAATGCCTACCATTGTTTCGTATCGCGGATTTTCATTGTCTAAAAAAAATAGTTTTATGTATGTATGTGTGTATATTAATTTTAGGGAAATAACGTTTTACCAAATAATCAATGACTTTCAGCCTATAATAATTCTATACATACATCATACAAGTTGATGGTGATTAGGGATAACGGCGCAATATATATTTTGAAGTTTTGTTAGTTTTTGAAATTTTTGTATGAAAGGCGGGAAACATTGCAAATTTCTTCAGCATGTCTGATTTGTAAACGTTTATTAGCTCTTAAGAAAAGATATTTAGTATTTTTATTTCTTATTAAAAAATTTTACATTCGCCACTTAAAAATACCCATATTTTTTGTTACGTTTTTCATAGTTTCAACGCAAACATTTAACTTTTCATAAATGCACACATCATTTTAGAACGAAAACAAGTACATAGGTACTTAGTACTCATAGTATATTCATTGGTACAACTTGTACAACGCTTATCTCATTGTGCTTCTCGATGAGACATGTGTATGTATGAATTTCTTTGGTAATGATATGAATGCGCGCATATACAACGCAGAAAAACTGCGGGTACATACAACTTCTCTTTGCATACCATCACTCATACAATACAAACTCATTGGAGTACAATGGATACTGAGACAGTATCAGTATGTCTCATTGTACATTCACGTGTGAATGCATTCATGCAGGACTCTAGTCTCGAGATATAGGCCAAAATGTGGATCCGGGCACCCCTAGAATGTGTTCATACAATATGGATATCAGATGAAAGCTGTTGATGAGTGCTTTAGCACAGGTTAGTTTTCATACCTATTGGTGACTAGGGTCTCGAGATATAGGCCAAAACGTGGATCAGGGTAACACTAGGATGTGTTTTTACATTATGGGTATCAAATTGAAGCTGTTGATGTATGCTTTAGTACAGAGTAAGTTTTACACCGCTGGGTGACTACGGTCTCGAGATATAGGCTAAAACATGGACCCGGATACACCTAGAATATGTTTTTATATTATGGGTATAAAATTGAAACTGTTTATGTGTGCTATAATACAGAGTAAGTTTTACACCGCTGAGTGACTAGGGTCTCGATATATAGGCCAAAACATGGACCCGGATACCCCTAGAATGTGTATGTATTATGGATATCAAAAGGCTGTTGCTGAGAGCTCTAAATTTCATTGTGATATTCGATTTAGTCGCATCAACCTGGCAAAACTGATAAATATGCATGCGAAGCCGAAATAAAGACATTAATTAATAATACTCACATACCTATTTACATACGTCCTATTCGATTTGCCTGAAATTTCGTATATAAATTGCCCATATTAGTATATACGCTGATTTTTTCCGGGATGTATACCAGAGACGGACTGGGACTGGGATTAGGACTGGGACTGAGACTGAGACTCGGAGTGGGGCTGAGACTCGGAATGGGACTGGAACAAAATACATACCACCCTCTGGGACTGGCAATAAACGATGAAGAAGAAGGAGAAAGAATTGAGAGAAGAGAAAAGAGAGAAGGAGACTGATAAAGAGATAGAATGAGGCGAAGATGGAGATGAAGCGAAAAAGACCGAGGGAGGGGTGAATAAAAATATTGGCAAAAAGTGTAGGGAGGTAGGGCAGAGTTAGACGGAAAAATCTTATTAAAACGTATGTAGATAGGCCAAATTTAGGGCAGAACAACGTCTGCCGGGTCTGCTAGTCTCATATAAAAATTTTGAAAGTTTTACTTTTTGTTTGGGATATCGATTTTTCAATTTTCCTCACACAGTACAAAAGGAATTGATGAGTTTTAGGAATTCCAAGGCTATTGTGTTCTTCACACTGCGATGCGGCTATATTTTCTATTTTTGTGTCTGGAAGTTAACACGATAACTTGAGTAAATTGAGATATCTTGATGAAATTTGGTATGTAGGTTCCTGCGCACTCATCTCAGATCGCTATTTAAAAAGAACGATATCGGATTATAACCACGCCCACTTTTTCGATATAGAAAATTTCGAAAAACAGAAAAGTGCGATAATTCATTACCGATAAAGTGGTGAAACTTGGTATGTGGGTTGACTTTATGACGCAGAATATAAATTTAGT
This sequence comes from Eurosta solidaginis, assembly GCF_040869045.1. NCBI lineage: Eukaryota > Metazoa > Arthropoda > Insecta > Diptera > Tephritidae > Eurosta > Eurosta solidaginis. The sequence continues at coordinate 27,692,656 of NC_090324.1, read as the reverse complement.
AAAACTTTGGACAATGGGCGTGGCACCGCCCACTTTTAAAAGAGAATAGTTTAAAATTTCGCAAGCTATAATTTGGCAGTCGTTGAAGATATCATGATGATATTAGGCAGGAAATTACTCCTATTACTGTATGTGTGCTAAATAAATATTAGCAAAATCGAATAAAGAACACGCCCACTTTAAAAAAAAATTTTTTTTAGGTCAAATTTTTGCACAAAATTTAATAACTTTACAGTATATAATAAACTATGTCAACATTTAACTGCAGTAATAACATGTAGCAACCAAACACAAAAATAAAATAAAATTTCAAAATTGGAGTGGCTCCGCCTTTTTTCATTTAATTTCTCTAGAATACTTTTAATGCCATAAGTCGATCAAAAATTTACCAATCCTTGTGAAATTCGGTAAGGGCTTAGATTATAGGACGGTAACTGTTTTCTGTGAAAAAGGGCGGAATCGGTTGACGCCAAGCCCAGTTTTTATACACAGTCCACCGTCTGTCCTTCCGCTCGGCCGTTAACACGATAACTTGAGCATATATCGATATATCTTTACTAAACTCAGTTCACGTACTTATCTGAACTCACTTTGTATTGGTGTAAAAAATGGCCGAAATCCGACTATGACCACGCCCACTTTTTCGATATCGAAAATTTCGAAAAATGAAAAAATGCCATAGCTCTATACCAAATACAAAAAAGGGATGAAACATGGTGATTGGATTGGTTTTTTGACGCAAAATACAACTTTAGAAAAAACTTTGTAAAATGGGTGTGACACCTACCATAGGTAGGTAGAAGAAAATGAAAACTTTCTGCAGGGCGAAATCAAAAGCCCTTGTAATCATGGCAGGAATACTGTTCGTGGTATTACATATATAAGTAAATTAGCCGTACCCGAGAGATGATGTTCTGGGTCACCCTGGTCCACATTTTGGTCGATATCTCGAAAACGCCTTCATATATACAACTAAGGGCAACTATCTTTTCAACCCTCATGAGTACCTTTAATTTGATACCAATATCGTACAAACACATTCTAGAGTCACCCCTGGTCCACCTTTATGGCGATATCTCGAAAAGGCGTCCACCTACAGAACTAATGCCCACTCTCGTTTAAAATACTCACTAACACCTTTCATTTGACACCCATATGGTACAAACACATTCTAGAATCACCCCTGTTCCACCTTTATGGCGATATCTCGAAAAGGCGTCCACCTATAGAACTAAGGCCCACTCCTTCATTTGATACCCATATCGTACAAACATATTCTACAGTCACCCCTGGTCCACCTTTATGGCGATATCTCGAAAAGGCGTCCACCTATACAAATAAGGCCCACTCTCTTTTAAAATACTCATTACCACCTTTAATTTGATTCCCATATCGTACAAACACATTCTAGAGTCACCCCTGGTCCACCTTTATGGCGATATCTCGAAAAGGCGTCCACCTGTAGAACTAAGGCCCACTTCCTTTTAAAATACTCATCAACATCTTTCATTTGATATCAATATCGTACAAACACATTCCATAGTCACCCCTGGTCCACCTTTATGGCGATATCTCGAAAAGGCGTCCACCTACAGAACTAATGCCCACTCCCTTTAAAATACTCACTAACACCTTTCATTTGACACCGATATCGTACAAACACATTCTAGAGTCACTCCTGTTCCACCTTTATGGCGATATCTCGAAAAGGCGTCCACCTATAGAACTAAGGCCTATTCCTTTTAAAATACTCATGAACAACTTTCATTTGATATCCATATCGTACAAAAAACACACTCTAGAGTCACTTCTGGTCCACCTTTATGGCGATATTCCGAAATGGCGTTCACCTATAGAACTGTGGCCCACCCCATTTTAAAATACTCTTTAATACCTTCCATTTGATACCCATGTCATACAAACACATTCCAGGGTTACCTTAGGCTCATTTTCCTACATGGTGATTTTCCCTTTTGTCTCCCGCTCTCAGCTGAATATGTAATGTTCGGTTACATCCGAACTTAGCCTCCCTTACTTGCTTTTTTAAATTTTAGACTGATTTTATAATAAAACTGATACAACCGAGCTCTGGAGAAATTTAGTTTAAAAATAATTTTTATGAAGTTTTCAAGGTTCGATTCGAGCTCTTCGAACTTTTTGTAAATAAAACAGAACTAGTTTGGCTAGCAGCACGATATTTCCTCTAAGGTTTTTCGTTAAAACAATTACCTCTGTAAGGCTTTTTTTAAAAATACCACAACCTTAAATTAAATATTTTACAAAGAATACGACACATTCGTGAATTGCCGTATTGTTGGAAGCCAATTAAAACTACAAAAATTTGGTCCACTTTTCTCCTTTTCCTTTTTTTCGATGAATTTTGGTCAAAACATAGTGTGAGAACCGTGTTTGCTCCATTCGAACTGCTTCGACGATGGCAGCTTATCTACTGTTGATCTAAAAGAGTCGGGATCATCAGATGGTGCTCGCAGATTTGAAGAACGATGATATGTTGCGTACTCGATTAGGAAGTAGATGGTCTTGGCGGTTGTCATGAATAACCACTCTTTGTAGCTGTGCACATATTAACAAGTCCTGAGGACCGAAATTAAACTCCAACTACTTAATGGCTTTTGGCACGTCATCAGGGTAATTGAGCATCGATGTAACTGGGCGTTTGTTATTACCTTGCGGAGCTTTTCGTAATAGCATGATGTTCTGCCTGCTATTGTACCCAAAATTTGCGGTAGTATAAGTAAAATTTGCCAAAAATAACGGTCAACCCTTAGGATTACCGTCGAATGTTGGAAACAGATCAAGCCCGGCTGCCGAACCCGCTACGAATTGGAATGCGTTTCTTGGCAACGACGTTGGCGGCTGTACTATTGGCGGAGGCACTTCTGGTACTGATTGTGGAATTGGCTGCTGCACCTCAGACGTTACTGTGTTAGCGATATTCAATTGCATTCGAACCTCAGACTGACTATTGTTGATTTCACTTCGTAGCCCTATTACATTGGGATTTAGAGCTGCAATGCTGACTACCAAAGATGCTATCTCATCACAACCAACGTTTGCTTGCGGTTGTGTTGGAGAGCTACGAGCTCCAATTTTAACGGTGGTGGCATCAGAATCTGAGTCGGAATGACTTTCCTCATGCTCATTTGCACTGGTATTTCTATCAACTCTATTGTTCATCGTTGTATGGCGAAAAATGTATATGATTTGGAGAATACAAGGTAGCATAAATAATTAAATAATTAAAAAATATGCCGCAAAGTATTTATTCCATGAAATATTAATATAATTTTCTTTAATTTATTTTATGATATTTATAATGGCTGAGTTTTGCATGCTGTGCCTTAGGTATGCGTGCACTGATTATTTGTCCGCTTAATCTGCCTTACATTTGTATGTAACTGTCTGAAATATAAATATAAATATAATAATTGTCTTCCTCTACATTCCAATACAAAGAAAATTACAAGCAATCGGTCGTTCTACTTCGAGGTTTATAAGTAAGCATGAAAGCTGGCTAACTGGTAAACGTTTTTGGACGAAGAAATGCTTAGCACATCAACCAAACGAACTTGAGGAAGACCAACAAAACCCATAGAAGAATGTTCGACCTACACAAGGAAAAGGAAGCTGTCAGATTATACTAGAACTATCGCCACAACTCATCTTTCAGAAGCATTGGCTATTAAATATAAAAGGGACGAAGAAAACCCCAAGTCTCATATTATAGGAGTTGCGTTAGCAAGTCCAGTGCGACTGAGAAGGATTAAAAACAGCATTCCCACACCCCCAAATGCCTACCTAGTAGATACACTCCTGAAGAGTCTTTGGCTCTGTTTATAGATCTCGGGTTATCGAAGGATAAATATAATATATTGCGTAAGTAATTATTGCAACATAATGCCGATCTTTTCCCTGGATACAAACAAATCACTCAAGCCAAGAAAGAAGCAGTTACTCCAAGAGCCAAAACAACCGAAGTATCAGCTGAAGTTGAGCTCCAAAACTTAATGGATCATACGTCTATGCGACTCTTGAAAAGTTTTTCTGAAGAAAAGTTGAAATCACTGCCAAAAAGCTTAACATTGATTAATAAATGGGGCTGTCGATTAGAATGTGACTCAGCCGATGGATTGCCAGACCATGCAATACTTTTCGTACATACGTAGACATATCAACCCTGTCAAATACAACTCTTAATGCGACTGAGCCATTTGAATGAAAACAGTCAGTTGAACTCAGAGAAAGCACAAATTCGGTAACGTGGTAATGCGCTAATGCATTTAAATGTCATAAATTTATAAATCTATACAAATAACATTCTCACTTTATTTCAGCTATTCTTATTAATAAATATTGTTAGCCACGAAGGCATTTTAAAAATTTTTCTTAATAGGGACTAACTTGACGACATTTAAGTTTACCGAATTGCTTTCTGCGTTAGTGAGACAAAATTTAAGACGCATTTGTAATAAATCGTCATTGGTGAATACATTTCGACCAACATTGCATCATATTTCGCTTTGTAAAAAAAAAAAAAAAATATCTGCTTCAGTAGCAGCTAACAGGAGTCATCGTGCTTTGATCGCAATCAGCGTACTCACATATGTACATGTCACCATTAGTTGCTTCAGTAGCAGCATCAGTAAGTCTCGCTTAAGTTGCAACAACACCGAATTTCAGTGAATTCGTAAGCATACAAATATTGCCGTCAGCAGAGTTAACAGTGGATTCTGCCTCCGTCAACTTCAGTAGCAGTCGATGTGCGTAGCGTTCGCAGTTTAAAGAGTTTCAGTGAACCCGTCAGTTGAATTTAATATTCTTAGTCGCCATCAAATACACAAATTATTTGTTGCCATAAATAGTATGTCGTCTCGCTCTTAGTCGCCGTCAACTACACAAATTATTTGCGGCCATAAATAGTATAGTCGTCTCGTTCAAACTTAGTATCTTAGTATATAAGTATTGTAAATGCGTACAAGAAGCAAAACAAAGAAAAACAAAAAAGAATCATACACAAGTAATACACAAAAAGAAGAAATGTCCAATCATTCAAGCTTAAATAATACAATAGTTGAAAATTCTCCTATGGAAACAGACGGTGATTGTGCAGCGAGTTCTGGAGTTACTCAGGAACATATTGGCGCATTGTTAGCAAGCATAAACTTATTAAATGACAAAGTAAATGAACTTCGCCGTGACAACGAACAAATTCGTAGCGCAATCAGAATGGGTGATAGCAACAGCGCTGCAGCGTCAACGTCAGCAGAGCAAGTACAGGGAAATGGAATCGTTCGTGCAGCCACAGAAAAAACAGCAGAACAGTCAAATAAATTACTAATGGAGAACAAGTTGCACTTGCAATCAACGTATACAAATTCGGGTATAGTAAATATGAATATATCTCCCCCTGAGACAAATTCGGGTATAGTAAATATGAATATACCTTCGCTGGGCACACAACGTCCACAGTATTTGCCACAATCGTCAAACGTCTCACACAATGGTGTGATTTCATATGTAGATAATATAGTTGCTACATTGTATCCGCTTCCTTACTTTGATGGTAACTCAGAGGATTGGCCTCTATTCAGTGCTTGTTACCATGATACAATTAGGGAGTTTGGGTACAACAATCGTCAAAATTTAATGAGGCTTCAAAGAGCATTACAAGGTAATGCAAAACGTCTTGTATCATCTATATTAATTTACCCTAATAACGTGCCGCAGGTCATTGAAGAATTGCAATTTAATTTTGGAAGACCTGAATTATTGACTCGAGTACAAATGAGGAAAATTCAACTATTTCCGAATATAACTGACAGTCATCTTGAACAAATCTTGGATTTCTCCAATCAAGTTCAGAACATTGTCGCCTTTTCAAAGTCATCTCAGTGTGAACAACATTTGTATAACCCAATGCTTCTGGAGGAACTAGTTCTCAAGCTGCCAACTTCCAAACAGTTTGAGTGGTCTCGGTGCGTAGCCGGTGCATCATCACATCCAAGTCTACAGACATTTGCCGATTGGTTGAGGGATATCGCTAAAGTGGTAAGCCTCATGCCATCGATGTTTACGTTTTCACTACGTGCAGCTCAGCCACAATCATCAACGAATAGCCGTCAAGGAATGCAATTATCGTCCAGCCGCCCAATGACAAATTCTTCACGTAGGGTGTTATACAGTAATGAGTCAGATCTTGATGAGCAACAACAGCGGTCACAATACTGCATAAAATGCAAACAATCGCACAAATTAAGTGAATGTCCAGAATTTAAGGCACTTGTTTTGAATAACAAATGGAAGTTAGTAAAGGACAACCGTTTGTGCTTTGGTTTCCTTCAAAGAGGTCATGGCTTGAGTGAATGCCGATCCAGGCGTGAGTGTGGACTAGAGGAGTGCAAGCGTATGCACCATCGTCTCCTGCATCAACCGATTATTTCTGATACGCAGGTCGAGTCAATGACAACTTCAGTTAACGACAATGATAAACATCTCTTGAATTGCCGCGATAACCAACATGGTGAGTGTTTATTCAAAATATTGCCAGTAATTCTTACAGGTCCCAAAGAAAGTAAAGCAGTATATGCCATGTTTGATGAGGGTTCATCGATAACGCTGCTCGAAGAAAATATCGCCAACAGTTTGGGTATAAAAGGACAGGGACGAGACGATTCATTTCAGTTAAAAAATGTGCACACTATTAAACAGTTAGATCTGCCAACACAGACATTTGATCGAAACTGTTACAGCCAGCTTCGTAATTTGCCCATGCCCAATTACACAACCGTCAAACCAAATTTGTTAATCGGTTTAGATAACAGTCACTTAAGCGTAGCTAAAGATATAATTAGTTCGGACCCTAATGGGCCAATAACAGTGAATACTAAGTTGAGCTGGGTTGCTTATGGGCCAACACATCCCATGGAGCTTCCAAGTACTAAATTCCTTCATGTTCGTAAACCATTCACGACTCAACAGTTGCATAAATTAGTTGAAGAATATTTCAGTTTAGACAGCCTAGTAGTGAAGAGTCCAGCTGTGCCGCTTCAGAGCAACGATGATCTAAGAGCAAGAAGAATTCTGCAGGAGACGACGAAATACATTGATAAGAGTTACGAAGTAGGTTTATTATGGCGTAAAGATAACATTAAGTTGCCACAAAGTTACGAAATGGCCAAACGTAGACTCATAAAGGTGGAAAACAAAATGGCTAAAGATAATAAATATGCCGAAAGCTACATTGCTGAGATGAACAAATACATAAGAAAGGGATACGCTCAGCTTCTAACGATCGAAGAACTGAGAGTTGAAGGTCCGTTAACTTGGTATTTACCACATTTTGGGGTGGTAAATCCTCATCATGTTCCAATTTCGTCAACGTGAAGTCGCAGTAGCTGGCGACATACAAGAAATGTTCTCACAAGAAAAGATCCGTATTGAGGATAGACAATCGCAACGCTTTCTGTGGCGAAATGGCGACCAGTCTCAAACGATCCAAGTGTATGTATGTATGTCATGTCGTCAATGATATTCGGATGTTCGTCTTGTTGTGCCGAATACATAAAGAATCTCAACGCCAATAGTTTCAAGAAAAGGATGCCCCGACGTGCAAAGGCTATCGTAGAAAGTACGTATGTGGATGATCTCGTCGCCAGCTTTGATCATACACAAGAAGCCGAAGAGGTAGTCAAGGAAGCTGTCTTAACAAATGCGGCCGCTGGATTCCATTTGCGTAACTTCATCTCAAATTGCAAGAAGCTTCAGTGTGAACTAAACCAGGGAGCCATCACAACTTCCGATGTAGTGGCCATGGAGCGTCAGCCCACAACCGATAAAGTCTTAGGTATGTATTGGAATTCCAGAGATGATGTTTTGGAGTTTCATTTCAGATTCCACAAAATACCGCGCGAGGTTATCGATTGCAGTAGGCCGCCAACGAATCGTGAATTGTTGGGATTAGCTATGGCCATTTACGATCCGTTCGGTTTTCTGGCCAACATTACCGTCGGGGTCAAGCTAATTTTGCAAGATACAAGGAAACAACAAATAGACTGGGATGAACAACTGTCATCCAGTCTCAACATACAATGGGTTGCATGGTGGAAATCGTTCCAAGAGATCAAGTATTTTTCAGTTCCAAGATGCTATTCGCCCGCATACTCCACCGCTGAGGAATTGCAACTACACATATTCGTAGATGCCAGTGAAGCCGCTTACGCTGCAGTGGTCTACCTGCGACTTAAACATGTTAACGATATACAAGTAAAATTTTGGCCCCCAAATCAAGATGCGCACCGAAAAGAGAGACAACAGTACCACGTTTGGAACTACAAGCTGCAGTCCTGGGCAGCTGACTCAGGACGTTAGTGGAAAAATGCCTAGACCGAGGTATACATAGTTTCACGTTCTGGAGTGACTCCAAAACCGTGTTGCTTTGGATCCGATCAATAAAAAGAGATTTTAAACAATTGGTAGCCAGTCGAATCTCAGAAATCTTGTCAAGCACAGATCCTAATCAATGGCGATAGCTTCCGACAGTAATCAACATAGCAGATGAAGCCACAAAAATGAAAGCGCAAATTTCGTCTAGTTCAAGGTGGATAACAGGTCCCGATTTCCTGTATGAAAATGAGGAATTTTGGCCAGTGGAACTTACACATTTGCACTATGATCTACTCGAAGAGGAAGAGCGTAAGAAAATGTCATTGCATATCATTAATGTTATTTCTCTCGTAGATGTTCGCAAATATTCCACACTTGGGAAATCCCTACGAGTAGTTGCATGGATATTACGTTTTATAACCAACGTCAGGTCTAGGCTACGACTTTCAGGTGAGTTGTCGTCTGATGAGTTGGGGAACGCCGAAATTGATTTATGTCAACAAGTTCAGTACGAATTCTATAAACCCGATATCGACTTACTTCAAGCTTAGAAGTGTCTACCGAAGTCCAGTTCATTGTTTAAGTTGACACCAATGCTAGACACGAATGCGGTTTTACGTATCAATGGGGGCATCGATGCCGCATATTGCCTACCCGACTCAGCACGTCGTCCAATAATTATTCCACGTAATCATCACTTCGCCATACTGGTAATGGATCATTTTCACCGGAAGAACCACCACCAGAATAATAGACTTACGATAAATGAAATGCGGCAACGATTCTGGATACCCAGGGCTCACTCTTTATTAGCTGCTGTAAAGAAGAGGTGTCCACTCTGTATCCGTACCAATGCCAAGCCAGCCGTGCCATTGATGGGTCAGTTGCCACCTGACCGTCTGACGCCATATGTGCGACCCTTCTCTTACACGGGTGTGGATTATTGTGGTCCATTTCTAGCGAGGAGCCATTGACTCCCAATCATTTTTTGTTGGGATGTGTAAATTCAACCCAGACGGCATGTGAATCCGAAATGAAGATCTGCTTAAGACAGCAATGGAAAATCTCACAGAATTTGAAGGACCGCTTCTGGAAGCGGTGGATTAATGAATATTTGCCGCAGTTGTTAACGCGTCAAAAATGACAAGAGGAAACCTCACCGTTGAAGCCAGGACAACTTGTTATCATCTGCGATCCGAGCTTTCCTCGAAGTCAGTGGCGAACAGGTCGCGTACTAGACGTCATCACAGCTAAGGACGGGCAATTCAGAAGCGCTAACGTACAGACTAGTCACGGTATCGTAAAACGTCCGTCATCAACGCTAGCCGCCTTAGAGTTTGTGAATCCCACAGAGAATTCACCAGGGGGTGGAATGTCGATTAGAATGTGACTCAGCCGTTGGATTGCCAGACCATGCAATACTTTTCATACATACGTAGACATATCAACCCTGTCAAATACAACTCTTAATGCGACTGAGCCATTTGAATGAAAATAGTCAGTTGAACTCAGAGAAAGCACCAATTCGGTAACGTGGTAATGCGCTAATGCATTTAAATGTCATAAATTTATAAATCTATACAAATAACAGTCTCACTTTATTTCAACTAGTCTTATTAATAAATATTGTTAGCCACGAAGGCATTTTAAATGCAGTGTTTTTCTTAATAAGGACTAACTTGACGGCAGGGGCTGTGATGGATCGTCAGGACAAAGCGCATATAAACAAAGAATAAGTGTAGACGATGGAACAATTACAGATGGTAATATGTTTATGGCTTCTATTCCCCTACGTTTAAAAGATGATGCTCCAGAATATTGGAAAAATCCACGGCCGTCATCAGTTAAATTATGCCGGCCGATATTATTTAAATATGAGAAAGAGTCTTCGGAACTCATAAAATCTACAGTGAGTGATATAAAAAATCAAATCGCTAAATTAGAACCAACAGTAATTGAAATCGAAGACGGAAATGTTATTACCATAAAGCATGATTTTCTTCTAACAATGGTCGATGGAAAAGTTTTAAACTTACTAACAAACACGTCATCTACATTAAAATATGCAATCTGTAAGAAGAGTCAAAAAAACTTTGAAAATCTTGATGATTCAATTATTGACGAACTAAATTATGAGTATGGAATATCTCCTTTGCATGCGAGAATAAGGTGCATGGAATTCGTTTTGAAACTGGCTAATACACTACCACAACAAGGAGAAGTTTTCGACGACAATGCAACATCTAAGGAAAAAAAAAAACATTAGAAAAAAATAATTCACGATGCATTCTATAAAGAGCTTGGCCTGAGAGTTGACTGTGTGGATACGGCAAAAAATGAAAACTCCTCAAGAAGATTTTTTGAACACAATGAAACGACTGCTCGCATTACTGGAGTCGATAGAGATATGGTCAAACGATTGGGAGTAATTTTAAATATTTTAGATTGCCATGAAAAATTTAATGGACCTAATTTGGAGAATATGCATCGAAAACTGCATAGCTGCTGCTTCAAAAGCTCACGCCAACGGTAAATACAATTTTGGCACATGGAAAAGATTTAATAGAATACCAGTGTTTACCATTAGGTGCATTGTCTGAAGAAGCTCAAGAATCTAAAAACAACATTACAAAAGATATAGAAGTACTAACGCTAGCAAAACCTCACGAGTTAGACAAAACGAGGACCTTTTCAACATGTTGGCCATCTCTTCTGATCCAGTCATATCATCCATGAGGCATGTAAGATCACAAAAAGATCCTACTGACACCTAAAGCTCAGAAATGGTTTCCTTGTTAGATATATTTTCAAGTGACGAAGGCTACGTTAAGATTAAATAAATGATCCACCTTTTTCTATCACAACAAAAAAATTATTTAGTACTTAGTTTTGTTATTTTATTGAAAAAAAAGAGATCAATAAATACAATTTTATTATTTATTATAAATAATACAGTTATTTCATTTAGTAATTATAACCACATAATTTTCGTTTTTACATCTTTTTAAAATTTAAAAAATTTTAAAATGAGTTTTGAAGCACCCTTCATGTATATTTATTTTAAAGCCTAGGCGTTGGCTATCAGAAGAGTAATAAATTTTTAAAGAAATCAATAAAATTGCTAAAGCGGTTATTAAGATAAAACGGTTTATCATAAGTGGGCAGTGCTCACAAATTTATAAGTTGTTCATCTTTGGCTGAAATACAATAATATTGAAAAACTTTTAATAATTTTCCTTAGTTAAGTATTAATAAAATAATTGGTTTTTGATTTTTTCAAAAATATGTAAGTAAATTTATACAATGAATTTTCAAGCAATGTTTATATACTTATACCCTAGCGCACACATTTCACTTTTATAAGAGTACTAGCAGACCCGGTAGACGTTGTTCTGCCCTAAATTTGGTATATCTGCATTTATTTTAATAAGCTTTTTCCGTCTAACTCTGCCCTCGCCCCTCTACACTTTTTCCTAATCTTTGTATACACTCCTCCTTCCGTATTTTTCGCTTCATCTATCTCAATCTTCGTCTCATTCTATCTCTTTCTCAGTCTCCTTCTCTCTTCTCTCAAGTTTTTCTAATTCTTCTTCATATCTTATTGCCAGTCCCAGAGGGTGGTATGTATTTTGTTCCAGTCCCATTCCGAGTCTCAGTCCCAGTCCCACTCCGAGTATCAGTCCCAGTCCTAATCCCAGTCCCAGTGTCTCTGGTCTACTTCCCGGAAAAAAAGCATCTTAAATACTAATATAGGCAAAATTATATAACAAATTTCAGGCAAATCGAATAGGACGTATGTAAATAGGTATGTGGGTATTATTAATTCATGTCTTTATTTCGGCTTCGCATGCATATTTATTAGTTTTGCCAGGTTGATGCGCCTAAATCGAGTATCACAATGAAAATTACTTAAAAGCTCTCAGCAACAGCTTTCATTTGATATCCAAAATACACACACATTCTAGGGGTATCCGGGTCCATGTGTTGGCCTATATTTCGAGACCCTAGTCACCAATAGGTATGAAAACTACCCTGTAGTAAAGCACTCATCAACAGTTTTCATTTGATATCCATAATGTATAAACATTGTTTCGGGGTATCCGGGTCCACGTTTTGGCCTATATCTCGAGACCCAAGACACCCAGCGGTATAAAAAATTATCTGTAGTAAAGCACACATCAACAGCTTCAATTTGATATCCATAATGTACAAACGCATGATAGTGTTACCCTGATCCACGTTTTGGCCTATATCTCGAGACCCTAGTCACCAGTAGGTATGAAAACTACCCTGTAATAAAGCACTCATCAACAGCTTTCATATGATATCCATATTGTATAAACACGTTCTAGGGGTGCCCGGATCCACGTTTTGGCCTATATCTCGAGACCCTAGTAACCAATAGGTATAAAAACTACCCTGTACTATAGCACTCATCAACAGCTTTCATTTGACATCCATATTGTATAAACACATTCTAGGGGTGCCCGGGTCCACGTTTTGGCCTATATCTCGAGACCCTAGTAACCAATAGGTTTGAAAACTACCCTGTACTAAAGCACTCATCAACGGCTTTCATTTGACATCCATATTGTATAAACACATTCTAGGGGTGCCCGGGCCACGTTTTGGCCTATATCTCGAGACCCTAGTCAGCAATAGGTATGAGAACTACCTTGTACTAAAACAATCATCAACAGCTTTCATTTGATATCAATATTATATAAACACATTCTAGGGGTGCCCGGTTCCACTTTTGGCCTATATCTTGAGACCCTAGTCACCAATAGGTATGAAAACTACCCTGTACTAAAGCACCCATCAAGAGCTTTCATTTGATATCCATATTGTATAAACACATTCTGGGGGTACGCGGGTCCACACTTTGGCCTATATCTCGAGACCTTAGTCACCAATAGGTATGAAAACTACCCTGTACTAAAGCATTCATCAACAGCTTTCATTTGGTATCCATATTGTATAAACACATTCTAGGGCTGCCGGGCCACGTTTTGGCCTATATCTCGAGACCCTAATCAGCAATAGGTATGAGAACTACCCTGTACTAAAGCAATCATCAACAGCTTTCATTTGATATCCATATTGTATAAACACATTCTATGGGTGCCCGGGTCCACGTTTTCGCCTATATATCGAGACCCTAGTAACCAATAGGTATAAAAACTACCCTGTACTAAAGCACTCATCAACAGCTTTCATTTGACATCCATATTGTATAAACACATTCTAGGGGTGCCCGGGTCCACGTTTTGACCTATATCTCGAGACCCTAGTAACCAATAGGTATGAAAACTACCCTGTACTAAAGCACTCATCAACAGCTTTCATTTGACATCCATATTGTATAAACACATTCTAGGGGTGCCCGGGCCACGTTTTGGCCTATATCTCGAGACCCTAGTCAGCAATAGGTATGAGAACTATCTTGTACTAAAGCAATCATCAACAGCTTTCATTTGATATCCATATTATATAAACACATTCTAGGGGTGCCCGAGTCTAGTTTTTGTCCTATATCTAGAGACCCAAGTCACCAATATGTATCCTGGTTCACTTCCCGGAAGAAAAATTATCCGAAATTTTATTCAAGATACAACGCTACTTCGGTCCCTGGTCCATTTCCCGGAAAGCAAACTTTTCACAAACACTCTCCGGGTTCGTACTAAGTCATACTGAAAATGTGAAAATCGGAAGGGTAGTTTCGGATTACATAAGCCTCATACAAACATACATACATACATCCTATTATATATATATATAGATAACATCTTAAAAGAAGTAATGCGTCCATCAAGTGGCGATTGATAACCTTGCTACTAAGACAAAACCTTTAATCAAAAGTGGGTAGAGCCACACTCCTTCATACAAATCATAAATTTATCTGATATCATGTTCAAATACATCCTCATAAAAAAAATTTCAAAGTTTGTCCTTCAGTTTTTAACAACATTTTTTTTTGTATTTTTCTACAATTTTTTCAAGGCCTAACAATGATTATTTTATCATCATTATTGTTATGATATATTTTTTCTTAATTGAAAAAATTTTAAATTAGGATAGAAGAAAGAAAAAATTTAAACAACTGCCAAATCTCGTTGTATATATCATTTCGGGAACTGCTAAATTCTCACGGCAACCACATCTTCAAATGTTTCAGAATTTGGTGAAGCATCCAGAGAAAGCCCCGGTCGTATTATCTCAGCCGCTCGTGCCGTTAAACTACCCCCATTCTGGAAAGACAATTGTGCAATGTGGTTTATATAAGTCGAGACCGCACTCGAAATAGCACAAATTCGTAGCGACATATAACAGTACCGGTATGTTTTGGTGCACTTTGACAATACTACCCTACCATTTGTGACCCACGTTATTAAGGATCCACCAGCTGATGGTAAATTCCAGGCTTTGAAGACACGACTGCTTGACATATTCGAAGAAAGCAGGGAAAGAAAATTGCGACGTCTGCTTCATACCACTGAGCTCACTGATGAAAAGCCATCAGACTATTTACTGCGTTTAAAAAGTTTAGCAGCTGGTATGGTGACCGAGAACATTCCGCGTACAGTTTTTCTGGAGCGGATGCCACGGAACGTCCGTGAGATTTTGGCCGTCAGCGCCACTAACGATCTAGACAGCCTCGCCTTACAAGCACACAAAATTAATGAGGTGCAAAATAACATAATGCCAGTGGCTATCAAAGTGGGCCCCCAACAGCTGACGAGGCAGTAGCATACAACGAAGCACCAATATCCTTTGCACATAGCATAGAATAATCTCGTTGTATGGATCCATTTCGGGAACTGCTATATTCTTTCAACGGCAACGTTTAGGCGCCGCTCTATAATCATTCAGCTATGACAGCGGTTGTTTGCTTCTCTTCATTATATCTACTTCTATCCTGGTCCTTGCATGCTTGAGTATTAGCTGATAGCGGGCAGACGTGAAAACCTTGTGCACATTTTTCGAGCAGGAAAATTGTGGTAAAAGATTTTAAAAAATTAATAAAAAGTTGTGCAAAATAAAGTGTTTCGTTCGCGCTTCACAAAATGTAAAAAATAATGTAATAATACGGTATTGAATTCCTAATATAATAGGAGTTAACTTTGAGAAAAAAGACTCAAATAAATTTATTTAATAAACAAATTTAAACACATACATATACTAATAAACGGTGAAGTAAATCGAAATAAGGCAAAAGCAAAATGGGTATGTGCGCGAAATGCAATCACTCTATAAGAGGAGAGACAGGTATACGATGCGAGGGTGTGTGTAATAAAGTGTACCATTTAAGCCTTGCATGTGCAGGTGTTGATAAATATTGTGTTAAAATGTTTGAGGAAAACCCTATGGCAAGATTTATGTGTGATGAATGTGTTACATATATTCAGAATGTAGACTTGGTGCTACAAGAAATGAAAATGAGTGTGAAGAAAAACAATACAATATTAAATTAGTATAAATATGAGTTTGAAGAGGTGATGAAGAAAAACCAAAGTGAAATAAAGGCTTTATTGGAAGCTGTAGAGGGTCGATATACTCAAAGAGTAGCAACTATGGAAAGATCACAAAAGCTGTTTGAAAAAAAAATTGGTGAGATAAAAAGCTTATATAAAATGATAGAAGAAGTGAAAAATAAAACTGAAATAATTGGTAAAGACAATGAAAAGGTATGTAACGAAATAAAGAAAATTAGTAGTAATAATAAGGAAAATGGGCTGTCATATGCAGAAGTAATGAAAAATAATAATAAAAAAGATGAAAACAAAAGCAAAGTTACTACAGTGCCTGAATTAAAGAAACGTACTCCTATTATTGTTAAACCGAAAGTAAAACAATCGTGTGAAAAAACCAAGAAAGATTTAAACAATAAAATTAATCCTAAGGAACTAAATATAACAGATATTAAAGCTGGTAATAATGGTATTATGGTGATCGATAGTGTTGATGAAAATGAAAGAGAGAAAATAAAAGAAATAATGGACAAAGAAATTAGCAATGAATATGAGATAAAGATACCTCGTGAATATAAACCAAGACTATTTATAACAGGTATGCAATTTGAAAAGAATGGTGATGAATTAATTGAATGTCTACGAAAACAAAATAAATGCTTTGAACAGGGTGAAGTAAAAATTATTAAGCAATATAATGTTAAAGTTAGTCACAAAAATTATTATAATGCAATAGTTGAGGTGGATTGGAAATATTTACTGAAGCGTTAAAATTAGATAAACTGAATATAGGATGGGAAAGGTGAAAAGTATACGATGGTGTTGATATAACAATGTGTTTAAATGAAGATGTTTGTAGCAAATGCTTGGGTAAACATAAACCCATGGAGTGCAAGGAACAACCAAAAAACATGTGCATAAATTGTATTAGAGCTAATGAGAAATTAAATCTAGGGCTTGATACCAATCACCCGTGCAATAGCAGACATTGCCCTGTCTACTTAAAACACTTAAATGTAAAAAAACAAAGGCTAGGATATTAGCAACTAGCAATCAGGCCACTGGCTCACCTGGACCTTGCTAATGTTATGCAACGTAGAGTATCAAAGTACCAAAAAAGATCCACAAAGGACATCAACAATGACTTCAAATGCATCTATTTAAACATAAATAGCCTAGTAGCTAACAAATCAGAGTTGGAAGTGTTGGCGGAAGTTCATAGACCAGGCATCATACTGTGCTCTGAAACATGTACAACCAAAGATATTCTAGACAATGAATTAAAAATAGCAACCTATAAAATGATAAGATGTGATTCCCATTGCAGGCACACAGGAGGTGTGTTAGTTTATGTACATAGTACAACTGATGTTAAAGTAATCTATAATGATAACATAAATGAAAACGTTTGGTGCATTGTAATAAAACTGAAGAAGGTTGATAAAAAGTGGCATATTGGAGTTCTGTACCACTCGCCGAGCACTAGTGATGCAGCTTTTGTTGAATACCTAAATGAAATCCTAATTGATAAATATGAAAAAAGTAACCATAATATAGTAGTCGGTGATTTTAATATTAACATGAACTGCATTTCAACATATAGTACTAAATTAAATGAGATATTTGCTGTAATGGGGATGAGCCAAAAAATTGAATTTAATACGCGAATCACAGATACAAGTGAATCGAAAATTTATCTATTATTTTCAAACTCGGATGAAATTCTCAGTAATAATTTGCAGGAATACAAAATATCTGATCATGAAACTATAAAATTTAATGTTAAAACGTCCAAAGTATACAAGATGAGACTGACCAAGAAAATCATAGCATGGGACAAATATAATAGTGATATTTTAATAAGCATCCTTAGATCATTTAACTTCAACTTTACTATAAACTTAACAATTGATGTAAAAGTCGAATTAATTAATAATATAATGATTCAGGCTATGAAAAGTTTAACCTACGAAAAAGAAATGCATATCAAGTTAATGAATAAATGGTATGACAGAGAATTGGCACAAATGAATAAATATAAATACAATATGTACACGCGTGCGTTACAAACTGGAGAGTGGGATGAATATAAAAATATAAATAGGTCTTACAAAAAATTAGTCAAATTAAAAAAAAAAATAAAGTATATGGAGAATAAAATCATTTTGAATGAATATAATGCTAAAGAAATGTGGAAATATCTCAAACAAACGGTCAACCTAACTAAAGATAACGAAGGGATAAAAAAGGTGATACTGGATGGCATACTGGTTGAAAACGAAACCGATCTGGCGAATGGTCTAAATAGATTTTTTGTAAACAGTGTGATTGAAATTAATAATAACATCGAAACCTGTCAATTAGCACTAGAGGATACACAACTCCATTCAAAATTAAATTTTGCTGAAATTACCACCGATGATGTTATTAATATCCTAAAAGACTTTAAATATAAAATAGGTGGAAGAAAACTGCTATCCGAAGGTGTACTAAAAGATTGTATATCGTATACCGGATATTTCTATGCTCAAATAATCAATAACAGCTTAGAAGATGGTGTAGTACCTGAAATGTGGAAAACGTCAACAATAATACCTGTGGAAAATGTTAAAAAGACAATGCAACCTGAAGAACTTAGACCCATAAATACCCTGCCAAGTGATGCTAAAATTCTCGAAGATGTTGTTAAGAATCAGTTGGTGAATCATCTTGAAGTAAATAATATACTAGTATACCAACAGTCAGGATTTAGGAAAAAACACTCCTGTGAGACAGCGCTGAACTTAGTGACATCTGATTGGAAAGAAGAGCTAAACAACAAAAAAGTAGTGGTTTCAGTTTTCCTTGACCTCAAAAGAGCTTTTGAAACGGTGGATAGAGAGATATTAATAAAAAAATGCAGCGGATTGGCATAACTGATATTGAACTTAAATGGTTCCGCAACTATTTGAAGCAGAGAAAGCAGAAAACAGTTGTAAATGCTGTGACGTCGGATGAATTAGAGGTACCCACAGGGTTACCTCAAGGCTCAGTATTGGCACCTATATTATTTCTTATATACATAAATGACATAGTCAATGCTATCGAAGGTTGTGAAATTAGACTTTTTGCGGAGGATGCATTAATTATGATAAGTGAAAATAATATTAATACTGCACTCGCCAAAATGCAACATGAACTAAATAACTTGTATAAATGGTTGTGTGGTAATAGAATGAAACTAAACATAAATAAAACTAAATATATGATAATAACAAGGAGGAATATCAATGAGGAGGATATAGCCGAGCTAAAAATAAATGATGAAATCATACAAAGAGTTAACAGTTTAAAATACTTAGGAATAATAATTGATAATAAACTCAAATTTGAAGATCATATAAATTATACAATTAAAAAAGTTGCTAATAAAATAGGAGTGATGCAGAGAACAACTAAATTCATTCAGAAAAAGTACAAAATAATCTTATATAAAACAGCTATAGAACCGCACTTCGTGTACTGCCCGTCCATTCTATTCATAATATCGGATAAAGAAGTAGACAAGCTCCAAAAGCTTCAAAATAGATGCATGAGATTTATTCTTCAGAAACCTAGAGATACACGAACGGCTGACATGTTGAAGACTTTAGACTGGTTAAGTGTGAAACAAAAGATTTTTTTCCACTCCATGAAATTCATATTTAATATAAAACATGGAAATGTACCTGAGTATTTAAATAAAAATATAGCATTAGTTGAGCAAACTCATAACATAAATACGAGGAGCAAACATAATTTCAAATTGCCGTTTTTTAGAACTGAAATTCATCAACAGAACATTTTCTACAAGGGTCTGAAATGTTACAATGATCTGCCTATGGATATAAAAAGATGCAACCAAATAACAGTATTTAAAACAAAATTATATGAATATTGTAAAACCTTAGCTATAAGATAAAAAACTGTAATATTTTCAAATTTACGAATTACGCTTCTGGCCGTAATAAATAAATAATCTAATCTAATCTAATTGATATGTGGCAACATGCTCACTTTTCTGCATGACGGCAACCCGTTTTGGGCTAATGACAGATTCTTAAACGCAACGAACGACGCGCAACACGATTCAGCAAGAACATCTCAATTTGTAACTAAATTTAATTTTATTAGTTGTAAGAGTATTATTTATGTAATACATTTACGTTGGATCAATAAACGTAAAATCTAACGTGACTGCAGTAGTATCAATACTATCAAGCACACTACATTGGTGACCCCTAACTCAAAATGAGCACGCAAACATAAAACTCGAGTACCGAAAACACGGCAACCACATCTTCAAATGTTTCAGAATTTGGTGGAGCATCCAGCGAAAGTCCCGGTCGTATTATCTCAGCCGCTCGTGCAGTTAAATTACCCCCATTCTGGAAAGACAATTGTGCAATATGGTTTATATAAGTCGAGGCCGCACTCGAGATAGCACAAATTCGCAGCGACATATAACAGTACCGGTATGTTTTGGTGCACTTTGACAATACTACCCTACCATTTGTGACCGACGTTATTAAGGATCCACCAGCTGATGGTAAATTCCAGGCTTTGAAGACATGACTGCTTGACATATTCGAAAAAAGCAGCGAAAGAAAAATGCGACGTCTGCTTCATACCACTGAGCTCACTGATGGAAAGCCATCAGACTATTTACTGCGTTTAAAAAGTTTAGCCGCTGGTATGGTGACCGAGAACATTCCGCGTACAGTTTTTCTGGAGCGGATGCCACAGAACGTCCGTGAGATTTTGGCCGTCAGCGCCACTAACGATCTTGACAGCCTCGCCTTACAAGCACACAAAATTTATGAGGTGCAAAATAGCATAATGTCAGTGGCTATCAATGTGGGCCCCCAACAGCTGACGAGGCAGTAGCATACAACGAAGCACAAAAATCCTTTTCACATAGCATAGAATAATTAACTGCTCAGGTACAAGCGCTCACGACGACGGTAAAAACAAAAAAATAGGAAAAGGCGAGAGAGATAGGAAAGGACATGCGCTATTTATTATCACATACGACTCGGTGCTCAAGCAAAGAAGTGCCGACAACCCTGTGAAGTGGCATTGCAGATTGCCACACATCTATGGGCGATTAGCCTCACGCTTTTTTTTAATAAAAATAATAAAATTGTTATTTTAATGGCATTTAAACTCATTTATTTATAACCTTTTTATGATTTCTTATACTTTTAGTTATTTATGAATATTTTTGTTAATTTTTATAGCCTTATGCGTTTATGTTATGTTAATAATAATGAGCTTAAAGGCCGTGGTTAAATAAAACACAATGTTTAAAATTTCATTGGTTTTTTTAATTTGTCAATATTTCGGCTTCAGTCTGAAGCCATCTTCAGGACTGTAAGTAAACACAAATGTATAAAAAAGGGACATTCATTTCAGATACATGGTCATTAAAATTTACGTTATGCAACTAGGTATACATATAAACGAGACACAACTTACACTTGTGGTTATTCTTGATCGACTGATCATATGTTCGGAAAACAAAAGTAAAATAAACATCACAAATTTATACAATTTTAAAGTACAGTAAGTGTAAACAAAAATATGCACAAACAAATATATAGGGATACAAACAATAGAACAAAGAATATGTCGTCATCCAACATTATGATTTGTTGATCCTAAATATGCTGCTAGCGGAATAATTTCTGTACGCTGCTTTCTTTCATGTGAGCCGTGAGACTTGCATTTTGTGTTGTTGCTTAAGCAATAAATTCCGATATGCATATGCGCATTGGTCTGAGTCACTTTTAAAATTAATTCTCTTATCATTAGGCGTGTTCATAATGTGGAGCATTTCCATGGTGAAGCGCTTATTATATTGTTTCTCTATGTCCAATACAGTAACATTATGGAAATAGGGATAGTGGCCCGTATCCTTACAGTGGGCTGTTAAGTCCGTTTTATTTTCCGAAGCGTTGTTCCTAAGTTTAATATTGGACTTATGGCCGGAAATCCTTGTCTTTAATTTAAATTTAGTTGTCCCCACATATACCTTCTCGCATAAGTGAGACCCGTAACCGTTGCATGGGATTCTATATTACGTTGGATTTCTCATCCTTTGGAATTCTGTCGTTTGTTTTACTATAAATTTGTTTCAATATATTGTTGTATGTGAACGCTATTTTGACCTTTTCTTTGTCATATAAATCCGATCTCTTAATCCTCTCTGCTATTCTTGGGCCATAGGTTATCGCTATGTATGTTCGGTTATTTGCTTCTTCGGGTTTACGTTCATTACGTGCTCTGATATATAAATTTCGGACCAGTTTATTGACCAAGCTACTTGGAAACTCATTTTCATCTAGAGGTTTTTTTATGATCGTGATATTCTTCTTGTGGTATATTCTGTCGCTTATTGTAAGTACCCGTCTTATGAAGCCTTTGGCGGTATTTATTATTGTACTTTTTTCGTGTTTTGAATAATAGTTAATTAGTCTTCCTGAAGTTGTGGGTTTTCTATACCAGTCAATATATAATTTGTTATTTCTCCTATTGATTAACGTGTCTAAGTACGGTAGTTGACAAACTTTCTCAACCTCTATTGTAAATTTAATGCTTCTCTGTAGCTGTTGAGTTCAGTGAGAACGTTTTCAATTTCTTCAGTTTTTACAATGGCAAATAAGTCATCTACATACTTTGTAAGTAGGCGCGGTTTGCTAGTAGTTTCATTTTCGAATCTTGTTAGCAGCTCCTCCATGACAATGTCAGCTATGACTGGGGAGGTTGGTGAGCCTATGGGCATTCCTGTACGTTGTTCGTAAATTTTTTCATTGTATTTAAAGTATCGATTCTCTTTTATGCAAAATTTCACCATTATGATAAATAGTTCCCTTGTTAAGGATGTATATTCTTTTAAGTTTTCCCACTTTGCGGATATGATTTCAATGGCTAAATCAACCGGAATGCTTGGGAACAAGGAGACTACGTCCAAGGAAACAAGGCTTTCCTCATCATAAATATATGTGCCATTGACCATAGTTTTAAATTCTGCTAAGTCATCGATATTATATTTAGACGAACAAGTGATATTTTTGAGTATTCTCACGACATATTTACAGAGGTTGTATGACGGGGAGTCGATAGATGAACAAATAGGACGTAGTGGTATACCTTCTTTATGAATTTTTGGTAATCCATAGATTCTGGGAGTAATAGCATTTTTACACAGTAGGTTGTTCTTTTCCTGGATATCTATGGCACCGCTGTGGAACATCCTTTGAACAATCTCATTGTTTTTGTCTTGTAGCGTGTTCGCGGATTGCGTTTTAAAACTCTGTAGGTAGAGATGTCGTTCACCAGTGTCTGAATTTTTGTATCGTATTCGTTTTTGTCTATCACCACTGTAGCGTTGCCCTTGTCGGCATTGAGTACCAGTAATTGTTTGTTGTGTTTGAGGAACCGTTTTGTCTCTTCCAGTATTTTGCGTGTGAATTTGTCTCGTGTGGAAATCGTATTGTTCTTTAGATGGTCGTGTATCATTATCGTGAAGTTGTTTCTTGCCACTTCTTGTGATTCCTTATCTTTCGCCGTTTGTATGATGTTTTCCCCGTCTGCTATAAACTTAAATAGAGGAAATTTCTTATTTTCGGTCGAGAGGGCATATTTCGGGCCCAGCGATAACAGCCATTGTATATCATGTGGTATTTCAGTTTGTGTTGTATTTCGGAACCATTGTGGTACCACCCTAATATTGAGTTTTTCCTTCTCTTGTTGTCTTAGTTTTTCGTACTTTTTTGTTTGTCTCGGTTTAATATTGCTTCTGAGGTTGTCCAACAGTATATTTTCACTTTCGTAGAATTTGGTTGAATGGTGAGAATTAATAGTGTGATTGATTTCTGTTCTCAGTCTATTTGGCTCCCTTCTGTTTTGTCTTAGGGGGTCATGTTTGATACATATTATCATATTTAAAAGCTTCGTCTGCACTTGATTAATGAATGTGACAACTTTGTTTGTGTACTTACGTGGAGTTCTGAAATTATTGGTGTTGTTTTTTATGATGTACATAATATATTTTGTTGCATCTCTTAAAAAATTTGGTGTTATTCCACTTCGCTTGCACCTCTCCAAAAATTTCGTCGACTCTGATATTTTAATAATTTGTTGTGTTTTTTGCTGTTATCGTTTGATGTCCCTGTTGGTCCGTGTATTATATTTGTGTTTGATGGTTTGGTACACCTTAAATGTGTTTCCGTTCTTTTGGTGTGCTCTCCGTTTGAACATTTTTTGTAATTTTTATAGCCTTATGCGTTTATGTTATGTTAATAATAATGAGCTTAAAGGCCGTGATTAAATAAAACACAATGTTTAAAATTTCATTGGTTTTTTTAATTTGTCAATATTCCGGCTTCAGTCTGAAGCCATCTTCAGGACTGTATGTAAACACAAATGTATAAAAAGGGGACATTCATTTCAGATACGTGGTCATTAAAATTTACGTTATGCAACTAGGTATACATATAAACGAGACACAACTTACACTTGTGGTTATTCTTGATCGACTGATCATATGTTCGGAAAACAAAAGTAAAATAAACATCAAAAATGTATACAATTTTAAAGTACAGTAAGTGTAAACAAAAATATGCACAAACAAATATATAGGGATACAAACAATAGAACAAAGAATATGTCGTCATCCAACATTATGATTTGTTGATCCTAAATATGCTGCTAGCAGAATAATTTCTGTACGCTGCTTTCTTTCATGTGCGCCGTGAGACTTGCATTTTGTGTTGTTGCTTAAGCAATAAATTGCGATATGCATATGCGCATTGGTCTGTGTCACTTTTAAAATTAATTCTCTTATCATTAGGCGTGTTCATAATGTGGAGCATTTCCATGGTGAAGCGCATGGGGTTGAATCTCCGCGTCATTCCACTCTAACATTTTAAGTGATGCCAAGTGTTAATATGAGGGTTGCATATTTTTTATATATTTGATGGGGAGTTGCCAGATTTAATCTAGTGACCCAATTTGACACTACATCATCCCCCTTTAGAAAAGAAGAATTTGGCAAGGTGATCAGTCCTGCCACATTCTTCTTTAGGCTATATCAAAAAGAATTAAAATTTGCAAAAAAGGAATATGTAGGAAAAGTTAAGTTTAGATTTTGATAATTTAGTTTATTTTGAAGTGAGCCGTTATTATTATTTTATTTTGTATGGTAAGCTTATTGTATAAGCTACTACTATTACTACTACTTAACGTAAGTAAGTTGCTATCTTTTATATATTAGTTAGGTGACATATATTTAGTAAATAAGCCCGTATCGAAATTAAC
Organism: Eurosta solidaginis; assembly: GCF_040869045.1. Taxonomy (NCBI): domain Eukaryota; kingdom Metazoa; phylum Arthropoda; class Insecta; order Diptera; family Tephritidae; genus Eurosta; species Eurosta solidaginis. The sequence continues at coordinate 27,667,442 of NC_090324.1, read as the reverse complement.
ATTAAAAAAATTTTTTTTACATTCATTGGCGTATTCTTAAAATATATTTATATTTAAAGATTAATTAGTAAAATTTAAAAGAACTATAAATTTTAATAAAATTTTTGGATACGGTTTTTATGTACAGTTTTTTTTTCAATTTTATTAATTTCATCGTAAATTTTTACATTTGGTCCATCGATATTCTTTATTATGAAGGGACCTTCATATATATTTCTATGTTCATTTCTCGGTTCTGTTTCTACTAAAACCCTGTCATTAATTTTAATTTCTAAAGGCTTAGCCGTTTTATCGTATAATTCTTTTTTTCTAATTTTATGTTTATTAATCAAATTTGTTGCCATTTTATGAGATTTTTCACTCTATATTTTAGCTCTTTTGTATAATTTTCTATATTATAAATCGGATCGATTTAATTCGAAAGGAGTAAATTTATTATCAACAAGTGAGGAAGGCTAAGTTCGGGTGTAACCGAACATTACATACTCAGCTGAGAGCTATGGAGACAAACTAAGGGAAAATCACCATGTAGGAAAAGGAGCCTAGGGTAACCCTGGAATGTGTTTGTATGACATGGGTATCAAATGGCAGGTATTAAAGATTATTTTAAGAGGGAGTAGGCCATAGTTCTATGGGTGGACGCCATATAGGAAACCGCCCTAAAGGTGGACCAGGTGTGACTCTACAATTTGTTTGTACGATATGGGTATCAAATGAAAGGTGTTAATGAGTATTTTAAAAGGGAGTGGGCCTTAGTTCTATAGGTGGACGCCTTTTCGAGATATCGCCATAAACGTGGACCAGGAGCGACTCTAGAGTTTGTTTGTACGATACGGGTATCAAATGAAATGTGTTAATGAGTATTTTAAAAGAACGTGTCCCTTAGTTCGATAGGCTGACGCCTTTTCGAGATATCGCCGTAAAGGTGGACCAGGGGTGACTCTAGAATATGGTCGTACGATATGGGTATCAAATGAAAAGTGTTAATGAATATTTTAAAAAGGGTAGACCTTAGTTCTATAGGTGGACGCCTTTTCGAGATATCGCCATAAAGGTGGACCAGGGATGACTCTAGAATGCATTTGTACAATATGGGTATCAAACGAAAGGTGTTAATGAGTATTTTAAAAGGGAGTGATCCTTAGTTCTATAGGTGGATGCCCTTTCGAGATATCGCCATAAAGGTGGACCAGCGTGACTCTAGAAATTGTTTGTACGATATGGGTATAAAATGAAAGGTGTTAATAAGTATTTTAAAAGGGCATGGGCCTTAGTTCTATAGGTGGACGCCTTTTCGAGATATCGCCATAAAGGTGGACCAGGGGTGACTCTAGAATTTGTTTTTAGGATATGGGTATCAAATGAAAGGTGTTAATGAGTATTTTAAAAGGGAGTGGTCCTTAGTTCTAAAGGTGGAAACCTTTTCGAGATATCGCCATAAAGGTGGACCAGGGGTGACTCTATAATATATTTGTACGATATGGGTATCAAATTAAGGTATTAATTAGGGTTTTAAAAGGGAGTGGTGGTAGTTGTATATGTGAATACGTTTTCGAGATATTGACCAAAGTGTGGACCAGAACATCATCTGTCGGGTACCGCTAATTTATTTATATATGTAATACCACGAACAGTATTCCTGCCAAGATTCCAAGGGCTTTTGATTTCACCTTGCAGAACTTTTTCGTTTTCTTCTACTGAATATGGTAAGTGTCACACACATTTTACAAAGTTTTTTTCTAAATTTATATTTTGCGTCAATAAACCAATCCAATTACCATGCTTCATCCCTTTTTTCGTATTTGGTATAGAATTATGGCATTTTTTTCATTTTTCATAATTTTCGATATCAAAAAAGTGGGCGTGGTCATATTTGAATTTCAGCCATATTTTATACCAAGATAAAGTGACTTCGGATAAGTTCGTGACTAAGTTTAGTAAAGATATATCGATTTTTGCTCAAGTTATCGCGTTAAGGGCCGAGCGGTCGACTGTGTATAAAAACTGGGCGTGGCTTCAACCGATTTCGCCTTTTTCACAAAAAACAGTTATCGTCCTAGAATCAAAGTCCCTACCAAATTTCACAAGGATTTGTAAATTTTTGTTCGACTTATGGCATTAAAAGTATCGTAGACAAATTTAATGAAAAAGGGCGGAGGCACGCCCATTTTGAAACTTTCTTTTATTTTTGTATTTTGTTGCACCATATCATTACTGGAGTTGAATGTTGACATAATTGACTTATATACTGTAAAGATATTAAATTTTTTGTTAAAATTTGACTTTAAAAAAAATTTTGTTTAAAAGTGGGCGAGGTCGTTCTCCGATTTTGCTAATTTTTATTAAGCATACATAGTAACAGGAATAACGTTTCTGCCAAATTTCATCATGATATCTTCAACGACTGCCAAATTACAGCTTGCAAAACTTTTAAATTGCCTTCTTTTAAAAGTGGGCGGTGCCACTGTCCAAAATTTTAGTAATTTTCTATTTTGCGTCATAAGTTCAACTCACCTACCAAGTTTCATCGCTTTATCCGTCTTTGGTAATGAATTATCGCGCTTTTTCGGTTTTTCGAAATTTTCGATATCGAAAAAGTGGGCGTGGTTATAGTCCGATATCGTTCATTTTAAATAGCGATCTGAGATGAGCCCATGAACCTACATACCAAATTTCATCAAGATATCTAAAAATTTACTCAAGTTATCGTGTTAACGGACAGACGGACGGACGGACATGGCTCAATCAAATTTTTTTTCGATGCTGATGATTTTGATATATGGAAGTCTATATCTATCTCGATTCCTTTATACCCGTACAACCAACCGTTATCCAATCAAAGTTAATATACTCTGTGAGCTCTGCTCAACTGAGTATAAAAACCGAACTACTTGTAGTATTATATAAAAATGTAAAGTATTTCAAATATGTATCCCAATCTGACCACATTTCATCTAGATATGCACGTAAATATTCGTTAAAGACTCTATGGTTTCTTTCAACAGTACCAACAATTTCGTGGTGATAAGCTGTTGAGAAATCATGATTAATTTTTAAAAGTTTTGCTAATTCCGAGAGTAATTCATTTTTGTATTCCGTTCCTAAATCGGATCTAATGGCTTTCATAGTACCATATGTTAATATGAAGCTTTCAAATATAGCACATGCGATAATTTTTGCTGATTTACCTGGTACGGCTACCGTTACCAGATATTTGGAAAAGTCACAAATCATAGTAACAGGGAACTTGTTACCATAGTTTGATTCTGGAAGTGGACCTATTGTATCGACAATTACTATATCAAATGGTTTACAGGGTGTTGGCGTAAGGACAAGGATTTCTTTTGTTTTGGGTCTCGCTTTATTTAAAAGACATTTATTGCAATTTTTCGCAAATTTCGCTATATCGCGTGTCATGTTTTTCCAGTAATATTTAGTTCTTAATTTGGCATATAACCTTTTTTTTCCGCAATGACCTCCTAACACTGGATCTTCGGGATAAATTGTCATAAGTTTTTGTTTCTGTTCATTATCTGTTACGGTCTCTACAGGGTCCCTCAATATTATCTGTAATGATTTTAAAATTTCATTTCCGCGGATTTTAAAATTTGTAATTGTAAAATTATTGAAAAATATATAATTTTTTGGCCATTCTAATTGTTTAATATTGTGATTGTCGGCTGCTTTTTCAAGCCTCGAAAGTAACTCATCTAAATTCGTTATTTCGTTAACATTCACGAGATTAAGTAAATTATATTTTTTTTGTTTTAAATGCGCATAAATTTGTAAATTGGAGATCTCCTTATTTTTATTACATTGTATAGTTGATTTTACTCGCGATATCTTTTTTGAAAAATCGTAAGAAAATTTATCATAGACTTGTACTTTATTATCGTTAGAAGTCGTCTCATTTAAAGTAATATTTTCGTTTTGTAATTCTGTTTGTCTAGTTTGTAATCGCGTTTTAACGGCTAAAACGTGTTTTGTCGAATCTTTAATTTCGTCTATACTTTTACGCGAAAGTGCATCAGCCACAACATTCGATTTTCCTTTAATATATTCAATTGTAAAGTTTTATTCTGATAAATCTAATCTGGTTCTACAGAGTTTCGAGGAAGATTCTTTCATATTAAATAGATAAACTAATGGTCTATGGTCTGATTTTACAGTGAAATGTGTACCGTAAACATACGGCCGAAAATGTTTGATACCTAATGTATTGCTAAAAGTTCTAATTCTATGATTGCCTTTTTCTGATCGGCTTTATTGAAAGATTTTGATGTAAAGCAAATCAGTAAATCATTATCTCCATGCTTTTGGCTTAATATAGCGCCACAACTACTCTTAGTTGCATCTACAGTGATAATAAATTCTTTTGAAAAATCAGGGTATTGTAATAGTTGAGGAGACATTAATGCTAGTTTTAATTTTTCGAATGCATTTTCGCAAGCATCATCCCAAACAAATTCAACTTTTTTCCGATTTAGACGATTTAAAGGGGCTGCCAGTGACGCAAATTTAGGTATAAAACGCCTATAATAGTTTGCAAACGCAACGAATCGCCTAATCGTCTTTAGGCTTAAAATAAATAAATAAAAAAAAGTGTATTTTTTAATTGCTCCTATTTTTGAGTCATCTGGCAGCAGGCCTTTTGAGGTGCATTTATGGCCTAAAAAAGTTATTTCAGAACGAAGAAAATTGCATTTGTTGGGATTTAACTTTAGATTGAATTTTCTACAAGTTTCGAAAACTTTTTCTAAATTTTTGAGGTGATGTGTCTCGCTACAACCGATGACGATAACATCGTGTCACGAGACATGGCAACTCCGACGTGCGAACGCGACATTGTCGCGGACGCAGGGAAACAATAAGAACGAAACACAATACCAACACCAGTCAGTCATCTTTAATCGATCAAAATAACCGGTAAGTGTTAAGCTGTCCTGATAGCTTCAGAAGTGGGCCGAAATAAAAATCCCCGCCGCGAAAAAAAAAAAAAAAAAAAAAGATTAGAAGTGATTCGTAAAATAATATTATAAAACAAGTCAGTGAAAATACTGTGAAAACGCGTCGCGAATAGATTAAATAAATAGCGAAGAGAAAATAACTAACTCCTACATTGGGGTAAATATATATGTGTGCATGTGTGATGAAAGTACGAGCATAAAGCCATATGTACTTATCGAAACAAAAGCGAATTGTCTCGAAATAAATGCAAAGCACTTGCGACGCATAAGTGTTTGCATATACACAATATATATACGTGAATGTAACGCGCTTTTAAATACGTACATACATTCGTTGATGTACATATATCTAAATCGCATTTACCTACACATTCGTTGGTGGGTACAGCGTTAACATTCGTTGGTATATCGAAATTGAATTTACCTACACATTCGTTGGTGGGTACATCGTTAATATACATACACTTCTTGGTGTATACGACAACCACTCATATCAAAACTCAAAGTGATAGGTTATTTTTCGAAATTTCTATTGTCGCGTTCCAACATGAATTTTCGTAGTATGAAAGTTAACGAACTACGGAATAAGTGTCGCGAAATGGGTTTGCCGACACAAGGCAACAAAAATACGTTGATCGAACGGCTCGAAGCAAATACAAAAACACACGCGAACGACGATTTTGTAAGTGCAAATGAAACAATGCTAGAGAGAATAAATACACTAGAAAAAACGATTGCCGAGTTACAAAAACAAACGCGAAACGAGCATGAGGTGCAAAACCAGAGAGGTTCGGTTGCTCATGGAGAATCAATTTTTCGTCCGTCGGTTGTGTCGTCGCCACAATTAAATAATCTACCAACAAGTGTAAATAATTATATACCGTGTGCTATACCGAGTGCATATACGAATGCTCCGGTGGTAGCAACAAACATGCACATGCCAAATATGGTGACAAATACACATATACCATTTGTATCAACGACCGAGAATGTATGCCAGTACATACAAAATACGCAATTTCAAGAGAATTCTGATTGGAATAGCGCGAATGCTCGAAATAGGGGTGAAAATACTCATGTGTACTTTACCGAAGCGCAAACACAAAGGCATAATGCCAATAATTTCGTGAACGCGCCATTTAACTCAAATCGAAATATGTGTAACGATATTCACACAAATAATATGAATTCAGGGTTTCATGGAAATTGTCCGTATCCATATGATTATATGCGAAACCCGTACAATACGGTGAGTGAGGTAGTTACCCTATTACCCGAATTTGATCCATCAAGTGATACGTCACTGAATGCTAATCAATTCATACAAAGAATTGAAATGCTACGTAGAGCCTATAACTGGGCTGACCAAGTTATTTTGTTTGCGGTGCAACAAAAATTAAAAGGGTATGCAAAGTATTGGATAGATGGACAATACATGTTCAAATCGTGGGCAGAGTTCGTAGCAAAATTTCGTGCTGATTTTTCGATAACTAAAAACATAGCCGATATACACATAAAGATGGGTCGAACGCGTAGACAACGTACCGAAACACCACAAGAATATTATTTTAAAATGGTTGCAATCGGAAAAAAAGGAGAAATTCCGGAATCCGCGATCGCGCGTTATATAATAAATGGTATTAATGACTCAGATATGCGAAAAAAGATTTCGAACGAGTACGAAAATTGTAACACATTATTACGCGATATCCAAAACTATACCGTCTACAATGAAATAAAATTCGAACCATTCACGTATAAGAAAAACACAGGTGACAATACATCTGATTGGATAGATAAAGAAAAAAATGTTATTGAAGGTGCAACATCGAAAAACACTGCAGTTAGTGAAATATCCAAAGTGGTTAAATGCTATAACTGTTCAAAACAGGGGCATATTTCTGTAAATTGTCCACAACCACAGCGAATGGAAAGATGCGGAGTATGTAATCGTACCGGGCATAAAATGATAGAGTGTAAACAAACAGCAACTAAACCTATCTTAAACACGAAAATAAACAAAATAAATAGAAACGAAATTCAAAACGAAAACTTAACAAAAGAAATTAAAGTGAACGAATATGAAACAAAAGCAATAATAGACTCAGGTAGTGTCTGTTCGCTAATACGTCGGAAATTAGCAACCCAAATTGGGGAAATAACTGAGTGTACGCGGGTTTTGAAGGGTTTTGCGGGTGGCACGTACCAGTGCAAAGCTAAAATCTTAGCCTCAATTCAAATTGACAACAATCGACATCCAGCTGAATTGTTGGTAGTTGACGACAATCATATCGATGAAGATGTGTTGCTTGGTAGAGACGTATTCTGCCAGAGTGGAAAACGACTTATAATAGAAAACGATAAATGTACGGTGGAAAAATTAGAAAATGTGTCAAATATTTCCAAAGAGGAACGATCGAAATTACAAGCGATTATACACTCAAATCGCGATATTTTTGCCGAAAATATTTCTGAATTGGGGAAGTGCACAATAGCAAAAATGTGTATTAAACTTACGAACGATAAGCCTATATGTATGAAACCTTATAGAGTACCATTTCCCAAACGAAAATTAGTGTCCGATATCGTATCCGAATTGCTTGAAAATGAAATTATCCGATATTCTGACGCAGCATACGCGTCGCCGGTGGTATTAGTTGAAAAATCAAACGGTGAATCTAGACTATGTGTAGATTACAGGTGTTTAAATAATATTACGATAAAAAACCCATATCCAATGCCAGTAGTTGATGAACAGTTTGCACAATTGTCAGGAAATAAATATTTTACAATTCTGGATTTGAGAATGGGGTACCATCAAATAGAAGTAGATGAAGCGTCGAAACAATACACGGCTTTTGTAACAACAGATGGCCATTACGAATATAATCGTATGCCATTTGGGCTCGTAAATGCGCCTTCGATTTTCCAAGAAGTAATGAATAAAATAGTTGCAAAAATGCATCCGGGAGAAGTTCTGGTATATTTAGACGATGTAGTAATACCGAGTAAAACGGTAAACGAAGGTTTAACGCGACTTACAAAATTATTAACACTTTTACGAGAAAGCGGATTAACGCTACGCTTTTCGAAATGTAATTTTCTATCGGAAGAAATAAACTATCTAGGTCACGTAATAAATGAAAGCGGAATTAAACCAGGGGAGAAAAAAATAACTGCTGTTAAAAACTTTAAAGTGCCCACGACCGTTACCGAAACTAGGCGTTTTTTGGGTTTAACCGGGTATTTCCGAAAGTTCGTGCCGGAATACGCGATCATCTCGAAACCTTTAACAACATTACTTACGAAACAAAATGAATTTTTCAAATGGGGTTCCGACCAACAACTAGCTTTTGAAAACTTAATAGAACTACTAAGTAACGCTCCGGTACTCGCGTTATACGATAGGATGGCCGAGCATGAAGTACACACCGATGCATGTAGTACGGGATTGGCGGGTGTGCTACTTCAGTCAAGCGATAACAAGACGTGGAAACCGGTATTCTATTTTAGCAGACATTGCAATCCAACCGAAAGCAAATATCACGCCTATGAACTCGAGGTGCTAGCCGTCGTAGAGGCCCTCGAACGGTTTCGAATGTACATTTTGGGGAAAAGATTTAAACTCGTAACAGATTGTTCCGCTATAGCAAAAGTTAAGGCAGATAAAGAACTAAAATCGAGAATTGCACGATGGTGGATGAGATTATTAGAGTACGATTTTGAGATGGTTCATCGTGAAGGAACTCGTATGGCTCATGTCGACGCTTTGAGCCGTGCACCAGATCAACCACCAAACGAAGTTGAAAGAGCAGGGTTTGTAATGAAAATAAACACCACGTCCGACGATTGGTTGCTAACCATGCAACTACAAGATCCAACGTTAGCATCACTTGTGGGGGTATTGAGAAAGGAAACAGTTTCCGAACAAGAGCATCAAATTCGTGAAGATTACGAACTGAAGGACCATCGATTATACCGTCGGACTGAGAAGGGTTTACGTTTTGTGATACCTAAAGCTGTAAGATGGCGAGTAGTTCACTTATGCCACGACGAAATGGGTCACTTTGCTCTCGAAAAAACGATCCAACGAATACAAACACATTTTTGGTTCCCAAAAATTCGAAAATATGTCAAAGAGTATATATCGGCGTGCCCAAATTGTTGTTATAATAAGACGCGACACGGGATGTCGGAAGGGCAATTACACTTCACCGAAGTATTGCCTATGCCATTCCGAGTTCTTCATATTGATCATTTAGGACCATTTACTAAAAGTAATCGAGGAAATTGCTACGTTTTAGCAATTTGTGATAGTTTTTCGAAATATGTAGTAGTAAAACCGGTACGGAACACGAAAACTACGCCAGTAATAAATGCCCTAAACGAAATGACGAGCTATTTTGGACTACCTGCCAAAATAATCAGCGATCGAGGTACAGCTTTTACCTCAAAGCAATTTCAACAGTTCTGCGAGAAAAATGTTATTCAACATATTAAAAATGCAGTTCGCACGCCGCGAGCTAACGGCCAAGTGGAACGAGCAAATCAAACAATTTTAAATTATCTTCGAACTACAACCGAGAAACCGAAAGACTGGGACCTTTTATTGCGTAACGTCCAATGGGCAATAAACTCTCAGCGAAACGATACATCGGGATACTCACCAAATGAACTAGTTTTCGATTTTCGTCTGCGCGACGTAGTACAAAATCACTTAATCGCCGCTCTTCATGAGACAACAGAAAGCCCTGACTCGCAATGCATTTCAGAAAAACGACGAGAAGCAGAAGATAACATAAATCAAGAACGCGAAAAATGGAAGCAGCGTTTCGATGGGAAGCACCGAAAACCAACGCAATACGAGGAGGGTAGCCTAGTAGTCGTCGAAAACGAACCGGCAGCAACAGGCGACTCCAGAAAACTCGAACCCAAGTTTCGAGGACCGTACGTAATCGCCCGAAAGCTGGGAAATGATCGATATTTAGTGGAAGATATACCCGGCATGCAAATAACAAATAAAAAGTTCTGTTCGGTCTTCAGCTCGGAAAAACTGAAACCTTGGTGTAGTAATGCACCCGAGTTAGAAAGTTACGACGAGTCCGACGACGAATATGATCCAGACGAAATCGAGGACGATTTAGTAGCAGGAAAGGCCGAACTGTCACGAGACATGGCAACTCCGACGTGCGAACGCGACATTGTCGCGGACGCAGGGAAACAATAAGAACGAAACACAATACCAACACCAGTCAGTCATCTTTAATCGATCAAAATAACCGGTAAGTGTTAAGCTGTCCTGATAATCGTCAATGTACATAAAAGCTTGATTTGGTGAAATGCCTGAAAATGCTAATGACATCATACGTGAAAAAGAGTTTGGTGCTATATTTAAACTGAAAGGCAAAACTTTCCAACGAAAAGCTCCTCGATCTGTACTGAAAGATGTACGTCTCTAGAATTGACATGGAGTGGTATTTGCTGAAAACCAGAAAAAAGATCTAAAGTTGAAAAGTATTCGGCTCTGCCAAAATTGTTGAGTATGTCGTCTACTCGTGCCAACGGAAATTTGTCTGCGATAAGCTTTTTGTTCACTGCTCTGAAATCAACGCACATGCGATAAGACTTTTGGCCTGAAGGATCTTTTTTCGGTACCAGAATTAAGGGACTGTTATAATTAGAGGAGCTGGGTTCTATTAAGACATTTCGCATTAAATTTTCGACTTGTTTATTAATTTCTTCGCGTTGTGTATATGATAAACGATAACACTGGTCAACAACATTTTTATACATGGGTCGTGCGTATATTTTTCTTATTGCTTTTGCACCCAGAAATAAGAATATGAACATAAAAAAGTTTTTGATTTGGTTTTGTTCGAAAAAAAAATGAGAAAAACGAAAGACATGAAAATTCATCAAAATTTGACATATATTTGATTTATTGAAGTATAGTAAAAATCAATTTAAGATTTATTCTTATAAATTTGGTTTTAGAATGCAGTTTAAATGTTTAAAAATGCTTTTTCCTGCTTTTCCTGCAATATTCGGTAACATTTTCTCTTATTAACGCCCAAATATAGTTCCCCATCATGCTTTCCGTATACTGGTCTTGGTAGCGCTTCTCAAACTCCATTATATCTTGATGGAATCGCTCCCCGTGTTCTTCTAAATAAGCTCCCATATTATTTTTGAATTTATCCAGATGTAAATGTAACATGTGCATCTTTAGCGACATTCTATATCCGATGGCGGAAAAATTCGTAATCTTGCCAGTTATCAGCTCGTCATAATTTCCATCCCTATGATTTCCAAGAAAGCCATGAACTACTGCCTTAATACTAGCCGTGTTTTTTAACACGCGTATATCCGTTTACGCTTAAACTTTATATTGACTGCTAAGAGACAAACTATAAATACACCTCTGAAATTGCTGCGCATAAATTTTGTCCTACTAAATTTCAATACGCATTATACTCAGATGTAACTGAAATATGTGTCTTTGTTTCACCCTGTACACTAATGCTATGTATTATATGTGTGTCCACAATTCATCGCAACTGATTCAGCTATATGTTATACCCTATGGCCATCAGAGCGTTGCGTCTCCGCTTTTCGGTACACCCTGTTGCTGTAGCTAGTTGTTTTACCACAGCCGCTAGATGGGTCTCCTAAGCATTATCTAAGCGAAGATAGGCGTTTTTTAACACGCGCAAACGAAACGTATACGCGCGTGTTAAAAAACACGGCTACTGTTCCACGCTAGTTTCTCCTCATTGATAAGGAGGTCCGGGAAAATATCGCAGTTCAAATTTTTTTTATTTGAGGGCCAACAAAGACTCCAGCTTTAATTTTCGCCTCTGAAAGCTTTAGACTCAATATTAAGAGCCTTCACAAATTGTTTAATTAGGCCCAATTTAATATGAAATGGTGGCATCAATTTATTTTTTGGAACGACAATTGCTTCATGTTTAATATTAAATCTTCCCAGGCCAATGTTTTTTGCTATAGTGGGCGGCATCATTTCTGCTATCCCATAGGCAAAGATAACAGGAGTGTTTGGTATATCCATCTTGCATTCCAATAAAAAAAAAAAACCATCTTGAAGTCTCCAATAACTTCCCACTTCTATTCCGTATACTTGATTGCAGTTAATAGCATTTTAATACTGTCATAATTTTCTTTGAGAAGTATGGAATGTGCCAGTGGAATAGATGGGAATTTGTTCCCATTGTGTAGTAGAACTGCTTTTAGACTTTTTGTTGAGCTGTCGATTTGTATTACAACGAATACCAATTGCTTCAAATAAACCGTTCACGTCATAGCAAAAACAAAGTCCATCTTCCTTACTGTAGAAACAAGAAAATTCTTCATGACGCTTTCTTTGCCGAGACATTCGAACATCAGAAGTAAGTAAATTTGTTGTTTAAGCCGCGATGCTAATAACTCTGCTTTGTCTTTTGATAGATTTAGGTCTCTTATTAAGTCATTGAGATCTTCAGAGTTGATGAGATGTGGTATTCCTGGTTCAAATTCAGGAACAAATTCGGAATGTACGGATGCAGATGAACTCGGTGTTTGAAAGCTGCTTTGAGGGAATAGTTGCTTTTCCAACACATGTGGATCAGGTACAGGATTTTGTTCCGAATGTGCTACTGGAGCGGATGTCGATGGTAGTTCCGGATATATTGTTTTCCTTAAACGTTTCCCTTTCAGTGGTTTCACTACACAAAAATAGCAATCAGTGTCATGATTACTCGGTTCCCTCCAAATCCTCGGCACTGCGAACTTCATGGCTCTTTTCTCACCCTGGTACCAAACTATAATAAAACGTAAAACATTTCATAACAATTTCAGTTATTATGCAATTATATATATGTATGTAGATAAATCTATATATATATGAAACAGTTAGTACAATAACAAGTAAGGAAGGCTAAGTTCGGGTGTAACCGAACATTACATACTCAGTTGAGAGCTGTGAAGACAAAGTAAGGGAAAATCACCATGTTGTAAAAAGAACCTAGGGTAACCCTGGAATGTGTTTGTATGACATGTGTATCAATTGGAAGGTATTAAAGAGTATTTTAAGAGGAAGTGGGCGATAGTTCTATAGATGGACGCCATTTAGGGATATCGCCATAAAGGTGGACCAGGCCTGACTCTAGAATTTGTTTGTACGATATGGGTATCAAATGAAATGTGTTAATGATAATTTTAAAAGGGCGTGGGCCTAAGTTCTATAGATGGATGCCTTTTCGAGATATCGCCATAAAGATGGACCAGGGGTGACTCTAGAATTTGTCTGTACGATATGAGTATCAAATGAAAGGTGTTAATGAGTATTTTAAAAGGGCGTTGGCCTTAGTTTTATATGTGGACGCCTTTTCGAGATACCGCCATAAAGGTGGACCAGGGGTGACTCTAGAATTTGTTTGTACGATATGGGTTGCAAATGAAAGGTGTTAATGAGTATTTTAAAAAGGAGTGGGCCTTCGTTCTATATGTGGACGCATTTTCGAGATATCGCCATAAACGTGGACCAGGGTTGACTCTAGAATGTGTTTGTACGATATGGGTATCAAACGAAAGGTGTTAATAAGTGTTTTAAAAAGAGTGGGCCTTAGTTCTATGGGTGGACGCCTTTTCGGGATATCGCCATAAACGTGGACCAGGGGTGACTATAGAATGCGTTTGTACAATATGGGTATCCAATGAAAGGTGTTAATGAGTATTTTAAAAGGGCGTGGGATTTAGTTCTATAGGTGGACGCCTTTTCGAGATATCGCCATAACGGTGGACCAGGGGTGACTCTAGAATTTGTTTGTACGATATGGATTTGATACCCGATATGGGTATCAAATGAAATGTGTTAATGATAATTTTAAAAGGGCGTGGGCCTAAGTTCTATAGATGGATGCCTTTTCGAGATATCGCCATAAAGATGGACCAGGGGTGACTCTAGAATTTGTCTGTACGATATGAGTATCAAATGAAAGGTGTTAATGAGTATTTTAAAAGGGACTGGGCCTTAGTTCTATAGGTGGATGCCTTTTCGGGATATCGCCATAAAGGTGGGCCAGGGGTGACTCTAGAATTTTTTTGTACGATATGGGTATCAAATGAAAGGTGCTAATGAGTATTTTAAAAGGAGTGGGCCTTAGTTCTATATGCGGACGCCTTTTCGAGATATCGTCATAAACGTGGACCAGGGGTGACTCTAGATTGTGTTTGTACGATATGGGTATCAAATGAAAGGTGCTTATGAGTATTTTAAAAGGGCGTGGGCCTTAGTTCTATAGGTGGACGCCTTTTCGAGGTATCGCCATAAATGTGGACCAGGGGTGACTCTAGAATTTGTTTGTACGATATGGGTATCAAAAGAAAGGTGTTAATGAGTATTTTAAAAAGGAGTGGGCCTTAGTTCTATATGTGGACGCCTTTTCGAGGTATCGCCATAAAGGTGGACCAGGGGTGACTCTAGAATTTGTTTGTACGATATGGGTATCGAAAGAAAGGTGTTAATGAGTATTTTAAAAAGGAGTGGGCCTTAGTTCTATATGTGGACGCCTTTTCGAGATATCGCCATAAAGGTGGACCAGGGGTGACTCTAGATTTTGTTTGTACGATATGGGTATCAAATGAAAGGTGTTAATGAGTATTTTAAAGGGAGTGGGCCTTAGTTCTATAGGTGGATGCCTTTTCGAGATATCGCCATAAACGTGGACCAGGGGTTACTCTAGAATTTGTTTGTACGATATGGGTTTCAAATGAAAGGTGTTAATGGGTATTTTAAAAAGGAGTGGGCCTTCGTTCTATATGTGGACATATTTTCGAGATATCGCCATAAACGTGGACCAGGGTTGACTCTAGAATGTGTTTGTACTATATGGGTATCAAATTAAAGGTATTAATGAGTATTTTAAAGGAGCCTGGGCCTTAGTTCTATAGGTGGACGCCTTTTCGAGATATCGCCATAAAGGTGGACCAGGGGTGACTCTAGAATTTGTTTGTACGATATGGGTATCAAATTAAAGGTGTTAATGAGTATTTTAAATGGGCGTGGGCCTTAGTTCTATAGGTGGACGCCTTTTCGAGGTATCGCCATAAAGGTGGACCAGGGGTGACTCTAGAATTTGTTTGTACGATATGGGTATCAAAAGAAAGGTGTTAATGATTATTTTAAAAAGGAGTGGGCCTTAGTTCTATATGTGGACGCCTTTTCGAGATATCGCCATAAACGTGGACCAGGGGTGACTCTAGAATGCGTTTGTACAATATGGGTTTGAAACGAAAGGTGTTAATAAGTGTTTTAAAAGGGAGTGGGCCTTAGTTCTATCGGTGGACGCCTTTTCGGGATATCGCCATAAACGTGGACCAGGGGTGACTCTAGAATGCGTTTGTACAATATGGGTATCAAATGAAAGGTGCTAATGAGTATTTTAAAAGGGCGTGGGCCTTAGTTCTATAGGTGGACGCCTTTTCGAGATATCGCCATAAAGGTGAACCAGGGGTGACTCTAGAATTTGTTTGTACGATATGGGTATCAAATGAAAGGTGTTAATGAGTATTTTAAAGGGAATGGGCCTTAGTTCTATAGGTGGGTGCCTTTTAGAGATATCGCCATAAAGGTGGGCCAGGGGTGACTCTAGAATTTTTTGTACGATATGGGTATCAAATGAAAGGTGTTAATGAGTATTTTAAAAAGGAGTGGGCCTTAGTTCTATATGTGGTCGCCTTTTGGAGATATCGCAATAAACGTGGAGCAGGGGTGACTCTAGAATGTGTTTGTACGATATGAGTATGAAATTAAAGGTATTAATTAGGGTTTTAAAAGGGAGTGGCCCATAGTTGTATATGGGGAGGCGTTTTCGAGATATCGACCAAAATGGGGACCAGGGTGATCCAGAACATCATCTGTCGAGTACCGCTAATTTATTTATATATGTAATACCACGAACAGTATTCCTTCCAAGATTCCAAGGGCTTTTGATTTCGCCCTGCAAAACTTTTTCATTTTCTTCTACTTAATATGATAGGTCTTTAAAAGTTTTTTTGTAGTTTTTCCGAAAAGTACATTTAAAAACAAATTTAAAAAAAAAATTCCAAACGGTCAATTTTTGAAAAAGTTATAGCATTTTGAAAACAAAAACTGTGTTTTTTTTTAAATTCATAACTTTTTTTGAGTTGGATGAAAAAATTTGAAAAACGTCTTTCGTAAGCGACAAAAAGAAGAAAAACTTTCAGCCAATTCTAAAGGGGTCGGGTTCAAAATTGGTCGAAATGGGATGGAATACCCCATATATATATATTTTATTTATTTTTTTTGATTATTTTTGTAGTTTTAGTTCAGTTCAACCATATCTTTGTATATTTTGTTGATTTAAGCATATTTTATGTAATTGTGTAGTTTACAAATTTTTTGTAGGTTTTGTATTTTTTGAAGATTTTCTTTTTAACACTTGAGTTCGATTAAACTGTATTTATATACAATGTTACGCCGTAATTTCGGAGCTCTTAAACAACACCGAAATTTCCAATTTTTTCCTTTGCGAGATTTTTTCATCGACGCCGCAACTTAGGAATTGAAACGTAATTTTTCCCATATTAACGTAGCAAACTTTCACAACCTTTAATTTTATTCGGTGAGAAACCATCACTGTAATAATGTTGATATTTAAAAAAAATTTTCAACATATTTTTATGGCAAAAATTATATTTGGAAATCTTTTGTTCCTACGATTCGCAATTTATTTGCGTTTTTCCACGACTACTTTTTGGTATTAAACGTTATCAATTCCCTATTGGACTGTACTGCGTTAGGCACAATAATTTTCACTGCTGCTGCCTTCTGATATCCCGTTTCGTGGATTTTTGGCACCGTTATTCTGTTTTTAACGACAAACGTTTTTATTTTTATTCGAGTCAAAACATGGAAAAGAATCGCGTTATTCTAACAAAAAAATTCCTTCGTCGCGAACGCATGTCACGGTCGCCATGTAAACTGGCATTGTAGATTGCCACACATCTATGGGCGATTAGCCCCACGCACACACTATACGAGCTCACCTCTTTAGTTTCTTTTTAATAAAAATTGTTATTTTAATGGTATTTAAACTCTTTTATTTATAACCTTTTTAAGATTTCTTACACTTTTAGTTTTTTATCAATACTTAAAATCTTAACGCTTTGGTTTAATTTTATCACTGCTAATTTAAGTTCTTTACATTTTAGTCTTTGTTTGGTTTCTTTGTATAACAAATATTTTAGTCTTTGTAACTATTCCTTAGTTCTTTTATTTAATTATGTCTTTTATGTCCACAGAAATAAGTATTTTAATTCTTATTACAAATTCAGTTCGCGTTTTTTTATACTCAGTTGAGCAGAGCTCACAGAGTATATTAACTTTGATTGGATAACGGTTGGTTGTACAGGTATAAAGGAATCGAGATAGATATAGACTTTCATATATCAAAATCATCAGGATCGAAAAAAAAATTTGATTGAGCCATGTCCGTCCGTCCGTCCGTCCGCCCGTCCGTCTGTCCGTTAACACGACAACTTGAGTAAATTTTGAGGTATCTTGATGAAATTTGGTATGTGGGTTCCTGAGCAGTCATCTCAGATTGCTATTTAAAATGAACAATATCGGACTATAACCACGCCCACATTTTCGATATCGAAAATTTCGAAAAACCGAAAAAGTGCGATAATTCATTACCAAAGACGAATAAAGCGATGAAACTTGGTAGGTGAGTTGAACTTATGACGCAGAATAGAAAACTAGTAAAAGTTTGGACAATGGGCGTGGCACCGCCCACTTTTAAAAGAAGGTAATTTAAAAGTTTTACAAGCTGTAATTTGGCAGTCGTTGAAGATATTATGATGAAATTTGGCAGGAACGTTACTCCTATTACTATATGTATGCTTAATAAAAATTAGCAAAATCGGAGAACGACCACGCCCACTTTAAAAAAAAATTTTTTTAAAGTCAAATTTTAACAAAAAATTTAATATCTTTACAGCATATAAGTAAATTATGTCAACATTCAACTCCAGTAATGATATGGTGAAACAAAATGCAAAAATAAAAGAAAATTTCAAAACGGGCGTGGCTCCGCCTTTTTTTATTTAATTTTTATAGGATACTTTTAATGCCATAAGTAGAACAAAAATTTACCAATCCTTGTGAAATTTGATAGATGCTTAGATTCTGGGACGATAACTTATTTCTGTGAAAAAGGGCGAAATCGGTTGAAGCCACGCCCAGTTTTTATACACAGTCGGCCGTCTGTTCTTCCGCTCGGCCGTTAACACGATAACTTTAGCAAAAATCGATATATCTTTACTAAACTCAGTTCACGTACTTATCTGAACTCACTTTGTGTTGGTATAAAAAATGGCCTAAATCGGACTATGACCACGCCCACTTTTTCGATATCGAAAATTACGAAATACGAAAAAATGCCATAATTCTATACCAAATACGAAAAAAGGGATTAAACATGGTATTTGGATTAGTTTATTGACACAAAATATAACTTTAGAAAAAAACTTTGTAAAATGGGCGTGACACCTACCATATTAAGTAGAATGAAATGAAAAAGTCCTGCAGGGCGAAATAAAAAACCTTTGAAATCTTGGCAGGAATACTGTTCGTGGTATTATATATATAAAAAAATTAGCGGTATCCAACAGTTGATGTTCTGGGTCACCCCGGTCCACATTTTCGTCGATATCTGGAAAACGCCCTCACATATACAACTACAGCCACTCCCTTTTAAACGCCTCATTAATACCTTTAATTTGATACCCATATCGTACACTTTATGGCGATATCTCGAAAAGGCGTCCACCTATAGAACTAAGCCCCACGCCCTTTCAAAATACTCATTAACACCTTTCATTTGATACCCATATCGTACAAACATATTCTACAGTCACCCCTGGTCCACCTTTATGTCGATATTTCGAAAAGGCGACCACCTATAGAACTAAGGTCCACTCCCTTTTAAAATACTCATTAATACCTTTCGTTTGATACCCATATTGTAGAAACGCATTCTAGAGTCACCCTTGGTCCACCTTTATGCCGATATCTCTAAAAGGCGACCACCTATACAACTACAACCACTCCCTTTTAAAACCCTCATTAATACCTTTAATTTGATACCCATATCGTACAAACACATTCTAGATTCACCTCTGGTCCACCTTTATGGCGATATCTCGAAAAGGCGTCCACCTATAGAACTAAGCCCCTACGCCTTTTAAAATACTCATTAACACCTTTCGTTTGATACCCATATTGTACAAACGCATTCTAGAGTCACCCCTGGTCCACCTTTATGGCGATATTTCTAGAAGGCGACCACCTACACAACAACCACTACTCCCTTTTAAAACCTTCATTAATACCTTTAATTTGATACCCATATCGTACAAACATATTCTAGAGTCACCCCTGGTCCACCTTTTTGGCGATATCTCGAAAAGGCGTCCACCTGTAGAACTAAACCCCACGCCCTTTTGAAATACTCATTAAAACCTTTCGTTTGATAACCATATTGTACAAACGCATTCTAGAGTCACCCCTGGTCCACCTTTATGGCGGCATCTCGAAAAGGCGACCACCTATACAACTACCACCACCCCCTTTTAAAACCTCCATTAATACCTTTAATTTGATACCCATATCGTACAAACACATTCTAGAGTCACCCATGGTCCACCTTTATGGCGCTATTTCGAAAAGGCGTGCACCTGTAGAACTAAACCCCACGCCCTTTTGAAATACTCATTAACACCTTTCATTTGATACCCATATTGTACAAACGCATTCTAGAGTCACCCCTGGTCCACCTTTATGGCGATATCTCGAAAAGGCGTCCACCTATAGAACTAAGGCCCACTCCCTTTTAAAATGTTCATTAACCCCTTTCATTTGATACCCATATCGTAGAAACAAACTCTAGAGTCAACCCTGATCCACCTTTATGGCGATATCGCTAAATGGCGTCCACCTATAGAACTATGGCCCACTCCCTCTTAAAATACTCTTTAATGACTTTCATTTGATACACATGTCATACAAACACATTCCAGGGTTACCTTCGTTTCATTTCCCTACATGGTTATTTTCCCTTATGGTGCCACCATAGCTCTCAACTGAGTATGTAATGTTCGGTTACACCCGAACTTAACCTTCTTTACTTGTTTTGATTTTTTTTAATTTGCGCGTGTAGCGTGGCGGCCGGCTCAATTCAAACTGATTCAAATAAAAAAAATCCTGACGCTTCAAAAGCAGCCCTGCCGGTATACATTTTCGCATAACGTGAAAATCGTATGATGCGATGGCGTGATAGAGCCGAGTAACGGGAGATTCAACCAATGGGGTTGAATCTCCGCGTAATTCCACTCTAACATTTTAAGTGATGCCAAATGTTAATATGAGGGTTGCATCTTTTTTATATATTTGATGGGGAGTTGCCAGATTTAATGCCGTGACCCAATTTGACACTACAACCCTGTAACTTCCACAAAAGCAAATTAAATTAACAAGGCCGTCGGTCATCCTCGTAGGCACAGCTGACGGCCCGTTCAATTCGCGTCTACAAATAACCGATTTAAAAAATCGTCTCAAATTGTTGATCGAGACCGGCGCCGACATTTCGGTGCTACTCAGGGGAGTTCTCAAAAATACAATGAATTTAAAGAAAACTGATTTCACTGTCTTTGCAGCGAGATGTACTGTGCCGTATCGACGGGCAAGGTAAGGATATACATAGCCTCGTCACTACGACGAAAGGTGTTCCACCTAATTCACAACATCTCGCACCCCAATGGGCGAGCCACACAAAAGGTCGTAAGTCAACAATACGCGTGGCCTCATATGAATCGTGACAGTATCCGGTGAGTCCGTACATGTTTGTCATGCCAACGTAGCAAGGTACACCGTCATGAAAGAAACATTCCGCAACACATCGAGGTACCGAGTGAGCGTTTCAAACACGTTCACGCCGACATCATAATCATGCCATTTTCCGACGGATACAGATACTGCCTGACGATAATCGATCGCATCACCCGTTGGCCTGGAGCAATACCGATAAAAGACATCTATATCAATACGGTGCCACGCCTCATCAAACTGGGTGTTCAAGCGAGCGATGGACGCACGCACCTTGAATTTATTTTAAATATAGAATTTCCCTTTATACATTGAATTTGTAGTTCTTAAATGACTCCCTTATGGGAACACACCCAACACACCTCATCTACGTGGTTGGCAACGCGTGCGCCACTCGCTCGCCTGAACGAGCATCAGCTGTCAATCACGTTGACATTTTATATTATATCTTCTTCTTACATACATAAACTGAATTGCATTCGAGTGTGTTAAAAAAAACCTTTTTTTAATTTAAGTCATATATTTTTATATAACGTGTCAATTAAATATAGCATTGAAAGTTATAATTTAAATATGCGCTTGTTCATTAACTTTGTGAAGTTTAATAAAAAGGCCGTGCGAAAATCACACTAGCTGCAGACATCTGCAAGAGCAAAAATAATTTAAACAAATTGTGCAACACATTTGATTGCATTTGACGCTTTGCAGGAGGTTACAGAGCGCCGCCCTCGTCACCATCAATATCATCACCATTGTCGCCGTCAGCCGTATCAGTGCCTGCATTCCCAGAAACTACAGCAGCGGAGCTGTAGATTTGGTCCTTCGTAGCCATTGCTGGACCCAACGCTGGAAACTTAAAGTGAAAGTATCCCAAAATCGTGAGTAGAAATCAAATTTCTTAATCCCCGCTCACGCCCTAAATAATTAAAAACCTATATTTTTGAAGTTTTCCCATCTGCATACATATATATATTTAATCAGTAATTTTCCCACGGAACGATATACGCATTAAAGAAATTATTATTTACTCGCCCCCTCTCTCCCTGTACCCATCATACATAAGAAATTAAATTATTCAAATAATAATCCACAAATTTAATAAATAATTCTCTCTGAAATAATTAATACTTCCCATTATTAACTAAAGTTTGATATTTGTGGATTTCTCAATAAAAAAAAAAAATGTAAGGCGCGATAACCTCCGAAGAGATCTAGGACCGAGCTTCTCTTCCAATTTGCGTCGTGCTCCTCTTGATTTTCCCTACAAATTGGCCGGACGGGACCTACTTGTTTTATGCCGACTCCGAACGGCATCTGCAAGGCAGATGAGTTTTCACTGAGAGCTTTTCATGGCAGAAATACACCCGGAGCGCTTGCCAAACACTGCAGAGGGGCGACCCCGCTTAGAAAAATTTTCTTCTAATTTAAAAACTTTATTTCTAAAATTTTGATGTTGCTTTGCCCGGGGTGCGAACCCAGGGCATACGGTGTGGTAGGCGGAGCACGCTACCATCACACCACGGTGGATTTCTCAATAGGATTCATAAATACATACATATTTATCTCCAATAATTTTTTGCAATCATAAATTTTAATATTTCTTAAATACATATATAAGTCCCGTATTGCAAAAAGAAAAGGCAGTTCACCCCAAAACGGTGTATTTCCAATATACCTATTGGTTTCTCATTCGTATGTATGTACGTGAATATTAAATAATTAACTGGTAGACAGGGACCCAAAATAAATTTTTAAAACTCTCCTTTTTTAAAATTTCTTCAATAAGCGTTTTCAAATTCTCTTAACAAAGACTCACAAATATTAAAAATCCCTCAAATATATAACAATTATATATCGCCTGGGAAAAAAAATTTTTTGGTTTCACTCATATATATATATATATATATATATATATATATATATACGCATATATACTCACATATACACACGTTTATAAAAGTGCGGTACGGTGATACAATTTTATTTTTGTTGCTCTCTCAAGCGCGTACAGTGGTACAAATTCACGGTTCGCGTTATTAAATATAAAATTTCAAAAAATCAAAAAGTTTATCTCTCTTGTCGTGAAATTTGCATTGCGTTTATAAATTTTTCTTTAAGTCGTCAACTCACTCTCTCTCTCTCTCAGGCTCTTTCCCTCACTCTCAGGCTCTCTCCCTCGCTTGCTCACTTTATGTTAGGTGCCGCTCAAAGAAGCCAATCAAAAAGCCCCACAATGAGTGACGACGAAAAATCCCAAGGCAGATCCAAAGATCAACGCCAAAAGCGCCAAATCACAAAAAAAAAAAAACAAGTAAGGCTGTGCCGAAGACTTCATACCTTTCATGAATGGGGCTGTACAATAATCTTATCCCGTTCGTAATCTCCAAATAATCGGTTGTATAAAATAAGAAATATATAGTGAACAGATGTACATACCTAAACGATTTTTAAGATAAATATAAAATAAAAAATGGCAAACAAACCCCTTACTGAACGATCGGTTGTATGGGATATATATTATATATAATACGTTTTTATATTGGAATCTAAGGGAGAAATGGCCAAAAATCTTTCTATCTGAACGATCGGTTGTATGGGATAGGTATATACTATATACATACAGCTTCGATTAAAGTGATTTCTTCAGGAAATCTTCTATTATATATTAGAATAAATATCACCAAGTTTATCGTTTTTATATTGGAAATTAAAGGAGAAATGGCTAAAAATCTTCCTATCTGAACGATCGGTTGTATGGGATATATATTATATATAGCTCCCATCGAAATGATTTTTTCATGAAATCTTCTTTGATTTATTACAATAAATATCACCAAGTTTAAAGTTTTTATATTGGAAATTAAGGGAGAAATTGCCAAAAACCTTTCTATCTGAACGATCGGTTGTATGGGATATATACTATATATAGCTCCAGCTTTCAGAGAATCTTCTATGATATATTAAATTATATATCACCGAGTTTCACATTTATACTTTCTAAATTAAGGGAGAAATGGCCAAAAGCTTCCTATCTGAACGATCGGTTGTATGGGATGTATATTATATATAGCTCCGATCGAAATGATTTTTTCATGAAATCTTCTATGATATATTAGAATAAACGTCACCAAGTTTAACGTTTTTATATTGGAAATTAAGGGAGAAATTGCCAAAAACCTTTCTATCTGAACGATCGGTTGTAAGGTATATATACTATATATAGCTCCGATCAAAGTGATTTTTTCAGAAAATCTTCTATGATATATTAAAATATATATCACCGAGTTTCACGTTTATACTTTCTAAATTAAGGTAGAAATGGCCAAAAATCTTCCTATCTGAACGATCGGTTGTATGGGATGTATATTATATATATCTCCGATCGAAATGATTTTTTCATGAAATCTTCTATGATATACTAGAATAAATGTCACCAAGTTTAACGTTTTTATATTGGAAATTAAGGGAGAAATTGCCAAAAACCTTTCTATCTGAACGATCGGTTGTAAGGGATATATACTATATATAGCTCCGATCAAAGTGATTTTTTCAGAAAATCTTCTATGATATATTAAAATATATATCACCAAGTTTCACGTTTATACTTTCTAAATTAAGGGAGAAATGGCCAAAAACCTTTCTATCGGAACGATCGGTTGTATGGGATATATACTATATATAGCTCCGATCAAAGTGATTTTTTTAAAAAATCTTCTATGATATATTAGAATATATATCACCGAGTTTCTCGTTTGTACTTTCTAAAATGCGATAGCAATGATCAAAATCGTCTTATCTGAACGATCGGTTGTATGGGAGATATATGTTATAGTGGTCCGATCCTACCGGATCCGACAAACGTCTAATATAATACAAAAATACATCCTTGTACCAAATTTCATTGAGGTATCTCAACATTTGAGGGACTAGTTTGCGTTCAAACAAACAGACGGACGGAGAGACGGACATGGCTATATCAACTCAGTTCGTCGCCCTGATCAATTCGGTATACTCAATGGTGAGTCTATCTTCTATATTTCTCAACGTTACGAACATCGGACTAAAGTTAATATACCATTTCATGTTCATGAAAGGTATAATAAGCAAATGTTGACGGCAAGTAAATTCATCTCGGAAACGATTCAGGTCCACCCCGATTAACGAAAATACGGAATCGTCCCTGAAAATTAAATATACCAATATTGATAGGTTTTGGGACCGGGTCTGAAAAAACCTCTTGGGGCTTCGATAGATCTAGTGAGTTCCCAAGGGGTTTTTGCGCTCGTTCTAAAAGAGAAAAAAAAGAAAAGAACACACATTCATGGGTTTAGCTTGATGGCCTAAACAGGGTCCAAACCTCCCATGACGCGGTATTGGATACAGAAGATCTAGATTTCCCCGGCGACTTCAAACCGGTCGCGTTTAATAAATACCGGGCATGTCTAATTCTCAGATAGGGGACTAACTTATGTTGCTCCAACAAGCAAACACTCCCGCCCCACCGCATCACTTCCGAGAGATGGAACAGGTTTCAGCTTAAAAATCCCGCCTTGTGATACAGAAGTATTTTATGGGGGTTATGAACAATGGCCGTCATTTCGTGACATGTTCACGGCGGTCTATATTAACCACCCAAAACTCACAAAAGCCCAGAAATTATACCACCTCCGGTATAAAACATAAAGCAAAGCCGGCCAAATAGTTATACAGCTCCCGCTCAGTGATGACAATTTTGAACTGGCTTGGAAAGCCCTAAGGTCGCGATATGAAAATCGCAGGGTTTTAGTTGGCATCCAAATAAAAACCATTAAGAATTTAAAACCAATTCCCATTGAAAATAGCGAGGATATACAGAAATTGCAATCATCCGTAAATAACTGCCTCCAAATCCTCGCTACACAAACAGAAAGTTGGGATCCAATCCTCATTTATCTGGTCACCTCTAAACTCCTGGAGAACACCGTAACCCTGTGGGAAAAGTTTCTAACCTCCAGGAAAGATCTCCCCAACTCGTTCCAAATGAACCAGTTTCTGACTACTTGCTATGAGGAGGTAGAAAGAGTAGACCAATGGCGCCCTCTAAACCCACATCGGCCCCCGCTAGCACAAGCTACTCTAAACAAAATAATGATGCATTCAGAGACAACAACCACGAAAAATCCAATCCGAGGATTCAATCCCATGCTACAGAACACCACACAATGTACAAATGCGCATATTGCAAAACCCCCGAGCACCCCCTGTACAGCTGTGCAAAATTCGCTAGAATACCAGTCCACAATTGGAACAAGTTCGTGAGAGACAATCACATGTGCTTTAACTGCCTATCCCAGTCCCACGTTTTAAGAGATTGTAAAAGCACATTTTAGTGTGTTCACTGCCGACAATGGCACAACTTAGCTCTCTATGATGATGCGACCTCTAGCACATCATCAACGAGCAGAATGCATAAAGCCACATCCCAAATAGCAACTATCACTCCCACTGATGTCAGTCACCCAACTCCCCACTCTCCGGAAGAAAACCGCGAACAACCCACGTGTTCAAAAAATGCCGAAGTACAATCTTCGTATTCGGATAATGAAAGTAAAGTATTACTCCCGACGGCAATCGTCTCAGTAGAACACCGCGGTGAACCCTTCAAGCTCAGAGCCCTAAGTGACCAAGGATCAGAACGAAGCTTTATCTCCTCCAAAGCTCAAATCAAACTGCGTCTACCATGCCGAGCATCTAATTCAAAATCTCAGGCATGGGTGGAAGGGTCGTTCAAACATCGAACAAATTATGCTCTCTAACTCTAGTCTCAAAAGATTTAACCACAAGGATCAAAGCACAAGCTATTGTCCTACCCCAGTTAACAAAAGCGTTACCCAAATTTAATCACACCCAAGGACAGCGAGAAAAATGGGCGCATCTAACCCTCGCAGATGCAAACTGCCACTCTCCATCCCAGATTGACTTAGTCATTTGGCAGTGACCTTATCCCGCAGATAATGCTAGAAGGTTTTGAAAAAATCTCCCCGAACCTACTAGCGCAAAACATCATATTTGTGTGGATCCTTAGTGGTCAAGTGACTAGTAAAGTAGTCTCGTTTTCGACCCAGGTGGAGGAAGTATCGAATAACTCCCTCGATTCGCAGCTCCGAAAATTATGGGAATTGGAAGAAGTGTTCACCCCCAAGTATCTTAATGTTGAAGACACTATATGTGAAGATCGCACAGATGACGGTCACTATGTAGTGCGACTCCCCTTTAGACGCAGCTTCCCAGAACAGGTAGTCTTAGGAAGATCCCGAACCTCAGCTCTCCAGCAATTTCTTAGCATGGAGAGAAATCTGCTCAAAAAAGGCGAGCTTAAATCCCAATATGACCAAGTCTTAATATAATACCTCACCATACGAAAAATGCTCTGACAACAAATACTTGTTGTTCTGCCTACCCCATCCCGCGGTTATAAAGCCCGAAAAAAGAACTACCAAGGTACGTGTGATCTTTAATGGATCAAAGAAATCAACTTCCGGTAATTCTCTGAATGATGTTCTCTATACCGGTCCCACCCTACAACCCGATTTGATGCTATTAATACCCAAGTGGCGCACTTACCAATTTCTTTTCAACGGCGATGTAGAAAAAATGTACCACCAAATTCTCTTGCATGATGAGGACCAAGATTACCAAAAAATTATTTTTCGCTCAGCCCCTAATGGTCCAATTCAAGATTTTAAGCTTAAAACAGTCACACTCGGCCTTAATTGCGCTCCCTGTCTTGCAATACGTACCTTGCACGAACTCTCTAAAGACGTCAATAACACTTTCCCTAAAGCATCTCAGATATTAAAAGACGAGACATACGTAGACGACATACTTTCTGGCGGGCACTCCATTCTATCAGCTTCAGAGTCCCTCTCGCAAGTCAGGCAAGCCCTCAAGTCAGCAGGCTTCCCCCTTAGAAAAATCAACGCAAACCATACTGAAATAATTAAAACTATTCCCACACCAGGCTTGCTGGATTTCCAGTTTCTTGAATTCGAAAAAGCAAGTACGACGAAAACGCTCGGGATTCAATGGAACGCCATAAAGGATTAATTTTCGTACACCGTTGAATCCATCCCATTAACCACCTCGAGCACAAAGAGACAAATTCCCTCGTCTGTCGCGAAACTTTTCGACCCCGCAGGATGGCTGACGCCGATAATGATTAAAGCCAAAATTCTCTTACAAGAGCTGTGGCTTGACGGAACTGACTGGGACGGAGAGGTGAAACCCCTCCGCCTCTTAAAGTGGACGCAGTTCGCACATAACCTCAACGCCATAACAGGGATTCAAATTCCTCGTTGGTTCAATTATTCCCCTGACCAACCTTTGGAGCTGCATGGCTTTTGCGACGCGTCCGAGAAAGCCTATTGTGCTAGCATTTATGTCCGAACGACGGTAGGACAAAACAAAACCGCTCATCTCCTAGTCTCTAAAAGCAACGTGGCACCCCTAAAATCCACAAGCTTGCCACGGTTGGAATTGTGTGGAGCTCTGCTTCTAGCGAAGCTAGTCTCCGTCCTTCAATTCCAACTCAATCTCAGTCCGCATACCTTGACGCTGTGGTCGGACTCCGAAATAGTGCTCGCATGGCTAGAAAAGCCCCCCCTATACATGGAGAACCTTCGTAGCAAATCGAACCGCGCAAATAATCGATCTGGTTGGAAATGCCACTTGGCGACATGTACGCAGTTCCGAAAACCCCGCCGACATAAGCACAAGAGGATGCAAACCTCTTGATTTGGCAGCTTCCTCCCTGTGGTGGAAAGGCCCAGAATGGCTCATCAGTCCCCCGGAATTCTGGCCCAAAGGCTTGCGCCGCCCCTCCGTAAGTCCACCCGAAGTCCGCCGAATCGAAGCATTACATGCCAGCGAAGAAGAACCCACATTCTGGATCGATTTTCCTTGTTTCCGCGTGCCCTGAGAGTTTTAACTCACATGTTGAACTTCGTACGCACCCTTAAAACACGCGCAGGCCACATACAAACTTTTCCTTTAACCCTTACACAAGACGACTTCCGAAACACGAAACTCAAGCTAATCGCCTTAACTCAGTCCCGATATTTCCCCAAGGAAAAGGCATCGTTATTAGCCCCGAAGCCTATCGACAAACGGAACCCCTTTCTCACCCTTAATCCATATTTGGATGAAGATGGATTGCTCCGAGTCCGCGGTCGCCTGGTTGACTCAACACTAACCTACAACGAAAGCCACTTCATTATTTTCCCGCAAAAATCCCGATATGCTGCACTCTTCCTACGCTTCCTGCATGAACTTTTCTTGCACGCCGAAGTCCGTCTCATGCAGAAAACGATTAGACAGGAACTTTACATTCCTCGGCTCAAGCCACTCATCAAAAAATGCATTTTTCAATGTAAACCATGCACCGTCCACAAGCAGCAAATGCACTCCCAAATAATGGCAGCCTTGGCATCCGCACGATGCACTTTCGCTCCCCAATTCACCACAACGGGTGCTAATTTTGCTGGCCCCTTTTTGATAAAAGCATCCATGCTAAGATCGCCTACCCTCGTGAAGGGTTACGTGGCCGTCTTTGTTTCCTTCACGACAAAAACGGTACATCTCGAGTTGTATTTTTTTTTTTTTTTTTTTTTTATTTGTTTAAGTCTATGAATTTTAATCCTTACAGACTATGATACAAGGAAAATTTAAAAAATACTTATGCCTAAAAGTAATCGGTTTACTTAGAAAGCAGACTTCAAAATATTCATAAATTCAGCTCTTTGTATAGAAAAATCAAGAGCAACGGAATTACTTATTGAGTTAAGCTCCCGAATAGCACGCGTAATGGGAGCATTACCAGCGTAATTCGTTCTGAAATAATCGTAATAAAATGGAAAGGAATTTCTGAGAGATCTTTGGGGAACATTAAATCGAATCCTTTCCAGCAAATAAGGGCAATCAATGTAGCCATTAATAACATTATACATGAATGACAAGCACAGTATAGATCTACGATTTTCCAAAGACTTGAGGCTTAAAAGTAAAAGACGTGCAGAGTAGGAAGGAATCGGCTCCGAAAAGTTTAACGGGCGAAGGGCATATTTAAGGAAAATTTTTTGAATTCTCTCAATTCTACAAATGGCCGTTTGGTTGCTTGGTCTCCAAATGAAGACAGCATATTCAATGTGAGATCTAACGTATGACGTGTAGAGCAGCTTAAAGGTATAGGGGTCTGAGAATGTCTGAGTTGTGCTCAAATCTCACCTCTGAGGCGTTTCTGGCTACATTTGCCCGTTTTGTTGGACGTCGAGGCTATCCAGCAACTATAATGAGCGATAAGTGCACAACCTTTGTAGGTGCCAAAAGAGCTACGGTAAAAGAATTTTTTTTTTTTCCTTTATTAACAACTTTGATATTCAATATACATACATACATCAATTTTCTCAAAAAATATAAAATTTTGTGCGAGAAGATACATTTTTCTCATTTTGCATCAATCAGTTGTGGCAAGAGGAAATATTCCTAATTAGAGGAGAAAATAAATTGGATTGTTCCATAAATATTTTAAGTATGTGGTTATATATATGTTTATATTCTAAAATTATAGTTAGATAGTAGTAAATTTGTTACATATCGTTTAAATAGTAGAATGTTATTTATATTTTTTATCTCTAACGGTAATTTATTGAATAATCTTATACCGTGCTTCTAATAGATCTAGCGCATCTTTCAGTTCGAAAAAAGTGAGTCCTGATGTTCTGAGAGTTTCGTAGGTTATAATCAGTGCTTTCTACTGCTGTTGATTGTATATAGTGTTTTATTAAGTTGTTTTTTATCTTATATGTGACCATAATAGTTTGAAGAGCTGAATACTTTCGGATATCAAGCTTGTTTACATATAGATTTGATGTGCTAGTTGTACGCGGGAGTACAAGGATATTTTTTATTAATTTATTTTGTAGCCTTTGTAATTCACTTAATCTTTCTTCTGAACATCTATTCCAAATTGGGTTTAGATAATTTATTTTCGAGAGAAAGAGGGAATTGTATAGAAGCCATAGCCGCTTCTTTGGAATATTGTTACGGTTTCTAGAAATGATGAAGTTTAAAGTATTACTTTCATTTTTATTTTTTGAATCTGTTCATTCCAATTCAAATTTTCGTCGAACCAAATACCCAGGTCTTTTAATTTGTCTACTCTTGAAATAAAGTTACCGTTGTTTATTATCCCAGGAAGTTCACTTTTATCAAGAATTTTTCTAAAATTGTTGAAAATGATAAAATTGGTTTTTGTCAAATTTATTTGCAGGAGGTAGGAAACTACCATCATCAGCATAGAACTGTGGAACTCCGTACAGACCGAGTTTCAATACATTATTTATATAGATTATAAATAATGTTGCAGCAAGTTTGGAACCTTGCGGTACCCCTACTTTTACCGCTTTTAATGTACTTTTGATCTTTCCTACTTGCACAATTTGCTTCCTGTCTAGGAGAAAGTTTTGGAAGAAGCTTATAGCAGTTTTGTCAAATTTAAGTTCATGGAGCTTTTGTACCAAGATGTTTAAGTTTACGGAGTCAAAGGCTTTACTCAGGTCTATCGCCAGCATAGCGACATATTTTTTTTTATCTAAATTTTCATATATGAATTCGGTGCAGTTAATGCATGCCGATAAAGTATTGGATTTCTCTACAAATCCAAATTGATTTTTATTAATAATATTGTTGTCCCTCAAGAATGTTTTTAATCGTACTAGAACTATACTTTCAAAAATTTTGTCGATTGTACTAAGTTTGATAATAGGCCTATAGTTTGAGCAATACTCTTTGCTTCCATTTTTATGTACAGGGACTACTAAGCCTACTTAAGTTCTTCCGGGTACTTTCCAGAATGGAAACAGTCATTAACAAGTTCAGCTAATTTTGACGCTAGTCCTTCCTTATACCTTTTCACAAATCGTACCGAGATTCCGTCGATTCCATTTGCTGATTTGGAATTCAAGCTATTTATGACGTTTATAATTTCAACGGAGTCACAATAAGTTAACTGAAATGGGATGCGTATTTCTGTAACTGTTTCATTAATGTAATGAAAATTTTGGGGTATTGCTACTGCCGTGGTAAAATAGTCGTTGAATGACTCAGCTATTTCTTTTGAGTCAGTTATAATATTGCCTTTATAATTTAGTTGTACTATATCATTATTACTTTCTTGAGATTTTCCGTACATTATTTCTGTTAAAATTCTCCAAGTTTTGCTACTTGAATCGATATTATTCTCTATCTGCTCTCCATAATACTTTTTACGTAAATAGTTTATTTTTTTTCTTATTTTAATTTTGTATCTTTGGAATTCGTTTTCGAAAAATAGATTATTAGTATATTTTTTGTTTAATATGTAAATTTTATTTCTCTTTTTTATTAGTGAAAGTAATTCCTTGTTCGTCCACGAGTTTTTATAATTGTTTGATTTTTGAATGGTTTTTGTGCAACTTTTAATATTTTCGCAAAGACTGTCATAGAAATTTGTGAAAGTTGAATTGTTTATAGTAGAGGCTATCAAATCAGTTTCTTCGAATTTATTGTAGTCAAAGATTTCAATGGCAGATTTATCCAGCATGGTATTTTTTTCCTTACTTTTACATACAACTACGGAGATAAGTCTGTGATCTGAAATAGGGTTTTCATCTAAAGACATTACAAAGTTTTTATCTATTTTATCCGAAAGTATATGGTCAATAATTGTTCCACCGGACTCGCTTTTTCTAGTATACATATCACTCGTCAAACTATTCAAACAAATATATCAGATTGTATATAATTTATCGCATCATTGCTCATTTTTAAAATATTAATGTTTAAGTCTCCTAATATTATAGAGTTTTTTATTCGTAGAATTTCATTTTCCAGGTAATTTACAAAATTCCCAACATCCCATTTATTAGTTTGACTACTAGAAAAGTTACTTGCTTCAAACTCAGTTGATGCTACTAAAGTTGAAGCAATACTTTTATGCACATAAATTAAACATCCGCCAGCTCTATTTAAGCTACGGTTCGAAAAATAGAAGTGAACTTCTCCAACGAAGTATCCCAAAAAGTCGTCAAAAAATACGCCGCTCAAGGCATAAAATGGAAGTTTATACACCCCAGCGCTCCTCATATGGGCGGCTTATGGGAAGCTGCGGTCAAAAGTTTTAAAACCCACCTCAAGTAGACAGTCGGATCTCATTCACTTTCGAGGAATTTACCACCCTGCTAATACGAATAGAGGCCGTGTTAAACTCACGTCCCATCTCCCCGCTATCTCAGGATCTCTCTGATTTTACCGCGCTCACCCCGGGACATTTCCTTAGGGGAACCCCTTTATTAGCGATTCCTGAAGTCGAACATGAGAACCTATCTCTTCTCTACCGATGGGAAAAGGACAAGGTTCTCCATAACCAGTTTAGCCGACGATGGAAAGAGGACTATCTGAAGGACCTCCACAAACGGTATCGTTGGAAAGACAGCCGTATTGAGCCAAAAGTCCGTGAGTGTGTCCTCATCAAGGACGATACAATTCCTCCCACCGAATGGCGCCTCGGACGCATCGAACGAGCACGCCCCGGCCCGGATGGCCACATTCGTGTCATCAAGGTGCGCACCCAATCCGGCATTCTCACACGGCGGATAGTAAAACTATGTTTTCTCACTCACAAGACCGCTTAGTCCTAAAGATTTATACCGTCAAATCACCTTATCCGCCTACTCCCAAAAACAACAATTAAAATCCCGCTTCATCTCATAGTTAAAATTATTAATATACACCTCAATAAAGTCATATGGATAAGACTCGTTTCAGGCGAACATGGATGTAACACCAACACCAACTCCAAGGCCAAAAACGTCGATACACTCTCAGGTGGTGGTGGCTAGTAATCACGCCGAGCGCCAAAACAGCAACTCCAACAACAATGTCATACAATGCCGCGTATGCGCACGCCATCACGTGCTACGTACTTGCCCACTCTTACGGGGCATGCAACCGTCGCCGCGATACCTCCTGGCACGAGCCCATGGGTATTGCACCAAATGTCTGGCGCTATCACACGCGACGAGTGAATGTACGTCGCCCATTATGTGCCGCATTTGTGCACTTCCACACCACACCATGCTCCACCGGGCCCCACCACCACCAACACCATCAAGCCACGCCGCATCAACACCTCAAGTGCCTCCGACACCCGCGCCATGCGCTAATTCCCGCTGCCGCCGTCGCCGCCAACGCCCACAACAACAAGCCGTCAACAGTCGTTACAATCCAACCACAGTCACGATCCCAAAAGCACAGACCGTTCGGTGCTCAGCAGCAGGCCTTCAGACGGCTTCACACCGAGGCAAAGCGGCAAATATCCTCATGAACGAGGCCATCAGAGCGCTAGAGCAGATCAGAGTGACCTTAGCCGGCTAACGCGCCTAGGCGGGGCATGATGTTCAAGCGAGCGATTAGCGCACGCACCTTGAATTTATTTTACATATTGAATTTCCCTTTAAAAATTGAATTTGTAGTTCTTAAATGACTCCCTTATGGGA
This sequence comes from Eurosta solidaginis, assembly GCF_040869045.1. Lineage (NCBI taxonomy): Eukaryota > Metazoa > Arthropoda > Insecta > Diptera > Tephritidae > Eurosta > Eurosta solidaginis. Next base: position 27,632,997 of record NC_090324.1, on the reverse strand, counting down.
ATACACCCAAAACCTCATCTACGTGGTTGGCAACGCGTGCGCCACTCGCTGGCCTGAACGATCATCAGCTGTCAATCATGTTGACATTTTACATTATATCTTCTTCTTACATACATAAATTGAATTCGATTCGAGTTTTTTGATCGTCCCGGTGCGCCGAAAACACTCAAAAAAACCCTTTTTTGAATTAAGGTCATATATTTTTATATAACGTGTCAAATAAATATAGCTTTGTAGTTTATAATTTAAATACGCGCTCGTTCATTAACTTTGTGAAGTTTAATAAAAACACTGTGCGAAAATATCAGTAGCTAGCGGACATCACCGTGCTGCAGACACCTGCAAGAGCAAAAATAATTTACACAAATTGTGCAATACATTTGATTGCGTTTGACGTTTTGCAGGAGGTTACAGAGCGCCGCCCTCGTCCACCATCAACATCATCACCATTGTCGCCGTCAGCCCTATCAGCGCCTGCATTCCCAGAAACTACAGCAGCGGAGCTGTAGACTGGGTAAATATACTGCCAGTGGTGTTGCTCGGTCTTCGCACAAGTTTCAAAGACGACATTAAAACCAGCCATTTCGGGAGCTGCTAAATTCCTTCATCGGCAACGTTTAGGCCATTCAGCTATCACAGCGGTTGTTTGTTTCTCTTCATTATACCTACTTCTATCCTGGTGCTTGCCAATTGATATGAGGCAACATGCGCGCTTTTCTGCATGACGGCAACCGGTTTTGGGCTAATGACAGATTATTAAACGCAGCGAACGACGCGCAACACGTTTCAACAAGAACATCTCAATTTGTAACTAAATTTCATTTTATTAGTTGTAGGAGTATTATTTATGTAATAAATTTACGTTGGATCAATAAACGTGTAATCTAACGTGACTGCAGTAATATCAATAATATTAAGTACACTAAATTGGTGACCCCAAACTCAAGATGAGCGCGCAAACGCAAAACTCGAGCACCGAAAACACGGCAACCACATCTTCAAGTGCTTCAGAGTTTGGTTCAGCACTCAGCGAAAGCCCCGGTGGTATTATCTCAGCCAATCGTGCAGTTAAATTACCCCCATTCTGGAAAGACAATTGTGCAATATGGTTTATACAAGTCGAGGCCGCACTCGAAATAGCACATATTCGCAGCGACATATCACAGTACCGGTATGTTTTGGTGCACTTGGACAATACTACCCTACCATTTGTGGCCGACATTATTAAGGATCCACCTGCTGATGGTAAATTCCAGGCTTTGAAGACACGACTGCTTAACATATTCGAAGAAAGCAACGAAAGCAAATTGCGACGTCTCACAGTGTTTCGTGTACAACAGGCTAGCTGAACAAAATTATTTTATGAAATTTTCCGTTTCATATGCAGTCGTTTATTACAACTACGCCATTTTTTCAGCCATATGTTCTTTTTTTATTTTTTTCCAAAATTTTACTTCATATGCATACATTTGCTTATTTCATATACAGTAATTAATGTGAATAAGTGATATAGATCCAAAAAAATTTAAAGGACTTAAGAATATTACTTTATTGTACTCAAATTGAATGGACTGCAAATCTCAATACTTTAAAAAAATCCTAGAAATTCGGAAAAAAATTAAAATTTTTTATGAAAATTCGTCGAATTTTTTAAATATAATTTAGTTTTTGTTATAGATCGTGACAAATTTTCGTATGAGAAATTAGTTAAAATAAATTTGAGAAAGCGAAAATTGTAAGAATTGTCCAAAAAGGGGTGTCTATTTATTTATGTGAGTGACTGTACATATGTACATACACATTTTGTATTTATTTGAGTATTTATCCTGGCACTACAATTTTTACAAAATTATTTTATAGTACCAGTCAGGAATGTAAAAGTGAATTACAATAATAATAATAACAATGTAAATAATTAAATTAATTATTTGAAAATTACTTATTACAAAAACTTAAAAGTAAAGTATCATACAAAGTAGAAAAGACAATAGATTTAAATTAAATAAAACCTGATCCAACAAAAAGTTATAGGGTAGGTTATCTTTTATAATTATGTTATTATTCGCTATCATCACTTTCATTCGATGAGTCACTTGTGGAATAGTCATGAGCATAAGCAACACTACTGTGAAAGCTTGAAACAACTGGGGTATTCATTGACTTCTCAACATTATCGGGGGACAGTAAATTAAAGACTTCTGAGGTCAGACTTTTAAATTTTTTATAGGTATCTCCCTAAAACTGTTAACTAAAGGATCCGATGTTATAAGCAACATATTCATAAGATCTCTATTCGTGGCTTCACGTGACTGCTTTTGTGTGTTATCATCCCTGAATGGTCTCAAATCTTTGTTACGGGCTTCCTGTGCTTCCTCAGAAAGTTGACCAATAGGTAAAATTGCTGTTTTTGTAATATCAGTACTATGCACTAAGGTTTTATGAACTGTAACAGGCATATTAAATCATGGATAGAGATCTATGTAATGTTTTTTAGTATCGACCACAAATTTTTCAAGTCTTTGGATATTTATATTGTACCCAGATTCTAATGCGCGAAGGAGAGTGTCGAATTTTTTGATAAGCGTTACATCCAATCCCGTTATCTCAGCACTAACCACAGAATTTTCGAAAAACCTACGAGCAGTGTTGCCGTTATTGGTATTGCCGAAGCCTGGTTTGGTTTATCTACTATCAATCCAAGTAAACTTTTAAATTTATTCTGGATTTCGATGGAACGTAGCTTTACACTCACTTAATCTGCCTCATTCCTAAGCTGCCATTTTTTTACTTCGAGGCGATAACTTATGTGAAGCAAGCATTCAAAACATCTTATCCATGCATGGAGAGTAGACAAACCAAAACCAAGATTATCTCGGTTAGGCGTAAAGTCCCGTAACTCATTATTCATATCTTTTGGAGTGGCACCACAAATATAACACTTTTGTGGGGAAGAAGTTTCAGTCAAAGCATTGCAAACTTTTCCGTCAATCATTGTTAGAAGCATATTGTGATTTACGGAAACTTCGTATTCTTCGAGCATGTTCTTTGTTGGCAACAACGCATTTATTTCCTCTAAAACTTTGTTCGTTTCAAAAACAATAAAATCTTTTGTTTCTTGAGAAAAAATTAATTTATTTTTGTTTTTATCGGCCTATTGATAAATCCTTCAAGGTTCGAATCGAGCTCAAGGCCAGAACAATAATTTTTTTCTAATGATAATTATTGTTATTTTTTAATTTTTCTAAATTTGAAAAATTTTATTTTGTTTTTGGAATAGTAAGTAGAAAATTTTTCAGACAACCTGCCATAGCTGCGCAGATGGATCCATTTCGAAGGGTGCTAAGCCTTCATCATCAGTACGCTTTAGGCATGCTGCGCTAACCATTTAGCTATACAGCGGTGGTTTGTTTGACTGGCAAATTTGCTACTTCTATTCTTTTTACCAACTATATTTATTCAATGTTGCGCCATCTGGTGCAAATCACTGATAATGCTGGATTTTTGTTTATTGTCAATTACTTTGTTTGACATTCCCAAGTGCTCATGGTTTATTAACAATTGTTTTTGTTTTTATCGGCCTATTGATAAATCATTCAAGGTTCGAATCCAGCTCAAGGCCAGAACAATAATTTTTTTTCTACTGATAATTATTGTTATTTTTTAATTTTTCTAAATTTGAAAAATTGTATTTTGTTTTTGGAATAGTAAGTACAAAATTTTTCAGACAACCTGCCATAGCTGCGCAGATGGATCCATTTCGAAGGGTGCTAATACTTCATCATCAGTACGCTTTAGGCATGCTGCGCTAACCATTTAGCTATACAGCCGTGGTTTGTTTGACTGGCAAATTTGCTACTTCTATTCCTTTTTACCAACTATATTTTTTCAGTGTTGCGCCATCTGGTGCAAATCACTGATAATGCTGGATTTTTGTTTATTGTCAATTACCTTGTTTGACATTCCCAAGTGCTCATGGTTTATTAACAATTGTTTTTATCGGCCTATTGATAAATCATTCAAGGTTCGAATCGAGCTCAAGGCCAGAACAATAATTTTTTTTCCAATGATAATTATTGTTATTTTTTAATTTTTCTAAATTTGAAAAATTGTATTTTGTTTTTGGAATAGTAAGTAGAAAATTTTTCAGACAACCTGCCATACCTGCGCAGTTGGATCCATTTCGAAGGGTGCTAAGCCTTCATCATCAGTACGCTTTAGGCATGCTGCGCTAACCATTTAGCTATACAGCGGTGGTTTGTTTGACAGGCAAATTTGCTACTTCTATTCCTTTTTACCAAATATATTTATTCAGTGTTGCGCCGTCTGGTGCAAATCACTGATAATACTGGATTTTTGTTTATTGTCAATTACTTTGTTTGACATCCCAAGTGCTCATGGTTTATTAACAATTGTTTTTGTTTTTATCGGCCTATTGATAAATCATTCAAGGTTCGAATCGAGCTCAAGGCCAGAACAATAATTTCTTTTCTAATGATAATTCTTGTTATTTTTAATTTTTCTAAATTTGAAATATTGTATTTTGTTTTTGGAATAGTAAGTAGAAAATTTTTCAGACAACCTGCCATAGCTGCGCAGATGGATCCATTTCGAAGGGTGCTAATACTTCATCATCAGTACGCTTTAGGCATGCTGCGCTAACCATTTAGCTATACAGCCGTGGTTTGTTTGACTGGCAAATTTGCTACTTCTATTCCTTTTTACCAACTATATTTATTCAGTGTTGCGCCATCTGGTGCAAATCACTGATAATGCTGGATTTTTGTTTATTGTCAATTACTTTGTTTGACATTCCCAAGTGCTCATGGTTTATTAACAATTGTTTTTATCGGCCTATTGATAAATCATTCAAGGTTCGAATCGAGCTCAAGGCCAGAACAATAATTTCTTTTCTAATGATAATTCTTGTTATTTTTAATTTTTCTAAATTTGAAATATTGTATTTTGTTTTTGGAATAGTAAGTAGAAAATTTTTCAGACAACCTGCCATAGCTGCGCAGATGGATACATTTCGAAGGGTGCTAAGCCTTCATCATCAGTACGCTTTAGGCATGCTGCGCTAACCATTTAGCTATACAGCCGTGGTTTGTTTGACTGGCAAATTTGCTACTTCTATTCCTTTTTACCAAATATATTTATTCAGTGTTGCGCCGTCTGGTGCAAATCACTGATAATACTGGATTTTTGTTTATTGTCAATTACTTTGTTTGACATCCCAAGTGCTCATGGTTTATTAACAATTGTTTTTGTTTTTATCGGCCTATTGATAAATCATTCAAGGTTCGAATCGAGCTCAAGGCCAGAACAATAATTTCTTTTCTAATGATAATTCTTGTTATTTTTAATTTTTCTAAATTTGAAATATTGTATTTTGTTTTTGGAATAGTAAGTAGAAAATTTTTCAGACAACCTGCCATAGCTGCGCAGATGGATACATTTCGAAGGGTGCTAAGCCTTCATCATCAGTACGCTTTAGGCATGCTGCGCTAACCATTTAGCTATACAGCGGTGGTTTGTTTGACTGGCAAATTTGCTACTTCTATTCCTTTTTACCAAATATATTTATTCAGTGTTGCGCCATCTGGTGCAAATCACTGATAATGCTGGATTTTTCTATATTGTCAATTACTTTGTTTGACATTCCCAAGTGCTCATGGTTTATTAACAATTGTTTTTGTTTTTCTCGGCCTATTGATAAATCATTCAAGGTTCGAATCGAGCTCAAGGCCAGAACAATAATTTTATTTTTTCTAATGATAATTATTGTTATTTTTTAATTTTTCTAAATTTGAAAAATTGTATTTTGTTTTTGGAATAGTAAGTAGAAAATTTTTCAGACAACCTGCCATAGCTGCGCAGATGGATCCATTTCGAAGGGTGCTAAGCCTTCATCATCAGCACGCTTTAGGCATGCTGCGCTAACCATTTAGCTATACAGCCGTGGTGTGTTTGACTGGAAAATTTGCTACTTCTATTCCTTTTTACCAACTATATTTATTCAGTGTTGCGCCATCCGGTGCAAATCACTGATAATGCTGGATTTTTGTTTATTGTCAATTACTTTGTTTGACATTCCCAAGTGCTCATGGTTTATTAACAATTGTTTTTGTTTTTATCGGCCTATTGATAAATCATTCAAGGTTCGAATCGAGCTCAAGGCCAGAAAAATAATTTTTTTTTCTAATGATAATTATTGTTATTTTTTAATTTTTCTAAATTTGAAAAATTGTATTTTGTTTTTGGAATAGTAAGTAGAAAATTTTTCAGACAACCTGCCATAGCTGCGCAGATGGATCCATTTCGAAGGGTGCTAAGCCTTCATCATCAGTACGCTTTAGGCATGCTGCGCTAACCATTTAGCTATACAGCCGTGGTGTGTTTGACTGGAAAATTTGCTACTTCTATTCCTTTTTACCAATTATATTTATTCAGTGTTGCGCCATCCGGAGCAAATCACTGATAATGCTGGATTTTTGTTTATTGTCAATTACTTTGTTTGACATTCCCAAGTGCTCATGGTTTATTAACAATTGTTTTTGTTTTTATCGGCCTATTGATAAATCATTCAAGGTTCGAATCGAGCTCAAGGCCAGAACAATAATTTTTTTTTTCTAATGATAATTATTGTTATTTTTTAATTTTTCTAAATTTGAAAAATTGTATTTTGTTTTTGGAATATTAAGTAGAAAATTTTTCAGACAACCTGCCATAGCTGCGCAGATGGATCCATTTCGAAGGGTGCTAAGCCTTCATCATCAGTACGCTTTAGGCATGCTGCGCTAACCATTTCGCTATACAGCCGTGGTGTGTTTGACTGGAAAATTTGCTACTTCTATTCCTTTTTACCAACTATATTTATTCAGTGTTGCGCCATCCGGTGCAAATCACTGATAATGCTGGATTTTTGTTTATTGTCAATTACTTTGTTTGACATTCCCAAGTGCTCATGGTTTATTAACAATTGTTTTTGTTTTTATCGGCCTATTGATAAATCATTCAAGGTTCGAATCGAGCTCAAGGCCAGAAAAATAATTTTTTTTTCTAATGATAATTATTGTTATTTTTTAATTTTTCTAAATTTGAAAAATTGTATTTTGTTTTTGGAATAGTAAGTAGAAAATTTTTCAGACAACCTGCCATAGCTGCGCAGATGGATCCATTTCGAAGGGTGCTAAGCCTTCATCATCAGTGCGCTTTAGGCATGCTTCGCTAACCATTTAGCTATACAGCGGTGGTTTGTTTGACTGGCAAATTTGCTACTTCTATTCCTTTTTACCAAATATATTTATTCAGTGTTGCGCCATCTGGTGCAAATCACTGATAATGCTGGATTTTTCTATATTGTCAATTACTTTGTTTGACATTCCCAAGTGCTCATGGTTTATTAACAATTGTTTTTGTTTTTATCGGCCTATTGATAAATCATTTAAGGTTCGAATCGAGCTCAAGGCCAGAACAATAATTATTTTTCTAATGATAATTATTGTTATTTTTTAATTTTTCTAAATTTGAAAAATTGTATTTTGTTTTTGGAATATTAAGTAGAAATTTTTTCAGACAACCTGCCATAGCTGCGCAGATGGATCCATTTCGAAGGGTGCTAAGCCTTCATCATCAGTACGCTTTAGGCATGCTGCACTAACCATTTAGCTATACAGCGGTGGTTTGTTTGACTGGCAAATTTGCTACTTCTATTCCTTTTTACCAACTATATTTATTCAGTGTTGCGCCATCTGGTGCAAATCACTGATAATGCTGGATTTTTGTTTATTGTCAATTACTTTGTTTGACATTCCTAAGTGCTCATGGTTTATTAACAATTGGTTTTGTTTTTATCGGCCTATTGATAAATCATTCAAGGTTCGAATCGAGCTCAAGGCCAGAACAATAATTTTTTTCTAATGATAATTATTGTTGTTTTTTAATTTTTCTAAATTTGAAAAATTGTATTTTGTGTTTGGAATAGTAAGTAGAAAATTTTTCATGCCAAAGGCGTACTGATTAGCACCCTTCGAAATGGATCCATCTGCGCAGCTATGGCAGGTTGTCTGAAAAATGTTCTACTTACTATTCCAAAAACAAAATAAAATTTTTCAAATTTAGAAAAATTAATAAATAACAATAATTATCATTAGAAAAAAAATTATTGTTCTGGCCTTGAGTTCGATTCGAACCTTGAATGATTTATCAATAGGCCGATAAAAACAAAAACAATTGTTAATAAACCATGAGCACTTGGGAATGTCAAACAAAGTATTTGACAATAAACAAAAATCCAGCATTATCAGTGATTTGCACCAGATGGCGCAACACTGAATAAATATAGTTGGTAAAAAGGAATAGAAGTAGCAAATTTGCGACTCAAACAAACCACCGCTGTATAGCTAAATGGTTAGCGCAGCATGCCTAAAGCGTACTGATGATGAAGGCTTAGCACCCTTCGAAATGGATCCATCTGCGCAGCTATGGCAGGTTGTCTGAAAAATTTTCTACTTACTCTTCCAAAAACAAAATACAATTTTTCAAATTTAGAAAAATTAAAAAATACCAATAGTTATCATTAGAAAAAAAATTATTGTTCTGGCCTTGAGCTCGATTCGAACCGTGAAAAATTAATTTAATTGGACGAAGATACATGGTAGAAGAAGGTCGAGGATTCTGCCAAACAATGTTACCTTTTTTATCCTGTAATTGAAGAGGAATGAAAAAAAATATAAACAAAAACTCATCAGTGTCAGAACTGCATGTAAACTTTTGCTTATATGTGCTATGGCCAGAGCTTCCATCGCAACCCCACTTGCTGATTAAAGTATACGTGAAGTTTGTAGGGAATAAACTAACAAAGACTTCTTCATTTGCTAAAACTAAACGCTCAACAGTTTTTTCTAATATGAACTGGACTTTAATTTCCGCACGTGTTTCACCCACATCAATTTCATTTGCCTTAGCTTTTCTTAGACTATAAAATGATGGATTAACCTTATGGCCTGCCTTGATGCTCCACTTCCGAGTCGTTTTGTACCCATGAGTCGTCGACTTGCTATCTACGTAGTATGCTAAAGCTTCTACATTGCTCAAGCATCTTGCATCTGGCTCACATGTCATCTTTTTGCCCCATATTTTTGGTTGTTTTCGTGTGATTTTTTTATAATGTTAGCAACATTTCTGTTGCCGGACATACGCGTTGATACTTCTGCTGCATAAAGTAACTCACTAGGACTACTAGATTGCAAGCGGTCATCCACTCGACGCCGTTTGGTTTTTTCACTGCAGCTAACAAAGTCCTTCTTTCGTCTTCCGGGGCCGGTGTTACCTGAAGAAGTGGTTGGTTGGTATGATGGCAACTTTGAATCCACCGTTATTGTAAATGTGAAGTCTGCACCCGGAAGCCACTCCGAATTTTTATTCAAAAATAGCTCGTTATGTCTTCCAGAAGTGTTACACTTTTGAGCCAGCTTCGACGAAAGTGCCGATATTTGTAAGCTTAAACTTTTTATCGAATACTCGGCTGCTTCGCTTAAATCGTACATAAGTACAACAAAACTAAATAATTCTTTATATCTGGTTTCCTTCGAATGTTGAACCCAAATGTCAAAAAACTTCGTTCTTGGTACGGTTATAACTAAACTCCTTTGTGTTTTTGATTTTCCGACAGGGTGAATAGTTGATGATTGTTGTGCTGCCATCTTAAGTGTCGTTGATCGTTCTGATTTGTTATCAGTTGTGCAGTATTTATATTACATTCAGGTATTGGCGTAGATGCCCAAATGGGGTTGTTTTGTGTAGCGTTCCTGTGTGGTTATACCTGCATTAGGATTGCTTTGTATGTACCTGTTTTTATGCCTTGGTGACTGGTGCGGTAGGTTGTGGCAGGTTGAAGTCAGTTATCTTCGCCTTTTTGCGTTTGGTGTGCTCTTGTTGACCTTGCGCGTTTATTTTTGTGTAATTTATGACTACGTGTTTGTTCCCTGTACCTGGGAATTGATTTTGCCGTTTGTGGATCAGCTTTAAAGGTTCAAATATCTCGTCGGAGCTGGTACGTACATACATCCTATTTTATACGTAGAGAAAACTAAAAAAACTAAAAAAAAAAATGTAAAATAGATGTGCAAAGAATTCGCAATGATTTTTTCTTCCGACTATTAGAGAATACTTGCGACTATAACATATGTAAAATTTAGCCCGGATGTCCGCGGATGTATGTAACTTTTTTGTCCCTAAATTTAAAAATATAGAGAAAAAATACCTTTTCTTCTTAATAACGGATTGTTAAATATATTGAAAATACTTCAATTGCGAAAGATTTACTATTAAAAAATTTTACTTACTTTCGAGCTTAGAATCCATCAAAAAAATTATATAAAAGTGTACACATAAAAGAAATATGAAGCTTAATATTCAACAAGAATTTTGAAAATTAATCAATGCATTTTACGGCCACTCCTGCCTTCTTACTTCAATTACTCAATACATATGAGCAAAAATATCAAAAAAAAGCAAAAATCCCGTTATTTTGTTTTCGTTTATTTCTCATTACACTTTTCTTGGAATAAGAACTTTGTTTTTGTCCAGCTAGCTTGTTCTACACGAAACACTGTGCGTCTGCCTCATAACACTGAGTTCACTGATGGAAAGCCATCATAATATTTACTGCGTTTAAAAAGTTTAGCAGCTGGTATGGTGACCGAGAACATTCTGCATACAGTTTTTGTAGAGCGGATACCACAGAACGTCCGTGGGATTTTGGCTGTCAGGGCCACTAACGATCTTGACAGCCTCACCTTAAAAGCAGACAAAAGTTATGAGCTGCAAAATAGCATAATATCAGTGACTACCAAAATGGGGCCCCCACAGCTGGCCGGGCAGTAGCATACGACGAAGCACAAAAATCCTTTGCACATAGGACCGAAGCATTAACTGCTCAGGTACATGCGCTCACGACGGCGGTAAAAATAAACAAAAGATGAAAAGGCGAGAGAGATGGGAAAGGACATGTGCTACTAATTATCACATACGATTCGTTGCTCAAGCAAAGAAGTGTCGACAACCCTGTAATTTCCGCAGAAGCAAACTAAGCTAACAAGGCCGTCGGTCATCCTCGTAGGCACATCCTTCGAGTTACAAATAACCGATTTAAAAAATCGTCTCAAATTCTTGATCGACACCGGCGCCGACATTTCGGTGCTACGCTGGGGAATTCTCAAAAATATAACGAATTTAAAGAAAACTGATTTCACTCTCTTTGCAACGAGATATACTGTGCCGTATCGACGGGCAAAGTAAGGATATACATAGCCTCGTCACTACGACGAAAGGTGTTTGACCTAATTCACAACATCTCGCACCCCAATGGGCGAGCCACACAAAAGGTCGTAAGTCAACAATACGCGTGGCCTCATATGAATCGTGACAGTATCCGGTGTGTCCGTACATGTTTGTCATGCCAACGTAGCAAAGTACACCGTCACGAAAGAAACATTCCGCAACACATCGAGGTACCGAGTGAGCGTTTCAAACACGCACACGTCGACATCATAATCATGCCATTTTGCAACGGATACAGATACTGCCTGACGATAATCGATCGCTTCACCCGTTGGCCCGAAGCAATACCGCTAAGAGATATCTATATCAATACGGTGTCACGCCTCATCAAACTGGGTAAATATACTGCTAGTGGTGTTGCTCGGCACAGCAGAAATGCTTTACGGAACAACACTCCGGTTACCAGGGGCTTCTTCATCAACGTCGAAACGGGGCCTGAGCCACAACATTTATTCGAAGAATTTCGAAACTTCATGCGTCAAGTCCGCTCGTCACCTACCGCGAATCGCAATAGCTATCGAGCATTCTAACGTTCTAGTCTTCATAGTTGTACTCATGTGTTCGTGCGAGTAGATGAAGTAAAATAACCACTTTAACAACCGTATCGAGGTCCATATGAAGTGCTCGAGCGCATGTCGGACTATGTATTCAAGATTGACGTCGATGGTAAGGCAACCACAGTATCAACAGAAAGGCTTAAGCCTGCATTTAATGAAGCAGAAAATCAGAATACGAATGGCACAAGTAACTCAACCGTAGTGCCATCAACGAGCAACTCCATGAGTCCAAATATACCGCGCACATACTCCAGCAGCCGGCAGTGCAACGATCCGTGACTTCTCAGGTGCATCGACGTCATTCCTGGGGGGCTACTTTGGCAACATGCTCACTTTTCTGCATGAACGCAACCCGTTTTGGGCTAATGACAGATTCTTAAACGCAACGAACGACGCGCAACATGTTTCAGCAAGAACATCTCAATTTGTAACTAAATTTCATTTTATTAGTTGTCAGAGTATTATGTAATAAATTTACGTTGGTTTAATTAACGTGTAAACTAACCTGACTGCAGTAGTTTCAATACAATCAAGTACACTACAGATATTCACAGCACTGCGACATCTGTTGCAGAATGGATGTGAAAATTGGACTTGTTTATGGTAATGATGCCATCGTGTCATATTTATTGACACTTTTTCCCCGTGCTCTGGGATGTATTAACAATTTTTATTGTTATAATATCGGCCTACTGATTTGTAAGATCGCTGGTTTGAATTGAGCTCAAGGCCTAACAATAATTATTTTATCATTATTATTGTTATAATGATACCTTTTTTCTTAATTGAAAAAAAAATAAAATAAAAATTTTATTTATTTATTTAAATATAGTAATCTTTGAACTACAAGATTTCTTACAGACTACATATCGAATTAAATATATTTACAAAATACTTGTTTAAGTTAAAAATTCATTTAATTTTAATTTAAATTAAAATTTTTTAATTGAGAAATCTATACTCAAAGAATTTGAGAACGAATTAAACTCTCGTAAGGTTCTGATGAGAGGAGCATAATATGCATAGTTAGTCCTCACGCATTCAATAAAAAACAAATCATTAATTTTTAGGTTCCTCTGTGGGACCAAGAAGTTAATTCGTTTTAAAAGAATAGGAGCGTCTACTATGCCTTGAATGACGTCAATCAAAAAGCTAAGCGAAAGCAAGATTATTCTATTATCCAACGTCTTCAGGTTAATAAGGAGACATCTAGCATTATAAGACGGAAGAGGCTCTTCAAAGTTTAATCTGCGCTGAGCAAATTTTATGACGGTCTTTTGCACCCGTTCTAGCCGCTTTATATGGCAATCGTAAAATGGTCTCCATATATTCTAACGTGGAACGAACCATCGAGGTGTAAAGAAGTTTTATAGTGTATGGATCAGTAAAATAAGTACTGCAACGGCGTATAAAGGCAAGCATTGCGTATGATTTAGAAATTGCATGATTTATAAGATCATGAAACATAAACTTGGAGTCAAAAATTACTACTAAATCTCATATTTTGGGCTGCGTAGCCAGTTTAGATCCACTAATATCATATGATGTAGGAATTTGGGAAAGGGATTTTGAAAAATTTATGTGAAAACATTTACTAATATTGAATTACAGGTGGTTTATTCTGCACCAACTAGCTACATTGTCCAGATCATTTTGAAGGCTATGGGTACCAAAAATACACGAAATTTTTAAAAAGATTTTCAGATAATCCGCATACAAAAGGAACTCAGATGATAAAAAACAGGAAGATATATCATTAATACAAAAAAACAAAAAGGTGGGGTCCTAGGATACTGCCCTGAGGAACACCTGAGGGGATCGGTCGCACAATCAGCTACAACGATTACAGACTTGCGAAGAGAAAGATAAGATTTAATCCATGATAGTAAGGTTGAATGAAAACCAATATTGGCTAACTTATCTATTAAAATTGAATGCTAAATTAGAATAGAAGAAAGAAAAATTTATACAACTGCCCATGATCGTTGTATAGATCCATTTCGGGGACTGTTAAATTTCTTCATCGGAAAAGTTTAGGCGCCGCTGCTATAACCATTCAGCTACGAGAGCGATTGTTTGTTTGTCTTCATTTTTGCTACTTCTATCCTGGTTCTTGCCAATTGATATTCACTTCACTGCGACATCTGTTGCAGAATGGATGTGAAAATTTTACTTGTCTATGGCAATAATGCCATCGTGTCATATTTATTGACAATTTTCCCCGTGCTCTGGGCCTAACAAAAATTATTTTATCATTATTATTGTTACGATACATTTTTTCTTTTTTGAATAAATTTTAAATTAGAATAGAAGAAAGAAAAAATGTAGACAACTTCCAAAGCTCGTTGGCAAGAACCAGGGCATAAGTAGAAATAATGAAGACAAACAAACAACCGCTGTGATAGCTGAATGGTTATAGCAGCGGCGCCTAAACGTTGCATATGCAGCAATTTAGCAGTTGCCGAAATGGATCTATACACCCAGCCTTGGCAGTTGTCTAAATTTTTTCTTTCTTCTATTCTAATTTAAAATTTTTCAATTAAGAAAAAATGTATCATAACAATAGTAATGATAAAATAATTACTGTTAGGCCTTGAGCCCGATTCAAACCCGCGATCTTACAAATCAGTAGGCCGATATAACAACAACAAGTAAGGAAAGCTAAGTTCGGGTTTAACCGAACATTACATACTCAATTGAGAGCTTTGGAGACAAAATTAGGGAAAATCACCATGTAGGAAAATTAACCTAGGGAAACCCTGGAATGTGTTTGTATGACATGGGTATCAAATGGAAGGCATTAAAGAGTATTTTAAAAGGTAGTGGGCCATAATTCTATAGGTGGACGCCTTTTCGAGATATCGCCATAAAGGTAGACCAGGGGTGACTCTGGAATGCGTTTGTACGATATGGGAATCAAATGAAAGGTGTTAATGAGTATTTTAGAAGGGAGTGGGCCTTAGCTCTATAAGTGGACGCCTTTTCGAGATATCGCCATAAAGTTGGACCATGGGCGACTCTAGAATTTGTTTGTACCATATAGGTATCAAAATTAAAAACGTTAATGAGTATTTTAAAAGTGAGTGGGCCTTAGTTGTATAGGTGGCCCCCTTTTCTAGATATCGCCATAAAGGTGGACCAGGAGTGACTCTGGAATGCGGTTGTACGATATGGGTATTAAATGAAAAGTGTTATGATTATTTAAAAGCGAGTGGGTCTTAGTTCTATAGGTGGACGTCTTTTCGAGATATCGCCATAAAGGTGGACCAGGGGTGAATCTGGAATGTGTTTGTACGATATGGGAATCAAATGAAAGGTCTTAATGATTATTTTAGAAGGGAGTGGGCCTTAGTTCTATAGGTGGACGCCTTTTCGAGATATCGCCATAACGGTGGACCAGGGGTGACTCTAGAATGTGTTTGTACGATATGGGAATCAAATGAAAGGTATTAATGGGGGTTTTAAAAGGGAGCGGCCCTTAGTTGTACATGTGAAGGCGTTTTCGAGATATCGACCAAAAAGTGGACCAGGGTGACTGTAATATGTTAGAAGAGATGGCAGGATCGCCACGTGATAACTTCTATTTAGAATAAAAAAAAAATATTTTGGTTGTGCGCGAATGTTCAGCGCTGACATCAAAATAATTCATTTATTGATAAAGTTCATTCCTATTTATACAAAAGTTCTAATCTATACATATATACATACTTACATTAATATTTATATGCTAAAGGTGCATGAGTCAATAGTGAGGAATGGTTTGTCAGCAAATTATTATATTGACCTACATATTGTCAATATGATTCCCTCTTGAGCAGTTTGGTATGACGCATGAATATATTGGGCGACTTGGCAAATGCGAATGAACTCATGGTGGTTATCTGGGTCAATTAGATATGGACGTTTGTTTGTAAGTATATTTGTAACATTAAGCGTGTTTGAAGTGAGGTGAATTCCATGCAATACTACACCATCTACTACCACTTTTAAGTGAGTGTATATAATTTTATGCTTAATTATAGGCGGTCACTCTAATGTCAATGTGATAAGTGTGCCATGTTGTTTCATTTGACGTTAAATGACTTGCTTGGTGTTACCAAAAAAAATTTGAATTCAGTTGTAGTTATGTCATAGTGGTAACTTGATATTAAGAGTTTATGTGTTTTCTTTTTTTATTTTTATTCATTTTCATTTGCTTTACATACATATGTTTACTCTCGGTTCATAATATCTGATTTTTGCTTTTATTTTTTGTTTTCGTATAGTTTTTTTGGTTTTTTTTTTTGCACAGCCGACCCTTAAGAGCGTTGACTCACCTAAAAATAAAATCGAAATGTGTTTACAAATTATTATGAAGTAACCGTAACTTGATGCCAACATGACTTTAAATTTTGTATTTTTTTTCTTTGTTTACATTTTCATTGATGAGTAAATTGGATTGTCTATAGTGTGTTATTGTTTTAGTTTTTTTTTTTTCAAATCATTTTGGTGATGAGTAAATTGGAATGTCTATAGTGTGATTGTGCTTATTATTATTTTTTTTTTAAATCATTTGGGTTACTAGCAAATGTTGTATACTGTGCCATGTAATATGTTCTATACTGGATTAAACCTATTCTTATGGATTATATGTGTAGGTTGAAGAAAAAATATTTCCTATTACTATTTTCTATTCTGTAGGGGTTTTAATTAAAAATATTTTTTTTATTACTATATTCTATTCTATTTAGAATAAAAGATATTTTCCTATTAGTATTTCCTATTCTACCTGTGGCTAAAGTAAAAATATTTTTCCTAAAATTATGACCACTCTAAAAGCGAGGTTTCCTAACTGAAGCAGCCCATACTTATATCTTTTTCTTTTTTTTATATTTCTTTTTTAATTATTTCTATTAAATAACAGCTTTTCATTGTCATTTCATTTCATTAGGGTTACATTAAACTTAGTATAAAAAAAAATCTGTAGCTAATTATTCGGAAATTTATAATATGAAATATGTAATTAATTATGCAGAAATTTAGGAGCTGTGATTGAGGGAAGAGCAAGGTAGTATATATTGGCAGTAGTAGTTCAGCTGGTGAGCAGAAGGCAGGTACAGTGGATGCAAAAATTCTTCTATCTTCTAATTTATTTTTCTTATTTTTCCATATTTTTCCTATTTTCCAGCAACATCTTTGATCTTATATGTCATGCGATTTCTGCGGCGGCCACCAAAACAGAATCGTCATGACTTTTATGAAGAATTATTTTAGTTTTTTACCGGGATTATTACATGCACAACCTCTTTGGTTAGTGCAATTATTTGATCTTAGAGAACTAGGGTACCAATTATTATTTTATAAATTTGCCTACTCGAGTAAGTATTCAATTATTTTTCACCAATTTGTCCCTCGGGACAACTGTGTTTTTTATTCTTTACAAGTCCTAGTTTGGCGGCATTTGTACAACGTGTGTAAAGCACGATAAGTAATTGTCCTAAGTCAATTTTATCATCTACAATCAGGTTGCTTGTATTTCTTACTCTAACGTTTTTTCTATCCTAAGATGAAAACGAGCGCGACATGTCTTATTGCTGCAAATTTATATAGCGCTTCACGTATATTTTTATATGTTCTCTTTGTGACTTTTTCTTAATTTTTTTTTGTTGTTCTTATTGGCTGGTTGTAAAATTTTTGTATTTTTTTTTTCGTTAGGTTTTGCCCACTGTCCTAGAATTTCCTAATGCTTCATGACCATCTTTGTCAGGAGCATTCAAAGGAATTATGCAAATTTTTGATTTGCTGTTCACTTTAGGCAGGGCTGCCTTTACTGTCGATTGTGACATTTTGAGATTTACTATTTGAGCTTTTACTTGAATTGTTTATTGCTCTTCCTCAGCTTTGGGTTTGGAAATTTGGGTAGAGAAAAAAATTTTAGATTCGCTGTTGCACGTTATTCAATTGCCTGCAAATGTTTCGTATATACCTTGGCTGATGGTTCGTATTTAGTTATTCTGTTTTCTGTTTCTGAATTTCCTGAATTTTCCTTTCCTAATTCATATCCGGCTAATGCTATCATTATGCCGTGTGCAATCTTTGCCCACCATGACATATATAATTATCTTCCTGCTTCTATGAGTAATGAACTAAATTTATTTTTTAATAAAATTATTCGATTTTATTATTTTATCCTATGCATTCCATTTTAATTGTTTAGTTATTTCACATTATTTAAATCTAAGAGAATTTTTATTCTTAACGGAAGAAGTTGTTTAATTTAAAATTTAATTTTTTTATACTCAGTTGAGCAGAGCTCACAGAGTATATTAACTTTGATTAGATAACAGTTGGTTGTACAGGTATAAAGGAATCGAGATAGATATAGACTTCCATATATCAAAATCATCAGGATCGAAAATAAATTTGTATGAGCCATGTCCGTCCATCCGTCCGTCCGTCGGTCTTTCCGTTAACACGATAACTTGAGTAAATTTTGAGGTATATCGATGAAATTTGATACGTACGTTCCTGAGCACTCATATCAGATAGCTATTTTAAATGAACAATATCGGACTATAACCACGCCCACTTTTTCGATATCGAAAATTTCGAAAAACAGAAAAAGTGCGATAATTCATTACCAAAGACGGATAAAGCGATGAAACTTGGTAGGTGAGTGGAACTGAGGACGCAGAATATAAAATTAGTAAAATTTTGGACAATGGGCGTGGCACCGCCCACTTTTAAAAGAAGGTAATTTAAAATTTTGCAAGCTGTAATTTGGCAGTCGTTGAAGATATCATGATGGAATTTGGCAGGAACGTTACTCCTATTACTATATGTATGCTTAATAAAAATTAGCAAAATCGGAGAACGACCACGCCCACTTAAAAAAAAATGTTTAAAGTCAAATTTTAACAAAAAATTTAATACCTTTACAGTATATAAGTAAATTATGTCAACATTCACCTCCAGTAATGATATGGTGCAACAAAATGCAAAATAAAAGAAAATTTCAAAATGGTCCGCCCTTAAATTTAATTTGTCTAGGATACTTTTAATGCCATAAGTCGAACAAAAATTTACCAATCCTTGTGAAATTTGGTAGGAGCTTAGATTCTGGGGCAGTAACTTATTTCTGTGAAAAGGGTGAAATCGGTTGAAGCCACGCCCAGTTTTTATACACAGTCGACCGTCTGTCCTTTCGCTCGGCCGTTAACACGATAATTTGAGCAAAAATCGATATCTATTTACTAAACTCAGTTCACGTACTTATCTGAACTCACTTTGTATTGGTATGAAAAATGGCCGAAATCCGACTATCACCACGCCCAATTTTTCGATATCGAAAGTTACCAAAAACGAAAAAAATGCAATAATTCTATACCAAATACGAAAAAAGGGATGAAGCATGGTATTTGGATTGGTTGATTGACGCAAAATATAACTTTAGAAAAAGACTTTGTAAAATGGGTGTGACACCTACCATATTAAGTAGAATGAAATGAATAAGTTCTGCAGGGCGAAATAAAAAACCATTGAAATCTTGGCAGGAATATTGTTCGTGGTATTATGTATGTAAATAAATTAGCGGTATCCAACAGATGATGTTCTGGGTCACCCTGGTCCACATTTTGGTCGATATCTGGAAAACGCCTTCACATATACAACTACCACCACTCCCTTTTAAAAGCCTCATTAAAACTTTAATTTAATACCCATATCGTACAAACACATTCTAGAGTCACCCCTGGTCCACCTTTATGGCGATATATCGAGAAGGCGTCCACCTATAGAAGTAAGCCCCACGTCCTTTTAAAACACTCATTAACACCTTTCATTTGATACCCATATCGTACAAACATATTCTAGAGTCACCCCTGGTCCACCTTTATGGCGATATCTCAAAAAGGTGACCACCTATAGTTCTAAGGCACACTCCCTCTTAAAATGCTCATTAACCCCTTTCATACCCGTATCGTACAAACAAATTCTAGAGTCACCCCTGTTCCACCTTTAAGGCGATATCTCGAAAAGGCGTCCACCTATAGAACTAAGGCCCACTCCTTGTTAAAATGCTCAGTAACCCCTTTTATTTGATACCCGTATGGTACAAACAAATTCTAGAGTCACCCCTGGTCCACCTTTATGGCTATATCTCGAAAAGGCGTCCACCTATAGAACTAAGGCCCGCCCTTTTAAAAAACTCATTAACACCTTTCATTTAATACCCATGTCGTACAAACAAATTCTAGCGCCACTTCTGGCCCACCTTTACGGCGATATCTCGAAAAGGCGTCCACCTATAGAACTAGGACCCACGCCCTTTTAAAATACTCATTAACACTTTTCATTTGATACCCATATCGTACAAACAAATTCTAGAGTAAGCCCTGGTCCACCTTTATGGCGATATATCGAAAAGGCGTCCACCTATAGAACTTAGGCCCACTCCATTTTAAAATACCCATTAACACCTTTTCTTTGATACCCATATCGTACAAACAAATTCTAGTCACCCCTGGTCCACCTTTATGGCGATATCTCGAAAAGGCGTCCATCTATAGAACTTAGGCCCACTCCCTTTTAAAATACCCATTAACACCTTTCCTTTGATACTCATATCGTATAAACAAATTCTAGTCACCCCTGGGCCACCTTTATGGCGATATCTCGAAAAGACGTCCACCTATAGAACTACGGCCCACTCCTTTTAAAATACTCATTAACACCTTTCGTTTGATACCCATATTGTACAAACAAATTCTAGCGTCACCTCTGGTCCACCTTTATGGCGATATCTGGAAAAGC
This sequence comes from Eurosta solidaginis, assembly GCF_040869045.1. Lineage (NCBI taxonomy): Eukaryota > Metazoa > Arthropoda > Insecta > Diptera > Tephritidae > Eurosta > Eurosta solidaginis. The sequence goes on along the minus strand of NC_090324.1, from coordinate 27,612,307 downwards.
CGACCACCTATACAACTACCACCACTCCCTTTTAAAATACTCATTAACACCTTTCGTTTGATACCCATATTGTACAAACGCATTCTAGAGTCACCCCTGGTCCACCTTTATGCCGATATCTCGAAAAGGCGACCACCTATACAACTACCACCACTCCCTTTTAAAACCCCCAATAATACCTTTAATTTGATACCCATATCGTACAAAACACATTCTAGAGTCACCCCTGATCCACCTTTATGACGATATCTCGAAAAGGCGTCCACCTATAGAACTAAGACCCACGCCCTTTTAAAACACTCATTAACACCTTTCGTCTGATACCCATATTGTACAAACGCATTCTAGAGTCACCCCTAGTCCATCTTTATGCCGATATCTCGAAAAGGCCACAACTACCACCACTCCCTTTTAAAATACTCATTAACACCTTTCGTTTGATACCCATATTGTACAAACGCATTCTAGAGTCACCCCTGGTCCACCTTTATGCCGATATCTCGATAAGGCGTCCACCTATACAACTACCACCACTCCCTTTTAAAACCCTCATTAATACCTTTAATTTGATACCCATATCGTACAAACACATTCTATAGCCACCCCTGGTCCACCTTAATGGCGATATCTCGAAAAGGTGTTCACCTATAGAACTAAGGCCCGCTCCCTTTTAAAATACTCATTAGCACCTTTCGTTTGATACCCAAATTGTACAAACGCATTCTAGAGTCACCCCTGGTCCACCTTTATGCCGATATCTCGAAGAGGCGTCCACCTATACAACTACCACCACTCCCTTTTAAAACCCTCAATAATACCTTTAATTTGATACCCATATCGTACAAACACATTCTAGAGTCACCCGTGGTCCACCTTTATGGCGATACCTCGAAACGGCGTCCACCTATGGAACTAAGGATCACTCCCTTTTAAAATACTCATTAACACCTTTGATTTGATACACATATCGTACAAACAAATTCTAGAGTCAACCCTGATCCACCTTTATGGCGATATCCCTAAATGGCGTCCACCTATAGAACTATGGCCCACTCCCTCATAAAATACCTTTTAATACCTTTCATTTGATACACGTGTCATACAAACACATTCCAGGATTACCCTTGGTTCATTTTCCTACATGGTTATTTTCCCTTATGTTGTCACCATACTCTCAACTGAGTATGTAATGTTCGGTTACACCCGAACTTAATATTCCTTACTTGTTTCAACTTAAAATATATTTTAAAAACTAAATTTTATGTCATTTTCAATCATAGCGTTAATATCCTTTTTTTTAAATTCCGTTAAATTTTAATCACTAAAAGTTTTTTAATAAGACATTTTAATTTTCTTCGTATTTACTTTTTTTTACATTTTTCTTTAAATTTTAGTAAAGCATAATTGACTTAAAATTTCAAAGTTCCTTTTAATTAAACTACTGTGAAGAAAGAGAAAAAAAATGCCCTAAGCAAAAAACAAAGTTTTTGCTCATAGTTTAGCGTCCCTGGGACCGTTCAATTGATTCTAAATTTTTATATACTTAACATAGGTAAAACTCGTTGCAAAGCTTGGTGCTAGTCGTACTGCTAATCGCGTCCTGCGGGTTTGCTATTAGTCTTTTAATTTGTTTCCGGCCGTCATTCAGATATTTATTTATTCCACTTCACTTATGCGTTTGCTGCCAGTCAAATTTAATGTTCAATTTTCCGTTCTGTGATCTTTATTCCACCCTTTTTATGCGTGGTAATTGCAGTTTGCCTTTGCTCTATTTTATTGTTTCCTTTGCCTCGGTTTGTTTTTAAGCTTCAAATCGGTTGCCTTCAAGAGTAATGAACTAAATTTAATTTTTAATAAAATTATTCGATTTTATTCTTTTATCCTATGCATTCCATTTTACTTGTTTAGTTATTTCACATTATTTAAATCTAAGAGAATTTTTATTCTTAACGGAAAAGTTGTTTAATTTAAAATTAAATTTTTTTATACTCAGTTGAGCAGAGCTCACAGAGTATATTAACTTTGATTGTATAACAGTTGGTTGTACAGGTATAAAGGAATCGAGATAGATATAGACTTCCATATATCAAAATCATCAGGATCGAAAATAAATTTGTATGAGCCATGTCCGTCCGTCCGTCCGTCCGTCGGTATTTCCGTTAACACGATAACTTGAGGAAATTTTGAGCTATATTGATGAAATTTGATATGTAGGTTCCTGAGCACTCATCTCAGATAGCTATTTTAAATGAACAATATCGGACTATAACCACGCCCACTTTTTCGATATCGAAAATTTCGAAAAACAGAAAAAGTGCGATAATTCATTACCAAAGACGGATAAAGCGATGAAACTTGGTAGGTGAGTGGAACGGATGACGCAGAATAGAAAATTAGTAAAATTTTGACAATGGGCGTGGCACCGCCCACTTTTAAAAGAAGGTAATTTAAAATTTTGCAAGCTGTAATTTGGCAGTCGTTGAAGATATCATGATGGAATTTGGCAGGAACGTTACTCCTATTACTATATGTATGCTTAATAAAAATTAGCAAGATCGGAGAACGACCACGCCCACTTTAAAAAAAAATTTTTTTAAAGTCAAATTTTAACAAAAAATTTAATATCTTTACAGTGTATAAGTAAATTATGTCAACATCGAACTCCAGTAATGATATGGTGCAACAAAATGCAAAAATAAAAGAAAATTTCAAAATGGGCGTGGCTCCGCCCTTTTCAATTTAATTTGTCTAGGATACTTTTAATGCCATAAGTCGAACAACAATTTACCAATCCTTGTGAAATTTGGTAGGGGCTTAGATTCTGGGACAGTAACTTATTTCTGTGAAAAAGGGTGAAATCGGTTGAATCCACGCAAAGTTTTTATACACAGTCGACCGTCTGTCCTTCCGCTCGGCCGTTAACACGATAATTTGAGCAAAAATCGATATATCTTTACTAAACTCAGTTCACGTATTTATCTGAACTCACATTGTATTGTTATGAAAAATGGCCCAAATCCGACTATCACCACGCCCACTTTTTCGATATCGAAAGTTACCAAAAACGAAAAAAATGCCATAATTCTATACCAAATACGAAAAAAGGGATGAAGCATGGTATTTGGATTGGTTGATTGACGCAAAATATAACTTTAGAAAAAGACTTTGTAAAATGGGTGTGACACCTACCATATTAAGCAGAATGAAATGAATAAGTTCTGCAGGGCGAAATAAAAAACCCTTGAAATCTTGGCAGGAATATTGTTCGTGGTATTATGTATATAAATAAATTAGCGGTATCCAACAGATGATGTTCTGGGTCACCCTGGTCCACATTTTGGTCGATATCTGGAAAACGCCTTTACATATACAACTACCACCACTCCCTTTTAAAAGCCTCATTAAAACCTTTAATTTGATACCCATATCGTACAAACACATTCTAGAGTCACCCCTGGTCCACCTTTATGGCAATATATCGAGAAGGCGTCCACCTATAGAACTAAGCCCTACGTCCTTTTAAAACACTCATTAACACCTTTCATTTGATACCCATATCGTACAAACATATTCTAGAGTCACCCCTGGTCCACCTTTATGGCGATATCTCAAAAAGGTGACCACCTATAGTTCTAAGGCCCACTCCCTGTTAAAATGCTCATTAACCCCTTTCATACCCGTATCGTACAAACAAATTCTAGAGTCCACCTTTAAGGCGATATCTCGAAAAGGCGTCCACCTATAGAACTAAGGCCCACTCCTTGTTAAAGTGCTCATTAACACCTTTCATTTGATACCCGTATCGTGCAAACAAATTCTAGAGTCACCCCTGGTCCACCCTTATGGCGATATCTCGAAAAGGCGTCCACCTATAGAACTAAGGCCCACTCCCTGTTAAAATGTTCATTAACCCCTTTCATATGATACCCGTATCGTACAAACAAATTATAGAGTCACCCCTGGTCCACCTTTATGGCTATATCTCGAAAAGGCGTCCACCTATAGAACTAAGGCCAGCCCTTTTAAAAAACTCATTAACACCTTTCATTTAATACCCATATCGTACAAACAAATTCTAGCGTCACTTCTGGTCCACCTTTATGGCGATATCTCGAAAAGGCGTCAACCTATAGAACTAGGACCCACGTCCTTTTAAAATACTCATTAACACTTTTCATTTGATACCCATATCGTACAATCAAATTCTAGAGTAACCCCTGATCCACCTTTATGGCGATATCTCGAAAAGGCGTCCACCTATAGAACTTAGGCCCACTCCCTTTTAAAATACCCATTAATACCTTTCCTTTGATACCCATATCGTACAAACAAATTCTAGTCACCCCTGGTCCACCTTTATGGCGATATCTCGAAAAGCCGACCACCTATACAACTACCACCACTCCCTTTTAAAATACTCATTAACACCTTTCGTTTGATACCCATATTGTACAAACGCATTCTAGAGTCACCAGTGGTCCACTTTTATGCCGATATCTCGAAAAGGCGACCACCTATACAACTACCACCACTCCCTTTTAAAACCCTCAATAATACCTTTAATTTGATACCCATATCGTACAAAACACATTATAGAGTCACCCCTGGTCCACCTTTATGACGATATCTCGAAAAGGCGTCACCTATAGAACTAAGACCCACGCTCTTTTAAAATACTCATTAACACCTTTCGTCTGATACCCATATTGTACAAACGCATTCTAGAGTCACCCCTAGTCCACCTTTATGCCGATATCTCGAAAAGGCGACCACCTATACAACTTCCACCACTCCCTTTTAAAACCCTCATTAATACCTTTAATTTGATACCCATATCGTACAAACACATTCTATAGCCACCCCTGGTCCACCTTAATGGCGATATCTCGAAAAGGCTTCCACCTATAGAACTAAGGCCCGCTCCCTTTTAAAATGTTCATTAACCCCTTTTATCTGATACCCATATCGTACAAACAAATTCTAGGGTCACCCCTGGTCCACCTTAATGGCGATATTCCGAAAAGGCGTCCACCTATAGAACTAAACCCCTCGCTCTTTTCAAATACTCATTAACACCTTTCGTTTGATACCCATATCGTACAAAACACATTATAGAGTCACCCCTGGTCCACCTTTATGACGATATCTCGAAAAGGTGTCCACCTATAGAACTGAGGCCCACTCCTTGTTAAAATGCTCATTAACCCCTTTCATTTGATACCCGTATCGTACAAACAAATTCTAGAGTCACCCCTGGTCCACCTTTATGGCGATATCTCGAAAAGGCGTCCACCTATAAAACTAAGGCCCACTCCCTGTTAAAATGCTCATTAACCCCTTTCATATGATACCAGTATCGTACAAACAAATTCTAGAGTCACGCCTGGTCCACCTTTATGGCTATATCTCGAAAAGGCGTCCACCTATAGAACTAAGGCCCGCCCTTTTAAAAAACTCATTAACACCTTTCATTTAATACCCATATCGTACAAACAAATTCTAGCGTCACTTCTGGTCCACCTTTATGGCGATATCTGGAAAAGCCGACCACCTATACAACTACCACCACTCCCTTTTAAAATACTCATTAACACCTTTCGTTTGATACCCATATTGTACAAACGCATTCTAGAGTCACCCCTGGTCCACCTTTATGCCGATATCTCGAAAAGGCGACCACCTATACAACTACCACCACTCGCTTTTAAAACCCTCAATAATACCTTTAATTTGATACCCATATCGTACAAAACACATTCTAGAGTCACCCCTGGTCCACCTTTATGACGATATCTCGAAAAGGCGTCCACCTATAGAACTTAGGCCCACTCCCTTTTAAAATACCCATTAATACCTTTCCTTTGATACCCATATCGTACAAACAAATTCTAGTCACCCCTGGTCCACCTTTATGGCTATATCTCGAAAAGGCGTCCACCTATAGAACTAAGGCCCACTCCTTTTAAAATACCCATTAACACCTTTCGTTTGATACCCATATTGTACAAACAAATTCTAGCGTCACCTCTGGTCCACCTTTATGGCGATATCTCGAAAAGCCGACCACCTATACAACTACCACCACTCCCTTTTAAAATACTCATTAACACCTTTCGTTTGATACCCATATTGTACAAACGCATTCTAGAGTCACCAGTGGTCCACCTTTATGCCGATATCTCGAAAAGGCGACCACCTATACAACTACCACCACTCCCTTTTAAAACCCTCAATAATACCTTTAATTTGATACCCATATCGTACAAAACACATTATAGAGTCACCCCTGGTCCACCTTTATGACGATATCTCGAAAAGGCGTCCACCTATAGAACTAAGACCCACGCTCTTTTAAAATACTCATTAACACCTTTCGTCTGATACCCATATTGTACAAACGCATTCTAGAGTCACCCCTAGTCCACCTTTATGCCGATATCTCGAAAAGGCGACCACCTATACAATTACCACCACTCCCTTTTAAAACCCTCATTAATACCTTTAATTTGATACCCATATCGTACAAACACATTCTATAGCCACCCCTGGTCCACCTTAATGGCGATATCTCGAAAAGGCTTCCACCTATAGAACTAAGGCCCGCTCCCTTTTAAAATGTTCATTAACCCCTTTTATTTGATACCCATATCGTACAAACAAATTCTAGGGTCACCCCTGGTCCACCTTAATCGCGATATTCCGAAAAGGCGTCCACCTATAGAACTAAACCCCTCGCTCTTTTCAAATACTCATTAACACCTTTCGTTTGATACCCATATCGTACAAAACACATTATAGAGTCACCCCTGGTCCACCTTTAAGGCGATATCTCGAAAAGGCGTCCACCTATAGAACTGAGGCCCACTCCTTGTTAAAATGCTCATTAACACCTTTCATTTGATACCCGTATCGTGCAAACAAATTCTAGAGTCACCCCTGGTCCACCCTTATGGCGATATCTCGAAAAGGCGTCCACCTATAGAACTAAGGCCCACTCCCTGTTAAAATGCTCATTAACCCCTTTCATATGATACCCGTATCGTACAAACAAATTCTAGAGTCACCCCTGGTCCACCTTTATGGCTATATCTCGAAAAGGCGTCCACCTATAGAACTAAGGCCAGCCCTTTTAAAAACTCATTAACACCTTTCATTTAATACCCATATCGTACAAACAAATTCTGGTCCTCCTTTATGGCGATATCTCGAAAAGGCGTCCACCTATAGAACTAGGACCCACGTCCTTTTAAAATATTCATTAACACTTTTCATTTGATACCCATATCGTACAAACAAATTCTAGAGTAACCCCTGGTCCACCTTTATGGCGATATCTCGAAAAGGCGTCCACCTATAGAACTTAGGCCCACTCCCTTTTAAAATACCCATTAATACCTTTCCTTTGATACCCATATCGTACAAACAAATTCTAGTCACCCCTGGTCCACCTTTATGGCTATATCTCGAAAAGGCGTCCACCTATATAACTAAGGCCCACTCCTTTTAAAATACTCATTAACACCTTTCGTTTGATACCCATATTGTACAAACAAATTCTAGCGTCACCTCTGGTCCACCTTTATGGCGATATCTCGAAAAGCCGACCACCTATACAACTACCACCACTCCCTTTTAAAATACTCATTAACACCTTTCGTTTGATACCCATATTGTACAAACGCATTCTAGAGTCACCAGTGGTCCACCTTTATGCCGATATCTCGAAAAGGCGACCACCTATACAACTACCACCACTCCCTTTTAAAACCCTCAATAATACCTTTAATTTGATACCCATATCGTACAAAACACATTATAGAGTCACCCCTGGTCCACCTTTATGACGATATCTCGAAAAGGCGTCCACCTATAGAACTAAGACCCACGCTCTTTTAAAATACTCATTAACACCTTTCGTCTGATACACATATTGTACAAACGCATTCTAGAGTCACCCCTAGTCCACCTTTATGCCGATATCTCGAAAAGGCGACCACCTATACAATTACCACCACTCCCTTTTAAAACCCTCATTAATACCTTTAATTTGATACCCATATCGTACAAACACATTCTATAGCCACCCCTGGTCCACCTTAATGGCGATATCTCGAAAAGGCTTCCACCTATAGAACTAAGGCCCGCTCCCTTTTAAAACCCTCAATAATACCTTTAATTTGATACCCATATCGTACAAAACACATTATAGAGTCACCCCTGGTCCACCTTTATGACGATATCTCGAAAAGGCGTCCACCTATAGAACTAAGACCCACGCTCTTTTAAAATACTCATTAACACCTTTCGTTTGATACCCATATCGTACAAAACACATTATATGGCGATACCTCGAAAAGCCGACCACCTATACAACTACCACCACTCCCTTTTAAAATACTCATTAACACCTTTCGTTTGATACCCATATTGTACAAACGCATTCTAGAGTCACCAGTGGTCCACCTTTATGCCGATATCTCGAAAAGGCGACCACCTATACAACTACCACCACTCCCTTTTAAAACCCTCAATAATACCTTTAATTTGATACCCATATCGTACAAAACACATTATAGAGTCACCCCTGGTCCACCTTTATGACGATATCTCGAAAAGGCGTCCACCTATAGAACTAAGACCCACGCTCTTTTAAAATACTCATTAACACCTTTTGTCTGATACCCATATTGTACAAACGCATTCTAGAGTCACCCCTAGTCCACCTTTATGCCGATATCTCGAAAAGGCGACCACCTATACAACTACCACCACTCCCTTTTAAAACCCTCATTAATACCTTTAATTTGATACCCATATCGTACAAACACATTCTATAGCCACGCCTGGTCCACCTTAATGGCGATATCTCGAAAACGCTTCCACCTATAGAACTAAGGCCCGCTCCCTTTTAAAATGTTCATTAACCCCTTTTATTTGATACCCATATCGTACAAACAAATTCTAGGGTCACCCCTGGTCCACCTTAATCGCGATATTCCGAAAAGGCGTCCACCTATAGAACTAAACCCTCGCTCTTTTCAAATACTCATTAACACCTTTCGTTTGATACCCATATCGTACAAAACACATTATAGAGTCACCCCTGGTCCCCCTTTATGACGATATCTCGAAAAGGTGTCCACCTATAGAACTAAGGCCCACTCCTTGTTAAAATGCTCATTAGCCCCTTTGATTTGATACCCGTATCGTACAAACAAATTCTAGAGTCACCCCTGGTCCACCTTTATGGCGATATCTCGAAAAGGCGTCCACCTATAGAACTAAGGCCCACTCCCTGTTAAAATGCTCATTAACCCCTTTCATATGATACCCGTATCGTACAAACAAATTCTAGAGTCACCCCTGGTCCACCTTTATGGCTATATCTCGAAAAGGCGTCCACCTATAGAACTAAGGCCCGCCCTTTTAAAAAACTCATTAACACCTTTCATTTAATACCCATATCGTACAAACAAATTCTAGCGTCACTTCTGGTCCACCTTTACGGCGATATCTCGAAAAGGCGTCCACCTATAGAACTAGGACCCACGCCCTTTTAAAATACTCATTAACACTTTTCATTTGATACCCATATCGTACAATCAAATTCTAGAGTAACCCCTGGTCCACCTTTATGGCGATATCTCGAAAAGGCGTCCACCTATAGAACTAAGGCCCACTCCCTGTTAAAATGCTCATTAACCCCTTTCATATGATACCCGTATCGTACAAACAAATTCTAGAGTCACCCCTGGTCCACCTTTATGGCGATATCTCGAAAAGGCGTCCACCTATAGAACTAAGGCCCACTCCTTTTAAAATACTCATTAACACCTTTCGTTTGATACCCATATTGTACAAACAAATTCTAGCGTCACCTCTGGTCCACCTTTATGGCGATATCTCGAAAAGCCGACCACCTATGCAACTACCACCACTCCCTTTTAAAATACTCATTAACACCTTTCGTTTGATACCCATATTGTACAAACGCATTCTAGAGTCACCAGTAGTCCACCTTTATGCCGATATCTCGAAAAGGCGACCACCTATACAACTACCTAAAACCCTCAATAATACCTTTAATTTGATACCCATATCGTACAAAACACATTATAGAGTCACCCCTGGTCCACCTTTATGACGATATCTCGAAAAGGCGTCACCTATAAAACTAAGACCCACGCTCTTTTAAAATACTCATTAACACCTTTCGTCTGATACCCATATTGTACAAACGCATTCTAGAGTCACCCCTAGTCCACCTTTATGGCGATATCTCGAAAAGGCGTCCACCTATAGAACTTAGGCCCACTCCCTTTTATAATACCCATTAATACCTTTCCTTTGATACCCATATCGTACAAACAAATTCTAGTCACCCCTGGTTCACCTTTATGGCGATATCTCGAAAAGGCGTCCACCTATAGAACTAAGGCCGACTCCTTTTAAAATACTCATTAACACCTTTCGTTTGATACCCATATTGTACAAACAAATTCTAGCGTCACCTCTGGTCCACCTTTATGGCGATATCTCGAAAAGTCGACCACCTATACAACTACCACCACTCCCTTTTAAAATACTCATTCACACCTTTCGTTTGATACCCATATTGTACAAACGCATTCTACAGTCACCAGTGGTCCACCTTTATGCCGATATCTCGAAAAGGCGACCACCTATACAACTACCACGACTCCCTTTTAAAACCCTCAATAATACCTTTAATTTGGTACCCATATCGTACAAAACACATTATAGAGTCAACCCTGGTTCACCTTTATGACGATATCTCGAAAAGGCGTCCACCTATAGAACTAAGACCCACGCTCTATTAAAATACTCATTAACACCTTTCGTCTGATACCCATATTGTACAAACGCATTCTAGAGTCACCCCTAGTCCACCTTTATGCCGATATCTCGAAAAGGCGACCACCTATACAAATACCACCACTCCATTTTAAAACCCTCATTAATACCTTTAATTTGATACCCATATCGTACAAACACATTCTATAACCACCCCTGGTCCACCTTAATGGCGATATCTCGAAAAGGCTTCCACCTATAGAACTAAGGCCCGTTCCCTTTTAAAATGTTCATTACCCCCTTTTATTTGATACCCATATCGTACAAACAAATTCTAGGGTCACCCCTGGTCCACCTTAATGGCGATATTCCGAAAAGGCGTCAACCTATAGAACTAAACCCCTCGCTCTTTTCAAATACTCATTAACACCTTTCGTTTGATACCCATATCGTACAAAACACATTATAGAGTCACCCCTGGTCCACCTTTATGGCGATTACTCGAAAAGGCGTCCACCTATAGAACTAAGGCCCACTCCCTTTTAAAATACTCATTAACACCTTTCGTTTGATACCAATGTTGTACAAACGCATTCTAGAGTCACCCTTGGTCCACCTTTATGCCGATATCTCGAAAAGGCGACCACCTATACAACTACCACCACTCCCTTTTAAAACCCTCATTAATACCTTTAATTTGATACCCATATCGTACAAACACCTTCTAGAGTCACCCCTGGTCCACCTTAATGGCGATATCCCGAAAAGGCGTCCACCTATAGAACTAAACCCCTCGCTCTTTTCAAATACTCATTAACACCTTTCGTTTGATACCCATATTGTAAAAACGCATTCTAGAGTCACCCCTGGTCCACCTTTATGGCGATATCTCGAAAAGGCGTCCACCTATAGAACTAAGGCCCGCTCCCTTTTAAAATGTTCATTAACCCCTTTTATTTGATACCCATATCGTACAAACAAATTCTAGGGTCATCCATGGTCCACCTTTATGGCGATATCTCGAAACGGCGTCCACCTATGGAACTAAGGATCACTCCCTTTTAAAATACTCATTAACACCTTTGATTTGATACCCATATCGTACAAACAAATTCTAGAGTCAACCCTGATCCACCTTTATGGCGATATCCCTAAATAGCGTCCACCTATAGAACTATGGCCCACTCCCTCATAAAATACCTTTTAATACCTTTCATTTAATACACATGTCATACAAACACATTCTAGGATTACCCTTGGTTCATTTTCCTACATGGTTATTTTCCCTTATGTTGTCACCATAGTTCTCAACTGAGTATGTAATGTTCGGTTACACCCGAACTTAACCTTCCTTACTTGTTTCAACTTAAAATATATTTTAAAAACTAATTTTTATGCCATTTTCAATGATAGCGTTAATATCCTTTTTTTTTAAATTCCGTTAAATTTTAATCATTAAAAGTATTTTAATAAGACATTTTAATTTTCTTCGTATTTACTTTTTTTTTACATTTTTCTTTAAATTTTAGTAAAGCATAATTGACTTAAAATTTCAAAGTTCCTTTTAATTAAACTAGTCCTACTGTGAAGAAAGAGAAAAAAAAATCCCTAAGCAAAAACAAAGTTTTTGCTCATAGTTTAGCGTCCCTGGGACCGTTCAATTGATTCTAAATTTTTATATACTTAACATAGGTAAAACTCGTTGCAAAGCTTGGTGCTAGTCGTACTGCTAATCGGGTCCTGCTGGTTTGCTATTAGTCTTTTAATTTGTTTCCGGCCATCATTCAAATATTCTATTTATTCCACTTCACTTATGCGTTTGCTGCCAGTCAAATTTAATGTTCAATTTTCCGTTCTGTGATCTTTATTCCACCCTTTTTATGCGTGGTAATTGCAGTTTTACTTTGATCTATTTTATTCTTTCCTTTTGCCTCGGTTTGTTTTTAAGCTTCAAATCGGTTGCCTTCAAGTTTACGTAGTGCCTATGTCTTCCATATCGCTCTGGTGTGTGAAGGAAAGTTACTTTTCGGATTGTTTTAATTATTCGTGCTGCACAGCAGTTGGAATCCTTTGTATTTGATATTTTATTATTTCAGGATCCTTCAGCGTATTTTAAAATTCAACTTTTTCCAGGATGGCAAGGTTGTTAATTTTTATACTTTTCGAGAAAAAAAACCTTGGCAGATCTCTCTCCAGCTAGATTTTAGCAGTTTTGCCAATTTCCAGTCTAGCCTGGCTGGGTCGCCATGTAATAAGGCTTGTTTATTAACGCGGCTGGCTCCTCTGACCAGCTAGATCTTTAGTAGTTTTGCTAGTTTCTGATCTAGGGCTGGCAGGATCTCCATGTAATATGTTAGAAGAGATGGAGGATCGCCATGTGAAGACTTCTATTTAGAATAAAATACAAATGATTTTGGTTGTGCGCGAATGTTCAACGCTGACATCAGAATAATTCATTTATTGATAAAATTCATTCCTATTTATACAAAAGTTCTTAACCTATACATATATACATACTTAAATTAATATTTACGTGCATGACTCAATAGTGAGGAATGGTTTGTCAGCAAATTATTATATTGACCTACATATTGTCGATATGATTCCCGCTTGAGCAGTTTGGTATGACGCATCAATATATTGGGCGAATTGGCAAATGCGATTGAAACTCATGGTGGTTATCTGGGTCAATTAGATATGAACGTTTGTTTGTAAGTATATCTGTAACATTAAGCGTGTTTGAAGTGAGGTGAATTCCACGCAATAATAGATGACCAAGAACATCATCTGTCGGGTACCGCTAAGTAATTTATATATGTAATACCACGAACAGTATTCCTGCCAAGATTCCAAGGGCTTTTGATTTCACCCTGCAGAACTTTTTCATTTTCTTCTACTTAATATGGTAGGTGTCACACCCATTTTACAAGTTTTTTCTAAAGTTATATTTTGTATCAATAAACCAATCCAATTATCCCTTTTTTCATATTTGGTATAGAATTATGGCATTTTTTTTTCATTTTTCGTAATTTTCGATATCGAAAAAGTGAGATTGGTCATAGTCGAATTTCGGCCATATTTTATACCAAGGTTAAGTGAGTTCAGGTAAGTACGTAAACTAAGTTTAGTAAAGATATATCGAGTTTTGCTTAAGATATCGTGTTAACGGCCGGGCGGAAGGACAGAGGGTCGACTGTGTATAAAAACTGGGCGTAGCTTCAACCGATTTCGCCCATTCTCACAGAAAACAGTTATCGTCATAGAATCTATGCCTGTACCAAAATTCACAAGGATTTGTAAATTTTTGTTCGACTTATGGCATTAAAAGTATTCTAGACAAATTAAATGAAAAAGGGCTGAGCAACGCCCATTTTGAAATTTTCTTTTATTTTTGTATTTTGTTGCACCATATCATTACTGGAGTTGAATGTTGATAAAATTTACTTATATATTGTAAAGATATTTAATTTTTTGTTAAAATTTGACTTTAAAAAAATGTCGTCATCCGATTTTGCTAATTTTTATTTATCACACATAAGTAATAGGAGTAACGTTCCTGCCTAATTTCATCATGACAACTTCAACGACTGCCAAATTGCCGGTAGCAAAACTTTTAAATCACCTTCTTTTAAAAGTGTTCGGTGCCACGCCCATTGTCCAAAATTTTACAAGTTTTCTATCCTGCGTCATAAGGTCAACCCACCTACCAAGTTTCATGGCTTTATCCGTCTTTCGAAATTTTCGATATCGAAAAAGTGGGAGTGGTTATAGTCCCATTTCGTCCGTGTTTCATCCATGTTAAATAGCGATGAGATGAATGCCTAGGACCCCAGCGTGTTAGGGGGTCAGAATATACCCGCGGTAGGTATGCCTGTCGTAAGAGGCGACTAAAATACCAGATTCAAGGGGCTGTGTAGCGCAACCCTTCAGGCTGCCAGCGCAATATATATCTTCTCCAAACCCAATTGTCAACCTCACCTATCCGCGGCGAATCCTGTTTCACTAACAGAAGAGCCTCTGGCCACCCTAAGCTCCTCATGGAACTTGGGGTTGGGGAGGGAGGCGATCGCCTGAATGTTTAATGTGGCCACATAAATCTTTCCCGAGATGGTCGGGCTAGCACCTTAATGGTGCTGTGGTACCGGTGCGTACCGGATCTGTATCCGGCAAAGGACCATCGCATCGATAATACTCCCCAAAGCCTTCGGGAAGCAACCTTATCGCTACAACAACAACAACAACATGAGTGCCTAGGAACTTATATACCTAATTTCATTAAGATACCTCAAAATTTACTCAAGTTAGCGTGTTTACGGACAGACCGACGGACGGACATGGCTAAATGAATTTCTCTTTTTGCCCAGAACATTTTGGTATCAGAAGACTATATTTATCTCGATTAGTTTATGCCGTTACGGGTTACCGTTATGCGAACAAAACTAATATACTCTGTGAGCTCTGCTCAGCTGAGTATAAAAATTGTTAATACATCCCAGAGCACGGGTAAAAAGTGTCAATAAATATGACAGGATGGCATCATTGCCATAAACAAGCCCATTTTCATATCCATTCTGCAACAGATGTCGCAGTGCGGTGAATATCAATTGGCAAGAACCAGGATAGAAGTAGCAATAATGCTGACAAACAAACAACCGCTGTGATAGCTGAATGGTTATAGCAGCGGCGCCTAAACTTTGCCGATGAAGGAATTTACCAGTTCTCGAAATGGATCTATACAACGAGCTTTGGCAGTTGTCGAAATTTTGTCTTTCTTCTATTGTAATTTATAATTTTTTCAATTAAGAAAAATATATCATAACATTAATAATGATAAAATAATTATTGTTAGGCCTTGAGCTCGATTCCCGCGATCTTACAAATCAGTAGGCCGATATAACAACAAAAATTGTTAACATAAAAATTTTTAAATTTCCCTTCTCTTAAATAGTTCAAAATTTTTCCAGTAGGATTCTCAAATTTTATATTGTCAATTACAACTTTATTATTAAAAGTAACTAAATATGTATATTCCATCTATTGTGTGATTGTCTACGTTATTTCTTCCTGTTACCAATATTGCTCCTGCTTTTATTATTTTAAGTTGTTCATTCTTATACTCAGTTGAGCAGAGCTCACAGAGTATATTAAGTTTGATTGGATAACGGTTGGTTCTACAGGTATAAAGGAATCGAGATAGATATAGACTTCCATATATCAAAATCATCAGGATCGAAAAAAAATTTGATTGAGCCATGTCCGTCCGTCCGTCCTCCCGTTAACACAATAACTTGAGTAAATTTTGAGGTTTCTTGATGAAATTTGGCATGTAGGTTCCTGAGCAGTCATCTCAGATCGCTATTTAAAATGAACGATATCGGACTATAACCACGCCCACTTTTTCGATATCGAAAATTTCGAAAAACCGAAAAAGTGCAATAATTCATTACCAAAGACAGATAAAGCGATGAAATTTGATAGGTGAGTTGAACTTGTGACGCAGAATAGAAAATTAGTAAAATTTTGGACAATGGGCGTGGCCCCGCCCACTTTTAAAAGAAGGTAATTTAAAATTTTGCAAGCTGTAATTTGGCAGTCGTTGAAGATATCATGATGAAATTTTGCAGGAACGTTACTCCTATTACTATATCTACGCTAAATAAAAATTACCAAAATCGGAGAAGGACCACGCCCACTTAAAAAAAAAATTTTTTTTGTAAAATTTTAACAAAAAATTTAATATCTTTACAGTATATAAGTAAATTATGTCAACATTCAAGTCCAGTAATGATATGGTGCAACAAAATGCAAGAATAAAAGAAAATTTCAAAATGGGCGTGGCTCCGCCCTTTTTCATTTAATTTGTCTAGGATAATTTTAATGCTATAAGTCGAACAAAAATTTACCAATACTTTTGAAATTTGGTAGGGGCATAGATTTTATGACGTTAACTGTTTTCTGTGAAAATGGGCGAAATCGGTTGAAGCCACGCCCAGTTTTTATACACAGTCGTCCGTCTGTCCTTCCGCATGGCCGTTAACACGATAACTACAGCAAAAATCGGCATATCTTTACTGAACTTAGTTCACGTACTTATCTGAACGCACTTTATCTTGGTATAAAAAATGCACGAAATCCGACTATGACCACGCCCACTTTCTCGATATCGAAAATTACGAAAAATGAAAAAAATATCATAATTCTATACCAAATATGAAAGAAGGAATGAAACATGGTAATTGGATTGGTTTATTGACGCGAAATATAACTTTAGAAAAAACTTTGTAAAATGGTTGTGACACCTACCATATTAAGTAGAAGAAAATGAAAAAGTTCTGCAGGGCGAAATAAAAAACCCTTGAAATCTTGGCAGGTATTACATATATAAATAAATTAGCGGTATCCAACAGATGATGTTCTGGGTCACCCTGGTCCACATTTTGGTCGATATCTGGAAAACGCCTTCACATATACAACTACCACCACTCCCTTTTAAAACCCTCATTAATACCTTTAATTTGATACTCATATCGTACAAACACATTCTAGAGTCACCCCTGGTCCACCTTTATGGCGATATCTCGAAAAGGCGTCCACCTATAGAACTAAGCCCCACGCCCTTTTAAAATACGCATTAACACCTTTCATTTGATACCTATATCGTACAAACATATTCTAGAGTCTCTCCTGGTCCACCTTTATGGCGATATCTCCAAAAGGCGACCACCTATAGAACTAAGACCCACTCCCTTTTAAAATACTCATTAACACCTTTCGTTTGATACCCATATCGTACAAAAATATTCTAGAGTCACCCCTGGTCCACCTTTATATGCCAATATCCAGAAAAGTATGTAATGTTCGGTTACACCCGAACTTAACCTTCCTTACTTGTTTTCCTTAATTTTTTTTACAATTTGCTCTTTCGTTATTTAAAACATTTTGTTTAAGTGACTTACGTCACTGCAACCCTGCGATCCCAAAGCCCATCACGCATCCCTGCATGTCGTCCCATAGCGAAGCATCCCTGTTTTATTTCGAACTTCCAACAGTGTTGGAAAGGCTATAAAAGCGCTGCGCGCTCCTGAATTCGCTCTCCTTTGTGTCTACAACTTTCATCAATCAACACAGGTAAACTGTATCAGCACGAAAGCATTCCGATCGTCGCAGTGTTTGTGCCACCGATAGTTGTAGTGCGTTCAATTAAAATCACTGTTCAGAGTTACATAATTTCATTTTAACTTGTTCATTTAAATAACTTTCAAATACGCTTAAGTTAAAACTAAAATCAACGTAAAGTTGAAACTCTCACACTGAATTCTAATTTAAAACATAACAGGTTTTACGTGTTAACATTAATATACGAACTCAATTGAATTAAATATTGAACATCTCGCCTTCTTTTATTTCATTCCTTGGATCGACCCTTATAGTCCAAAGCAGGTGAAATCCCCGTTCCCTTTTGTCCTTATTGGTTAGCACCAAATTTAACATGGTCCTTCGAGCTGATTTGACGGCACCGAAACGCACCTAATAAAAAAGTGATATTGGCAACGCGAGTAGTTCAACTTCGAAAATTAACGCGCAAGGCAACACTGCTTTGCATTTTATGATACATGCAAGAAAAACAAGAAACAGCATTTCATAAAATTTCCATCGTTGAACTGAACGGCAGCTGTGGCGGTGGTAAGTGCAAAAAGAAGACAAACACAAAAAAAAAGAAAAACGCTTCTTAAAGAACTAAAAACTTAAATACAATAGAGTAAAAGATAGTGAAAGTGAAAAGCGTCGAAAAGTAGAAATTATAGTCGGGAGTGTCGCGAAAATAAAATTAGCACAGAAAACTGCCGCTGCCCAACGAGGGAGCCTAACACGAAAAACGCACGGGCGGTACAGACACTTTGGCCGCTTCCTCAGATTTCCTACATCATACAGGCGGTGGAGTCACCTATAACCGCCACATAACAAAGGCTTGCGGATTCCGATCACCGGAAAAAATGAGTAGTCTCAAAAGCATCAAGTAAGTTATTTTACACATAAAATTTCTTTCAAACCGTTACTCTAACGGAATTAACGCCATATATATGTACAAGTACATATATGCATACGATCCGCTATTCCCATAAAAGTGGTCAGCAGTGAGAAAAAGAAAAAATTGGAAGCAGTCGTTCTCTTCCAACGTATAGCGTATGCACGCATATACATTCATACATACACATGTAGATAAATACACTACTAGTGGTTCAGTTTTCTACTGACAAGCTGTAAAACAACCGTTTTCCATGCCATATTCTTCAATTCCTCGTTATTATCACTTACGCCGGCTACCAACTACTTGTCCCTTTCTTTATTTCTTCAATGGTATGGAAATTAGAAGTTCATTTTCAAATGCGCATAGTTGTTTCACTTGTGAACAATACTATCGTATTCCTCTCGTCATCTTAGATTTGTTGTCGCTTGCGTCGGCCAGCAACTACTTCGCAATTCCTTCATGTTACTTACAGTTGTTTACATTTGATATTCGCATATCGCCTTTGGATGTTAATACCAAAACCTAATGCAATTTATGAAAACAAATTTTATGCATACTTCACCGTACATATGTATGCGCATACATAACATAATACACATCTAAGACACGCATTTAAATCGACATATGTAACAAAGTGAATAGTTCAAGCAAACAGCGCTGTTCGCGTCAATTGTAAAAGTAAGCAAGGCAGAGAATGAATATAGTACAAATATCGGTACTCTAATGCTTGGAAACCTTTCATGTCACCATATTAATATAATATTGGCTTAGTCCGTGGTGACAATATTTCACAATCCTTCATACATAGATATACATAACTACACTTGTATAAATAGAATTGAAATACATTGAAATATACACATATACATAAAACATACATACATAAATGGCAAGATTTCTGCTGGGCATTTAAAGGCTTATTCGCTGCTTATGCTAGCATAGAACCATCGTTTTGAGTTGATTCGATTCACTAAACCACCAATCCGAATATTGTACAAGGAGATAAAATTAAAGTTTCATTCGGGGTCTATAATCAAAACCCTATTATCAAAATAACTTTCCGAAATCACTTTTTATGTTTATACATCCATCATCCCTTAAACGAAACTACACACGTCAATACGGAACTTAATAACCGTTCTAGTTTTCAAAGTATTTACTCCCGATAATCATGGCTACGGGTTCCGCCTCATCGGCGGAGTTCATATTCCGGTCGAATGATTTAATGAACTTCTGTTCCCGTTATGAAAAAGAAGGCCCCGAGGAGAATACCGATACATTGCTGGAAGTTAAACTCCAGGACTTAAATACGCGTTGGGAGATGTTACAAACATCTTATAGGATCGTCTGCCTTACAGACGAGAATGAAGTGCCCACCGACTTTAAGGAAGAAGCCACTAACAAGTTCCAAGTGTGTACTGACAGCTTCTATATATGCAAATCTCAAATCCTTGATCAATTAAAGCTTTTCCATGGAAGCAGTTCCGACAACAACGTCACCACTAGACCGTCCACTTCTTTGGTAGATAACTCCACTCCCTGCATCAAAGTTCCACCATGCGATACCCAAGTTTTTTATGGCAATTATGAGGAATGGCCAAGCTTCCGCGACATGTTCACAGCGGTATATCTTAATCACCCAAAGCTAACTCCCGCACAAAAACTGTTTCATTTACGAAATAAAACCAGGGGAAAAGCAGGAACAATTGTTAAACAGTACAGGCTCTGCGACGAAAATTTTTCTCATGCCTGGGAGGCACTTAGAGCCCGCTTTGAAAATAAACGAATATTAATCGACAACCAGTTAAAGACCCTTTTCAACATTACCCCTGTCACGACAGAAAATAGTGAGGGTATTCAACAGATTCAGAGTACAATCAATGACTGCCTTTCGTGCCTACAATTTCAAGGAGTTTCGGTCGCCGAATGGGATCCTATCTTAATTTATCTATGCTCCACAAAACTCCCTGAAGAAACCCTTTCTCTCTGGGAACAGTCCCTAAAGTCTAGGAAAGAATTCCCCGACTGGTCCCAAATGGACACATTCCTTACTAGTCGTTACGAAGTGGTGGAACGATTAAATAACTACAAGGCCTCTAAATCTCACTATTCTCTCCCTGCGAAAACTCCGCCCAGGATACAATCTTATCATTCCCAAGAACAACTTGCTGTCACCTGCAAACTTTGCAATAACAGTCACACTTTAAGGTCCTGTCCCCGAATTCCGAAGCCTGACAGTCCCTGACCGTATCGAGTTCGCTGAGAAAAATGGGTATTGTACCAATTGCTTGGCGCATAATCACACACTCACTCACTGTAAAAGTTTGTTCCGATGTCTGCATTGTAGACAATTACATCACTCCATGCTTCATCCTAGTTCAATAACCAGAGCGGGTGGCAAGCCAACCGTCAAAAATCCAGAACCAAAATCAACACCCCTGTTACACATCCAATCTACCGCATCATCAAATCCCTCTCGGCACCCGATCTTCAACCTAACCGAAGACCAGTATGAGGAATCACCGACCACATCTGCTAACAGGGACTCTTACATCCAAGCGAACTTCTCCGCGAATCACGAGAAGACGCTACTTCCCACCGCCCGTGTGCAAATCGAGCATTTGGGCACACTTTTCATCTTAAGAGCCTTAATTGACCAAGGCTCGCAGAAAACCTTCATAAAAGGTCCAAAAACGTTTGAACCTCCCTACATATCGCGCGAATTTTTCAGTTACCGGAATGGGAGGAATCATTGTAGAAAACGCCGATAGAGTCTGCCAATTTACCCTCGTCTCCAAGAGATGTCACACCAGAATTAATACCAAAGCGATAGTACTTCACAAGTTGACCAGCTTCTTACCAACATTCTCCCTACCAGAACACAATCTTCTAGAACTAAAAGACCTAGATATCGCCGATCCACACTTCTTCACTCCTGGTCCGATCGATATGGTGATCGGAAGCGACCTAATACCCCAAATCCTTACTCCAGGAGTTAAGCATCAAGTACTAGGAAGTCTCCTCGCCCAAAACACCATTTTTTGGGTGGTTTTTGAGTGGGCCCATCCAATCCACGCACTGCACCACTGTCCACACACACGCCGTGGAAGTATCCAATGAAAATCTCAACTCCCAGCTGAAGCGCTTCTGGGAACTCGAGGAACTCCCCGAAGCTCACGTGCCCTCCGAAGAAGATGCCTTTTGCGAAAAATTTTACCAAGATACCACTGTTAGGCGCAGCGATGGTCGATATGTAGTCCGGTTGCCATTTAAATCCGGATTTCCATCAAATATGACTTTAGGACCTTCTCGTACCCAAGCTTTGCGACAAGCAATCAGAATGGAACATACGCTGAGCAAAAATCCCAATCTAAAAGAAGAATACAATCGTGTACTAGAAGAGTACTTAGTTCTGGATCATATGATTCAAATCACTCCTGATGAAATACAGAAAAATGGAACATATCTATCGTATTATCTCCCGCATCACTCGGTTCTCAAACCAGAAAGTAAATCCACAAAACTTCGCATCGTTTTTAATGCTTCTAAATCAACGGCGTCTGGTATTTCACTCAATGATATACTTCATATCGGTCCAACCTTACAAACAGATCTTCTATTTGTCATATTGAATTGGCGTTTGTACCAGTATGTTTTTAATGGGGATATACAAAAAATGTACCGACAAATTCTTCTTCAGGAAGATGATCAGCCCTACCAACGTATTGTGTTTCGTAGAAATAACGATAGCCAATTATCGGACTTCGCTCTGAAGAATGTGACATTCGGCGTCAATTGCGCGCCGTATTTGGCCATTCGCACGTTGCATCAATTGGCAAACGATACAAAAGATTCCCACCCTTTAGTTGGAAAGATTTTGAAGAAAGAAACGTATGTCGACGACGTATTATCGGGAGGCCACGATATCTCATCATGCTTAAAAGCTCAAACCGAACTTACTCAATGTTTGCTTTCAGCCGGGTTCCCACTTAGGAAAATAACGGCAAACCATCCGCAACTTCTAAACCACATTCCCGCCGAACATCTGTTAGACTCCGATTTTTTAAAGTTCGATTGCTCAAGTTCTACCAAAACGCTTGGCATCCAATGGAACGCATTGGCCGATTCGTTCTCATATTCGATAGAATCTCTGGAACCCACTTCCAGTGCCACAAAAAGACAAATTTTATCGTCAGTCTCGAAACTATTTGACCCCGCAGGATGGCTAGCGCCTATCCTCATCCAGGCAAAAATATTATTACAACAGATATGGCTAGAGGGTGCTGAATGGGAAGAGTGTGTCAAACCTTTATCGCTTCAAAGGTGGCACCAATTTCTAACAGATTTACCTAGCATTGAACAAATTCAAATTCCCAGATGGACGGAATTTTCCCCCAATCGAATTATTCAAATACACGGGTTTTGTGACGCCTCAGAAAAGGCCTATTGTGCATCAGTGTACATACGATCCCAATCAAATGCGACAGTTTCATCACATCTACTGTTTTCAAAAACAAAGGTGGCGCCACTCCAAACAGTAAGCCTTCCGCGGTTGGAATTGTGTGGTGCCGTCTTATTATCTAAATGCATCAAGAATGTTATCAGCCAACTATCCCTCAAACCTGCAGCCATTTTCCTGTGGTCCGATTCTTCAATCGTCCTCTCGTGGCTGGAAAAACCACCATGTACTTGGAAGGTGTATGTAGCAAACCGCACATCAGAAATCATAAAAAATATAGGAAATGTCAAATGGAGACACGTAGCCACTAACCATAACCCTGCAGATCTAGGAACTCGAGGTTGCAAGCCACAGGACCTAATACTAAGAACACTTTGGTGGCACGGACCAGAGTGGTTACTAAAACCCCCCGACCATTGGCCATTATCACTTCGCCAAAATGTCCCCCTCACGAGGAACGTAAAGTGGAAGCTCTTCACATTTTAGACAACCAGCCTGACATATTAGAGCGCTTTTCTTCATGGTCCAAAGCCTTACGTGTGATAGCGTACATGTTCAGATTTGTCCACCAATTCAAACCAATACAGTCCACTGCTCCTACCCGTTACGAGTCCGTCGTTATCACACAAAAGGAAATCCACTGGGTCAAAACACGCCTTATTAAACTTGCACAAGAAAGACATTACCCAAAAGAATTTTCTCAATTAACCCACAAACAACCAATTTCTAAAAAGAGCTCTCTTTTAACGTTAAACCCCCTACTAGACGAAAATGGACTTCTTCGTGTTGACGGCCGCTTGGCCAACGCTGACCTACCATACAGCGAGAGATACCCAGTCATAATTCCGGAATCGTCGAGATTATGCTATCTTTTTCTTAACTTCCTACATAACCTCCTCATGCACGCTGAACACCAACTGATGGTTCGAATAACAAGGCAAGAGTACTACATTCCTAGATTGAAATCGAAAGTAAGAAACTGTATACGTTGCTGCAAAACCTGCACCATTTTTAAACAAAACACCCGTTCCCAAATTATGGCAGCTCTACCACCTGAGCGTGCTACTTTCTCCCTACCATTCACCTACACAGGCTTAGATTTTGCAGGCCCGCTGGATATTAAATCTTCAACGCTCCGGAAGTCCCCACTACTTAAAGGATATGTTTGCGTTTTCATCTGCTTCTCGACCAAAGCTATTCACCTTGAGCCCTGTTCAGACTTGTCAACCACAGCATTTCAGGCAGCATTCGCTCGTTTCGTTGGTATACGAGGTCTCCCACAGCAAGTCTTCTCAGACAATGGAAAGAACTTTGTTGGCGCAAATCGCGCCTTTCAACAAGATTTCCGTAAATTTTTGAAAGACACCTCCGATGACATACGTGCAAAGTATAGCCTGCATGGATTTGAAGGGCATTTCTTGCCACCTAATGCTCCCCACATGGGTGGCCTGTGGGAGGCAGCCGTAAAGAGTTTTAAACATCATTTCAAACGGACAGTTGGAAGTCATACCCTTACCTTTGAAGAATTAGCCACTCTGCTTGTTCGAATCGAAGCAGTCCTGAACTCCCGACCTCTCTCTCCCATGTCCGATAACCCCCAGGAATTACTAGCATTAACTCCGGGACATTTTTTGCGTGGAGGGCCGCTCCTAGGTATACCAGAACCCCGATTCGACAATCTATCCCTTCAGAATAGATGGGAAAAACTCAAAGTCTTACATCAACAGTTCAGCCTGCGCTGGAAAGAAGAGTATCTCAAAGAGCTACATCAGAGATACAAATGGAAGCTACCTCAACCAAACCTTTCCATTGGCGACTTCGTCGTCATTAAAAACGAGCTAACACCCCCCAACGAATGGAGATTAGGACGTGTAGAGAAGGTGTATCATGGATCGGATAATCGTGTGCGAGTGGCGGATGTCAAGACACAAAATGGAACTTAAGCTTGCAAAGAATTTCTTATTTATTTATACATTTACAGGTTGTGGCCACCAACCGAAGGCACCCGAGATCCAGCCATTCACAAATGTACGGTCTGCCTCAGATACCATCCTCTTCGGTTTTGTAAGGAGTTCCGGGCAATGACGGTCAACGAGCGTAAGGAGATAGTTCGACAGTTCAAACACTGCCCAAATTGTTTGGCTCGCTCCCACGACAACACAAGACAATGCTCAAGTCCAGAAACTTGCAAGGTATGTAATGAACTACACCATACCCTATTACACAAACAAGAGTTCGGAGAAAGAGAACCCGAAATCAGAGGAACCCGAAAACAGCTGAAGCGACTCAAAGAACAGCACAAGCAACTCGATGTGGCCATTCGCGCACTCGAGAAACTGAGAGCATCCCTTGCACCAGTGCAACAGGGGCGCCATGTTTAAGTGACTTACGTCACTTAAAGGAAACGCAACCCTGCGATCCCAAAGCCCATCACGCCTCCCTGCGTGTCGTCCCATAGCGAAGCATCCCTGTTTTATTTCGAACTTCCAACAGTGTTGGAAAGGCTATAAAAGCGCTGCGCGCTCCTGAATTCGCTCTCCTTTGTGTCTACAACTTTCATCAATCAACACAGGTAAACTGTATCAGCACGAAAGCATTCCGATCGTCACAGTGTTTGTGCCACCGATAGTTGTAGTGCGTTCAATTAAAATCACTGTTCAGAGTTACATAATTTCATTTTAACTTGTTCATTTAAATAACTTTCAAATACGCTTAAGTTAAAACTAAAATCAACGTAAAGTTGAAACTCTCACACTGAATTCTAATTTAAAACATAAGAGGTTTTACGTGTTAACATTAATATACGAACTCAATTGAATTAAATATTGAACTTGTGCCAATATCACACATCTCGCCTTCTTTTATTTCATTCCTTGGATCGACCCTTATAGTCCAAAGCAGGTGAGATCCCCGTTCCCTTTTGTCCTTATTGGTTAGCACCAAATTTAACACATTTGTTAAACAAATTTGATTTTTATTTATCATACAAAAGGCTTGATTTAATTCCTATTTGGAATTGTCTATTGAATAAAATTTTTGTTGTTATATCGGCCTACTGATTTTAAGATCGCGGGTTCGAATCGAGCTCAAGGCCTAACAATAATTTTTTATCATTATTATTGTTATGATAAATTTTTTCTTAATTGAAACATTTTTTAAATTAGAATAGAAGAAAGAAAAAATTTTAGACAACTGCCAAAGCTCGTTGTATAGATCCATTTCGGGAACTGCTAAATTCCTTCATCGGCAACGTTTAGGCGCCGCTGCTATAACCATTCAGCCACCACAGCGGTTTTTTGTTTGTCTTCATTAATCCTACTTCTATTCTGGTTCGTGCCAATTGATATTCACACCACTGCGACATCTGTTGCAGAATAGCTGTGAAAATTGGACTTGTTTGTTGGCAATGCTGCCATAGTGTCAAATTTTATTGACACTTTTTTTCCCCGTGCTCTGGGATGTATTAACAATTTTTGTTGTTATATCGGCCTACTGATTTTAAGATCGCGGGTTCGAATCGAGCTCAAGGCCTAACAATAATTTTTTATCATTATTATTGTTATGATAAATTTTTTCTTAATTGAAAAAATTTTTTTTTTAAATTAGAATAGAAGAAAGAAAAAATTGTAGACAACTGCCAAAGCTCGTTGTATAGATCCATTTCGGGAACTGCTAAATTCCTTCATCGGCAACGTTTAGGCGCCGCTGCTATAACCATTCAGCCACCACAGCGGTTTTTTGTTTGTCTTCATTAATCCTACTTCTATTCTGGTTCGTGCCAATTGATATTCACACCACTGCGACATCTGTTGCAGAATAGCTGTGAAAATTGGACTTGTTTGTTGGCAATGCTGCCATAGTGTCAAATTTTATTGACACTTTTTTTCCCCGTGCTCTGGGATGTATTAACAATTTTTGTTGTTATATCGGCCTACTGATTTTAAGATCGCGGGTTCGAATCGAGCTCAAGGCCTAACAATAATTTTTTATCATTATTATTGTTATGATAAATTTTTCCTTAATTGAAAAAATTTTTAAATTAGAATAGAAGAAAGAAAAAATTTTTTAGACAACTGCCAAAGCTCGTTGTATAGATCCATTTCGGGAACTGCTAAATTCCTTCATCGGCAACGTTTAGGCGCCGCTGCTATAACCATTCAGCCACCACAGCGGTTTTTTGTTTGTCTTCATTAATCCTACTTCTATTCTGGTTCGTGCCAATTGATATTCACACCACTGCGACATCTGTTGCAGAATAGCTGTGAAAATTGGACTTGTTTGTTGGCAATGCTGCCATAGTGTCAAATTTTAGCAGCGGCGCCTAAACGTTGCCGATGAAGGAATTTAGCAGTTCCCGAAATGGATCTATACAACGAGCTTTGGCAGTTGTCTAAAATTTTTTCTTTCTTCTATTCTAATTTAAAAATTTTTTCAATTAAGAAAAAATTTATCATAACAATAATAATGATAAAAAATTATTGTTAGGCCTTGAGCTCGATTCGAACCCGCGAGAATAAAATTTGTTTTCACATTCAATTACCTCATTTACTATTAATAAATTTCCATCTTGTAGCTTTTACATTGAACAGTGTACCTATGTTTATAACTTTTGGGCATCTTATGCATATAGTAATGACGTCATTGATTTGTACAATTTTAAATTTTGATACATCCATTAAATAAGATATTATATTACTAATACACTGCAATTTACAAATAAAGTGTTTAGTTTTTACAATGATTGTTAACCACTACAACTCTATTTTAATACCTTCAATATTATTGAATGTGAACTTTTAAATATTATATTTCATTTTTTCAAAATATTTATACCTCATTTTTTTTCTCCTTTTGTGTTTCATTTTATAATGTATCCCTATTTCTCATTTTCTTATTTCTCCCCTTTTTTATGTTAAGTATTTTTAATTATCAGAATACCTTATTGTATCACACGTGACTGGCACTGTTAAATAATTTTTTCAAAATTGTTGTGTCAGGATGAATATATATGTTAATAAATATGTTAAATATGTTAAAATATTGTTACATTCTTAACCTCATGATTAATTATTTCGTTTATTTCATCTAAATCTAGTATAATTTGGTTTAGAATATTTATTTTTATACCTTTCATGAATATGAAATGGTATATTAACTTTGGTCCGATGTTTGTAACGTTGAGAAATATAGAAGATAAACTCACCATTAAGTATATCGAATTGATCAGTGCGACGAACTGAGTTGATATAGCCATGTCCGTCTGTCCGTCGGTCTGTTCATCCGTCTGTCTGTTTGAACGCAAACTAGTCCCTCACATTTGAGATATCTCAATCAAATTTGGCACAAGGATGTATTTTTGTATTATATTAGACATTTGTCAGATCCGGTAGGATCGGACCACTAGAACATATATCTCCCATACAACCGATCGTTCAGATAAGACGATTTTGGTCATTCCTGCCGCAATTTAGAAAGTATAAACGTGAAACTCGGTCATATATATTCTAATATATCATAGAAGATATCCTGAAAAAATCACTTTGATCGGAGCTATATATAGTATATATCCCATACAACCGATCGTTCAGATAGAAAGATTTTGAAAATTTCTCCCTTAATTTCCAATATATCATAGAAGATTTCATGAAAAAATCATTTCGATCGGAGGTATATATAATATATATCCCATACAACTGATCGTTCAGACAGGAAGATTTTTAGCCATTTCTCCCTTAATTTCCAATATAAAAACGTTAAATTTGGTGATATTTATTCTAATATATCATAGACGATTTCCTGAAAAAATCACTTTGATCGGAGCTATATGTATATAGTATATACCTATCCCATACAACCGATCGTTCAGATAGAAAGATTTTTGGCCATTTCTCCCTTAGTTTCCAATATAAAACGTGAATCTTGAAGGTATATATTCTAATATATCATAGAAGATTTCCTGTAAAAATCATGTCGATCGGAGCTATATATAATATATATCCCATACAACCGATCGTTCAGATAAGGGGGTTTTTGCCATTTTTTATTTTATATTTATCTTAAAAATCGTTTATGTATGTACATCTGTTCACTCTATATGTCCTATCTTATACATCCGATTATTTGGAGATTACGAACGGAATATGTTTATTGTTCAGCCCCATTCATGAAAGGTATGAAGTCTTCGGCACAGTCCCGTCCTTACTTGTTTTATATTGTGTTTCTTTGCAATAAATTTTCCAATTCATTTGTAATAAATTTTTTCACTGTTTGGCTATTTTTGTCCTGCTTATACTATTCTGTAAGTCATTTATTATACATACGTGTTAAATCAGTTATTATCCTAAATAAGGGGGAGTTTGTAGTAAATTGTTGGCTATTATTCTCTATTTCGTGTTGCCATTCGTGCGGGTCGGACGGGTTTAATTTTGCTCTTGGAGTTTGTTTTAAAATATGGTCAAAACCAATATAAAAATCGTTTAAATACGGTCATTAATGTGAGATAGAGACTCAGGAAGCTAACGAGGAGGTTATATTTAAAACCTAATGATTATAAATATCAATATACTGTGTCTACTCTAAAATAGTGTGAGAAAGTGACTCAAATAAACTAATAAAACACATACATATGTATGTATGCATGTTCGTCTAACGAGATACATATATACAAATAATACAAAATAGCGGGGTTTCAAAGACGAAATGTCCGAAACCACCAAATGTGATAAATGCAAAGTTGCAATACGTGGAGGGCAGGTGTCAGGTGTGTGGGCGTATGTGGAAAGGTATACCACTCTGCACCAAAATGTTCTGGGTTGGATAGCTACAAAGCCAATGCAATAGGATAGCATCCAATGGTGAAGTTTATTTGTGATGAGTGCATTACGTATATACATAATGTTGACTTTGTTGTAAGAGGCATGCAAGAGAGTGTTAACAAAAATAGTATATACTTAAAAGAATATAAAAATGAATTTGAACGGGCAATACAAACCAGCAAGAGAGAGCTAAAAGATCTAATGAAAGCGATGGATAAGTATAATGGAAGATTAGCGACCCTAAAAATGCAGCAAGAAATGTACTTAAAAAATGCAGCAGAAATAAAGAAAGTGCGGGAGGTAGCAGAGCAAATGATAAAACAAATGGAAGTAATGGGAAATGAAAATGAAAAATTATGTAGCGAAATAAAAACAATAGTGAAAGATAAAGGCAGTGTGACGCAACAGCAAAAATGATATGCGAATGCATTGAAAATGGGTGATAATATGCATACAAACAGGGACGTGCCGGAATTTAAGAAACGCACTCCTATCATTGTGAAGCCGAAAACAAAAAAAAACTAGTGAAAAAACATAAAGGGTTTAAACAATAAAATTAACCCTAAAGAGCTAAAGATCACTGATATCAAAGCAGGCCAAAATGGTGTTATGGTGATTGATAGTATAAATGAAAGTGAAAGAGATAAAATCAAAAAAATTATGGACAAACAAATAAGTTATGAATATGAAATAAAGATCCCACGAACCTATAAACCAAGAATATTTATAACTGGTTTGCATTTTGAAAAAAATAATAATGAATAAATAGAGTGTTTAAAGAACCAAAACAAATGCCTAGAGCAGGGAGAATTAAAAATTATTAAATAACACAATGTCAAAACAAACAACAAAAACTACTATAATGCAATTTTAGAGGTGGATGAAGATATTTTTACCAACATTATGAAGTTAGATAAACTAAACGTAGGATGGGAAAAATGCAGGTTTTGCGATGGTGTTAATGTGACAACATGTTTCAAATGTAAAGGATACAACTATAAAGCGACCGAGTGTAAAAGTGATGAGGTGTGCAGCAAATGTTTGGATAAACATAAAACCACAGAGTGTAAAGAAACGCCTATAAACAAGTGTATAAATTGCACAAAGGCCAATGAAAAATTAAACTTAGGGCTAGATGTAAATCACTTGTGTAATAGCCGACAATGTCCGGTTTATTTAAAGCACTTAAATGCAAAAAAGCATAGGCTTGGCTGTTAGCAACTAACGCACTACTCAGAAGTTACAGATCAACTTGAGGATTATATTCCCGCAAAAGTTAATCGAAAAAACAAGTCTGCAAAAGCTGATAACAATAAATTAAAATGTATTTACCTAAGCATTAATAGTATAGTTTCGAATAGAAGTGAATTGGAAGTGACGGCAGAAGTTCTCAAGCCGGCAATCATATTATGCTCTGAAACGTGTACAACAAAAGATATTGAAGATAATGAATTATAAATAGCATCTTTTAACATGATAAGATGTGATTTCCACAGTAGGCATACTGGCGGAGTAATATATGTACATAGAGAAATAAATTTTAATATAATATATAATGGTAGTGTAAACATGAATTTGTGGTGCATTATAATAAAATTGAAAAAAACTTGGAAAACAGTGGCTAATAGGAGTGCTCTACTACTCGCCCAGCACAGGTGATGCAGCCTTCCTAGACTATTTAAATGAAATATTAATTGATAAATATGAAAAAATTAACCACAATATACTAGTTGGTGATTTTTATATCAACATGAATCACATATCAACATACAGTACAAAACTGAATGAAATATTTTCCGTGATGGGTATTGTTCAAAAAGTGGATTTTAATACACGAATAATGGATAAAACTGAATCTAAACTTGATCTCATATATTCAAATTCTGAAGAAATAAAGTGTAAATCTTTGCAAGCATACAGAATTTCTGATCATGAAACAATAGTGTTCAATGTTCAAATATCTAAATCACATAAGATGAGAGTGATTAAGAAAATAATTGCTTGGGATAAATATAGTAATGACAGTTTATTAAACCTACTTAGGTCCTTTAATTTTACTTTCAATGAAAATTTATTAATAGATGATAAAGTTGAACTAGTGAACCACATTTTAAAGCAAGCGATGGCAAATTTAACCAATGAAAAAAAGTACATATAAAACTAATGAATAAGTGGTACGATAGAGAACTTGCACAAATAAATAAATATGAATTTTATTTGTATACATGTGCTATACAGACAGGACTGTGGGAAGAATATAAAAATATTAATAAAATGTATAAAAACCTAGTTAAAATAAAGAAAATTAAATACATGGAAAATAAAGTTATAATGAATGAAAACAACGCCAAAGATATGTGGAAGCACCTTAAATCGACGATCTGCTTGGCGGGGGATAACGATGGTATTAATAAAGCGGTAATCGATGGTATATTGGTAGAAGATGAACTTGCCTTGGCAAATGACCTTAACAAATTTTTTATAAATAGTGTGATAGAAATAAATAACAATATAGAATATTTCGATATAGCACTCAGCGGTAGTCAAGCTAATTCTGAATTTAAGTTTCCTAAAATAACGACTGATGAAGTTATAAGAATCCAGCAAGAGTTTAAATACAAAATAGGTGGCAGGAACATTCTGTCGGATGGCGTAATGAAGGACTCTATAGTGTATACAGGGTTTTTCTATGCCCAAATAATTAATAGCAGTTTGGAAAATGGTATTGTACCAGAAAAGTGGAAAATGTCAACGGTGATTCCAGTTGAAAAAATTAAAAAGACAATACAGCCAGAAGAGCTTAGACCCATAAACACCATACCAAGTGATGATAAAATCCTTGAAGTTTATGTTAAGAATCAATTGGTAAATATCTATACTCAAACAAAATACAATTCAATCAACAGTCAGGTTTTAGGAAAAAACATTAGTGTGAAACAGTTCTTACCTTTGTGATATCGGAGTGGAAAGATGATCTAAATGATAAGAAGGTGGTGGTTGCTGTCTTTCTTGCCTTAGAAGACCTTTCGAAAGGGTCGATAGGGAAATCCTTACCAAGAAACTTCAACCAATTGGTATTAAAGACATAGAGCTTGCTTGGTTCCGCAGTTATTTAAAACATAGGAAACAGCGAACAGTTATAAAAACAACGATATCTGATGTATTGGAAGTGCCCATAGGCTTACCACAAGGCTCGGTCCTGGCACCAATATTGTTCCTAATATATATAAATGATATAGTTAATGCGATACAAGACTGTGATATCAAACTGTTTGCGGATGATGCATTACTTATGATCAGTGACAATAATATTACTACTGCGGTATTAAAAATGCAAAATGATCTCAACAATTTATACACATGGCTATGTGCGAATAGGCTAAAGCTTAATATAAACAAAACCAGATATATGGTCATAACAAGAAAAAATATTAATGATGAGGACTTAAGTGGGCTAAAAATAAATAACGAAACCATACAAAAAGTTAATAGCATAAAATATTTAGGGATTATAATTGATAACAAACTTAAATTAGAAGAACATATAAGTTTACGGTAGCCAGACGTACTGATTTAGGCAGGATATTACTGAATTTTCACTCGCTGTCCTGAATTTTAACAATTCCCAATTCAGTACGCAAATGTCCTGATTTTTTACAATTCTGTCCTGATTTGTACTGATTTTTCTAACTCGACATATTTAATCGCAAAACTTCTGAAGATGTTTCACACGATTAATCAAAATGGCACAAAAATCAAACAAGTATTAGGAAAAAAGCATATCCGTATGAATATGTAGAAAATAATTTAATTTTATTATATATAAATATATGCTGTAATTGTTACAATGTATGAATCAATCAGTATGTGGATATTCATACGTGAATATAATGGAAGTTATTGATCTCTAAATAAGTGTGAGCATACAAGACCGCCGTACATGAATAGTATGTACCTAAATATGTAAAAATTTATGTATATTTTCTTTTTTAATGTATGCTTAATAAAACTCGCTGTGAATTATAGATATTTTGTTTTTAACAAAAGTGTACTGAATTGTCCTGATTTTTTAGAGCTGAAATAGGCGAATGTACTGAATTTCCCCAAAAGAAATCTGGCAACCCTATATAAACTACACAGCTGCGAAAGTCACGAAAAAGATTGGTGTTGCGCAGAGATCTACCAGTTATATTCAAGAAAAATATATAAAATAATTATTTATAAATCTATTATTGAACCACATTTTGTGTATTGCCCATCAATATTATTCATAATAGCGTACAAAGAAATTGATAAGCTACAAAAGCTTCAAAATAGATGTATGAGATTTATTCTTAAAAAACGTAGAGATGCTAGAACGGCTGATATGTTAAGAAAGTTGAACTGGCTGAGTGTCAAGCAAAAAATTTATTTTCATACCATGAAATTGATATTTAATATAAAACATGGAAATGTACCTGAATATTTAAGTAGTAACGTAGTTCTAGTGGAGCAAACACAATATAAATACTAGAAATAGACATAATTTTAAATTGCCATTTTTTCGAACAGAAATAGATAAGCAAAACATTTTTTACAAAGGCCTAAAGGGTTACAACAAGCTCCCATTGGAAATTAAAAACTGCAATTAAATCTTAGTTTTTAAGGCAAAATTATATGAATTTTGTAAAACTCTACCTATAAGATAGAATAGTACTATTTGTATCTTGAATTAGGTTTTAAGCCGTAATAAATAACTAATTAACTAACTAACTAACTATTATGTCATTAACTTTGTCCGTAATCCTTAAAAAGGTATCATGGTCAGAAGTGCCTGTAATCCATTTCCATAATGTTCCTATTTCATTAAGTCCTAATCTCTGTCTATTTGATTTTTGTATTAATTGTCCTTATAGTGTTACCATCAATTCAATTTCAAAATAAACTGTATATTTATAAAATTATATGGTTTTTTAAAACTTTCAATTACTTTAGGAATATTACTCTCTCACATAATTTTTATACACAGATGAGCAGAGCTCACAGAGTATATTAACTTTGATTGGATAACGGTTGGTTGTACAGGTATAAGGAAATCGAGATAGATAAAGACTTCCATATATCAAAATCATCAGGATCGAAAAAAAATTTGATTGAGCCATGTCCGTCCGTCCTTTAACACGATAACTTGAGTAAATTTTGAGGTATCTTGATGAAATTTGGTACGTAGGTTCCTGAACACTCATCTCAGATCGCTATTTAAAACGAACGATATCGGACTATAACCACGCCCACTTTTTCGATATCGAAAATTTCGGAAAACCGAAAAAGTGCGATAATTCATTACCAAAGACGCGCAAAGCGACGATACTTGGTAGGAGAGTTCAACTTATGACGCAGAATAGAAAATTAGTAAAATTGTGGACAATGGGCCTGGCACCGCCTAATTTTAAAAGAAGGTAATTTAAAAGTTATGCAAGATCTAATTTGGCAGTCGCTGAAGATATCATGATGAAATTTGGCAGAAACGTTACTCCTATTACCATATGTATGCTGGATAAAAATTATCAAAATCTGAGAACGACCACGCCCACTTTAAAAAAAATTTTTTTTTTTTAGACAAATTTAAACAAAAAATTTAATATCTTTACAGTATATAAGTAAATTATGTCAACATTCAGCTCCAGTAGTGATATGGTGCAACAAAATACTAAAATAAAAGAAAATTTCAAAATGGGCGTGGCTCCGCCCTTTTTCATTTAATTTGTCTAGGATACTTTTAATGCCATAAGTCGAACAAAAATTTACCAATCCTTTTGAAATTTTGTAGGGCTTAGACTATAGGACGATAACTTATTTCTGTTAAAAAGGGCTAAATCGGTTGAAGCCACGCCCACTTTTTATACACAGTCGACCGTCTGTCCTTCCGCTCGGCCGTTAACACGATAACTTGAGCAAAAATCGACATATCTTTACTAAACTCAGTTCACGTACTTATCTGAACTCAATTTGCATTGGTATAAAAAATGGCCGAAACCCGACTATGACCACGCCCACTTTTTCGATATCGAAAATTACGAAAAATGAAAAAAATGTCATAATTCTATACCAAATACAAAAAAAGGCATGAAACATGATAATTGGATTGGTTTATTGACGCAAAATATAAATTTAGAAAAAAATTTTGTAAAATGGGTGTGACACCTACCATATTAAGTAGAAGAAAATGAAAAAGTTCTGCAGGGCGAAATAAAACACCCTTGAAATCTTGGCAGGTATTACATATATAAATAAATCAGCGGTATCCAACAGATGATGTTCCGGGTCACCCTGGTCCAAATTTTGGTCGATATCTGGAAAACGACTTCACATATACAACGACCACCATTCCTTTTTAAAACCCTCATTAATACCTTTAATTTGATACCCATATCGTACAAACGCATTCTAGAGCCACCCCTGGTCCACCTTTATGGCGATATCTCGAAAAGGCGACCACCTGTAGAACTAATCCCCACGCCCTTTTTAAATACTCATTAACATCTTTCGTTTGATACCCATATTGTACAAACGCATTCTAGAGTTACCCCTGGCCCACCTTTATGACGATATCTCGAAAAGGCGTCCACCTATAGAACTAAGGCCCACTCCCTTTTAAAATACTAATTAACCACTTTCATTTGACACACATATCGTACAAACAAATTCTAGGGTCACCCCTGGTCCACCTTTATGGCGATATCCCGAAACGGCGTCCACCTATGGAACTAAGGATCAATCCCTTTTAAAATACTCATTAGCACATTTCATTTGATACCCATATCGTACAAACAAATTCTAGAGTCAAGCCTGATCCACCTTTATGGCGGTATCCCTAAATGGCTTCCACCTATAGAACTATGGCCCACTCCCTCATAAAATACTCCTTAATACCTTTCATTTGATACACATGTCATACAAACACATTCCAGGGTTACCCTTAGTCCATTTTCCTACATGGTTATTTTCCCTTATCTTGTCACCATAGCTCTCACCTGAGTATGTAATGTTCGGTTACACCCGAACTTAACCTTCCTTACTTGTTTCTAGTGTAGTCAATCAAATTGAGTTTACTCCCCATATAACTGTAAGTAACCTTCCTTACTTGTTTCTAGTGTAGTCAATCAATCTGAGTTTACTCCCCATATAACTGTAAGTAATATTATTAAAAATTCCATTTTTCATAAAATTAAACTTTAATATTATCTTTATATACGATTCTATTCCTATTTTGTATTTTAACCTTATCTCCTAAATCCTCACAAACTATTTATTTCCTATATCTTTATTTAAGTTTATTCCTTTCTCTCAAATTTTTTTTGTATGTTATTTCACCTAGATAATAATTTTTATTTATTCTGTTTTTATTATGAAATTACAAGTCATTCTTGCGTGATTTCTAATTTATTTTTAAGATCAGAATGGGTTTTTTATTTATATATTTATCAGCAATTTCGTCACTGTTAATATTTTTTTCAAATTCAAAATTTTTTTATTCCCAATACATTATTGGTAAAGACTTCAGGGATTTCTTTCTCCGAAATAACTTGTTGTTAATTTTTGGTTTTGAACTGGTATGTCTGTTGTTGTTGTAGCAATGTTTCGCCCCACCTAATAGCTGCGACCGATTACAAATTGTCATTGATATCCTCTAACTGGAGTCCAAGAAAACTTGCTGTTTCGACAGGGGTGGACCATAATGTAATGTATGTCGGGGTTGATTCTGGATATGCAAGAGTTTAACCTGTTACAGTATCCAGAACGAAGTTGAGCCAGAGTGACTCGCGTTTGCCTGGGGAGTATGCGTTCCTCTTCCCCAAGTTTTGGGTACTGTTCCCTGAGCACTGGATTCACCGATCAATTCCCGGCATAAAGGTTATAAATAAGGCCGCGGATGTAGCCGGCGATAACTCCAGGTTTCGCGAGGCGAAAAAACTGGAGAGATCAGGGAGGTAGCCGTTTATTCTGTTGCAAAGCTGATCGATCTGTGGGCCCGGGCCTGTGGCCATTATTGTGCAGTCATCGGCGTAAGAAACGATAGTAACTCCTTCCGGTGGCGAAGGTAGTTTTGATATGTAAAGATTAAACAAAATTGGGGATAGGACACCACCCTGTGGCACCCCTTGTTTAATTCTTCTTGGCTTTGGTATTTCGTTTCTGAATTGCACCGATGCCTGCCGACCACCCAGATAATTTGCAGTCCACCTTTTAAGACATGGGGGAAGGGTAGACCCTCCAAGTTTTGCAGTAACGTGCCATGGTTGACCGTATCAAAAGCTTTTGATAGGTCTAGCTCTACGAGTACTGTTCTATGGTGGGGCTTCTGATTTAAAACACAATTTATATGGGTGCTAATGGCATTTAGCGCGGTGGTGGTGCTATGGAGTTTTCTAAAGCCATGCTGATGACAGGCTAGTTGCAAGTTTGCTTTGAATTACACCGGCAGAGAAGTTACAACCGCTAAGGTGCTCCTTCCATTTCGCCCGCTTGTGTTCATCCACAAGCAATCTGATGCGTTGGTTTATATCCCTTATATGGGTTCCGCCGGGATCGAGCTGTCTTATAAGGTCACGTTCTCTCGCTAAACTTGCGGCCTCTGCCGGGAAGTGGGGCCGAATTTCGGGAATTCTACCGGCGGGAATGAAACGAGCCGAGGCGGTTTCAATTACCTTGCAGACAGCACGCTCCATTTGGTGGGCATCAATTGGGATAGGGAGGGCAGCAAAGCGGTTGTCTGTAAAGGATTTGTATTCGTCCCAATTTCCTTTATATGAAGTTAATGAAAGTGCGTTTTTCTGCGACGATGAAATCGGCGGGACGCTCGAGCGAAATAAGTATAGGCATGTTACCATCGGCTGCCAGTTGACGCAGTTTACGAGTTCTGCGCTCACGATTGAAATATCCGGCGAACTGTGAAATTTTCCTACCATACGTGTGGGGGCGTCTCCGTTTATTGTGCAGAACGTCGTTTCTTCTATCTGATCCGCTAACATCTCACCCCTACTGTCCACCCTCAAATTTGAATGCCATAGATCGTGATGGGCATTGAAATCGCCTAAGATAATGCGATTGTTTCCAGTGAGTACGCCGCTGATATCAGGGCGGTATCCGCTGGGGCAGCAGGTGACAGGAGGGATGTAGATGTTGATGATTTCTAGATTTGCATCGCCCGACCGGAGAGATAATCCTTGACGTTCTAAAACACTGTCCCTGCGGTCGATGCCGGGATCAAATATATAATATTTCACAGTGTGGTGTATGATAAACGCGAGGCCGCCTCCATTTCCGCTCTCGCGATCTTTTCTTTGGACATTATACCTAGAACAGGTCTGCAATGGCAGATCTTGTTGTGAGTTTAGTTTCTTGAATCGCAGCAATG
The DNA here is from genome assembly GCF_040869045.1 of Eurosta solidaginis. Taxonomy (NCBI): domain Eukaryota; kingdom Metazoa; phylum Arthropoda; class Insecta; order Diptera; family Tephritidae; genus Eurosta; species Eurosta solidaginis. The sequence goes on along the minus strand of NC_090324.1, from coordinate 27,572,792 downwards.
CGGATGTATTGCCGCTTCAGGAAGTCGACTATCTCCGTGATCTTCCCAGTTAATCCATTACAGTTTAACTGCAGAATTCTGAAGTGCATAGGGGGAGACGTCGTCTGGGAGTAAGTGACGGGGGACCACGCCTGGGTTGTGGAAGGCCAGAACGCGATTGCTGTTGAGGCCCTGGGACTAGACATCCTTGGGTAGGCATTGGGGTACCCGGTGTATTTGGGTATGCGGCTTCGCAACATGGCGCAATGAAACCCGTCGGGGGGTTGCCATCGCGGAGACCAGAATATCTAGGAAAGTGGCACCGTCCATGGCAGGAGCTGCATTGGGCGTATGTCGCAAACGTATATATTCTGTGCTGGCAAACGGTGCAATGGGAGGTAGGGACTAAGAGTCTGTTTCCCTGACCTGCACAATTGCTGCCGGAAAAGAGGGGGAAGAAGACGGGGGCAGGGGCTTATGATCGGCATTGCTCCCGACTCTACTAGGATTTTGTAGGTATGAATGGGAGCAACCGTGTGAGTTGATGGCGCCGTGGGGCGCGAGCAAGAGCGGGTACTTGTTGTGGCTTGCTGAGCAGCGGGGCTGCTGGAAGGTAGCGGGGGGCGCTAAGGCGTAGACTACGGGACGTCCTAGGACGTGAACAGCAAGGAGCCACAAAAGATTTATAGAAGTTACGTGGACGTCTGGTTTTGTGGTCTAGCCAGAACAACCTGTCCGATGCAACCATCCCTTACACGAGACACATTGACAAGAGTATGACAGTCCTAAAAATATTCTTTTCCGGCAGATGCAGGAAAACCATTTCTCAGGACCGGGGTCAGGAGACGGACCCGGATTGGGTTCGATACCTTCCCGCAGCAAGAGAATATGGAGCAGTCCGGCTGCAAGGAGCTGCTGGGAGGATGACAATTTGTGGGAGGGACGCAACAAATTAAATGGTGTTACACTGGTATGGTTAATCAGTTGTCGCTGCAGAACCTTTTTGTTCCACAATATATTTTTTATTTGGGTTGCAGGAATTATCATCCGTTGGCTTTGTAGAACCCTTTTCTTCCACAATATATTTTTTATTTGGGTGCCGGAATTATCGTCGGCTAGCGTCATAGAATCTTTGTGTTCCAAAATATATTTTTTATTTGGGTTGACGGAATTATATTCGGCTGGCGCCTTAAGACAATTTTGTCCCAAGGGGTTTATATATTTCACCATGGTTCGTTTCTTACATGTTCACAAAACATAACTTATCTTTATTGTTATCTCCATATACAAGGTCTGCTTTCCCCATACCTATTTTTGCCACAATCTTCTTTATAAAGTTGCCTCCTACTAGAAAGTCACTTTCCAAGTTATCTATTTCATAAAATCTTTCCCTAAATCCAAATAGGTGTACGTCGTCGTACAAAGTAATGATGGTCGAACCTTGAATAATTCTTCTATTCTCAATTATTAATTCCTTACCGGTGTTATATATACCTTTCCTGATGTATGATTCCGATATGTCTATATGTTCGTAAAATGTAGGGCAAGTGGAGACATGGTCTAAAAAATTATTTTCATTTAAATTATTTATTAACGGCTCTTTCAACTTTGGTTGACGACTAAAATTCATATTCCTTTTTACTGGCTGGTTAAATTACCATTTCTGTGTATTATCATTTTGTTGTTGACCTTGTGCTTTCGCAAAGGCATTTGGCAAATCGGCAGGAACCAATGTGAAAACAAAAGGATTTAGTCCTGTTATAAAGGGTTTTAAGGCGGTTTCGCGATTCTAAATATTTAGTGGTTTTGTAATTTCAGAATTTGTACAGTACGTCATAATGATTTTATTTATTAGTAGTATTAATTTCTGATTAAATTCATTATAATAATAGATCAAGGATTTCTATCCTTGCCTTAATGTGCTCTTTTCCTAATAAATTACAAGGATTTGTCGTTTGTCTGCGTAAGCAAGGTCTAGCCTAGCAAACATAGCTTCTAAGTTTAATAATGTGCCATAATTAGTAAGGATATCATTGACATTCCCTACTATTTTATTTCGAAGTATTCCGAAATACTTCCTGCTTCCATCGATATACAAACTTATCCAATTTTTTGCAGCCTTTCTCCAACTTACGTAGGATCTACCCGAGAATTCTGCAAGTGGCTAAATAATGCCTAAACACACACTGTTCCGTCATTAATAGTTTGTGTATGATATTCCGGCACTTGCGTAGCGCTAATTAATGTCTTGATTTGATTCGTCAGTTGGTTAATTTCGTCTCTAAGGTTAGTAGTTTGTGTAGCTACTATTCTAGCGAGATCTTCTGCAGAAATACTGCTGCCACTTTGGAAAACTGCTTAGTAAGTTCGTCCACTGTGCATTTATTTGGTTTTAAAGTTACTTCCTAAAGGGACAATGGAGGTTATCGTGTCCACTACTCTGACAATAGTCGCAATAAAGAAACCTTTCGTATTTAATTCTTGTGGGATAGTTTCGCATTAATTTTAAAAATTATCTTAATACCTACTACTATTTTAGGTGTAAACTTAACTTACAGTGAGTTTGTTGTTGACGTTGGTTGGCCTCCTATGTTTTTTTCAGTTGAATCCCTTGTTATCCCACGTTGGTAATGTCCCGGCGGGACGTGCAACACCTCTATTTCATTTGGATTTTTGTTAACTTATGTTTAGGCCAGTGGCTTAATTAATTTCCTTCTGAGTAGCTGCCCTCTACTTAACTATTTTTTCAGCAAGCAACGGCTAGGTTAGGTTATGTTAAGAGGGCGTGCGTGGGTGTTACCCACTCTTCCACTCGGAGACATTTTTGTCCATTGTGAGTGCCCTCAGTAAGTACAGGGTAGCGGCAAATTCGTCTAACCCCATTACCTCACAGTGGTCCCCAACGAACGACTTGCTTTCCCTGGTGAACCCAAGAAGAAGTGAGATGTCCACCTTCCCAACCTCTGCCAGGCTGTCGAAGAAGCCTGAGCCCAGAAATCTGAGCCTTCTTCTTTGAAGTGTCGGGCATCGGCAGAGAAAGTGGTAAATCGACTTCTCTTCCTCCTCATCATGACAGGCTTCTACAGAGGGAGCTTTTTTGTATTCGTCACGGTCGCAGCATTGGTTCGATAGCACAATGACCTGTGATGATACCCGTAAGTACCCTCACCCCAGATTTGTTCAGTTTGAGAAGGAAGCTGGTGCCTTTCCTATCCATGCATGGCCTTAAGGACCTTGAGACTTCGCAGTCAACCCTATTGGTCCATAGCAAGTCCGTTCCCCTGTTCTCATATTCATCGATTCTTCCTAGGAGATAACTCAGCGGCGGTCGGACGGAGATGTCCACCTCACTTATGTCTAAGTCGGAACCTTTCCTAGCCATCACATCCGCGAGATCATTCCCTTCAATGCCGCTATGCCCAGGAACCCAGCAAAGGGAGATATGGAGATGACTTATAGAAGCCAGAGAGGCTCTGCACCTCCGCACGATGTCCGATTTTATCATGTTGGAATTCCCTTAAGGCGGATTGGCTGTCAACAAAGATTGGTACGTCGGTGTTGGAGATCGCACTATCTTGGAACAGCCAGGTTTGAATACACTGCATGCGTTGGGAAGTCGGAACGATTGGCTTAGCTGTCGATGTGTTGAGTACATCCCAGCTCCAGTTCCCTTTTCCATTTTCGAGCCGTCGTTGTATATTGCCCCTGCCGTTGTCTAGGCCTACTTCCCATTACTCCCTTGAAGGATATCGTATTTTCTGAACATGGCAGTCAAAAACCCCTGTGATGTTGTCTGTTTTGGATGTTAGGTCGGTTATTATTCCGAATTGCTCCTTCGTCATATCGTCCAGAATCGTCGCGTGTCCGTGCTTAGCTGTTTTCCACATGTTGGATTCTCTTAGTCGTAGAGCTCCTCTAGCGGCTAATCCTCGCAAGAAAACTTGTAGAGGCGTTAACTGAACGACTACATTTAGCGCCTCCTGAGGTACGCGGCTCACGGCGCCTGACATTCCCAGGCATGCCAGCCTTTGTACCTTCCCGATCCTCTATCGATTACTCTTTTTGTCTAGCGCCTCCACCAGACTAGAGCTCTATATGTTAGTATCGGTCGAATGGACGTGCTGTACAGGCCATGTATGACATGTGGTTCCAGACCCCAGTTCCGCCCAAAAGCTCTTTTGCAAGCGTACTATGCTGCTAGAGCTTTCTTTGATCTCATATCAAGGTTCCTTGTCCAGCTTAACTTGGAATCGAGTATAATTCCAAGATATTTCTCTTGCGAAGATAGGTTTAACGTTGTGCTGTAAAGGTAAGTTAACCCTTTCATGCCCGAATTAATTTGGGCAGGGTTAAAAAATGTCTATGACATATTATTGTTTGGTAAGCTGTAAATATAAGGTTGTATCTGTTTCAAAGATCTACGATTCTTGGTTTGTCCGTTATAAAATGTTGCCTATAGGCAACATCGCGCCATAGTGGTACACATAAAAATTAAAGTACATATGTATTTATTTTATTTTGAGTGTTTTTATTTGCCTTCAAATTTTGAAATATTAAGTATGGTATGAATTGAAACAATTCTTTTGTGGAAAAATTTTACACTTAGAGCACTTTGAGCGCGGAAATCCAGTGTGGCCTAGTCTGCACCTTCCCTTTTCTCCTCATTCAACCCAGTGACCGGTTTACCAGCGGAGCCCATAGCCTGCCCGAGTTTACAAGAAAAAATAAAGCTTTTGAATGCAAGAAGGAGCAGGAAGTGGCTTTCCAACCATTGAAAGTGAGTTTGTGCACTGCCCCAATGTTGGCATATCCGATTCCAGGAGCAACGTTTATTCTAGATACAGATGCGAATGAATGTGCGATAGGAGGCGCTTTATCACAACTGGTCGATGGACAGGAGAAGGTAGTTACATATTGTAACGAATGTTAGCAGCACTGAGCGATGCTATCGTCTCTAAGCCGTTGCTAAGCAGTGACGTGAATTCACATCCATAGATCAATCATTATGTATCTACATAAACGAAATAATAATTGCGTCTACACATATGTACCATGTACGTATACGAGCAGCGGAGAGTCAATGCACAAACACATGCATATATCTGAGATACTCCTATAAGTATGCAATGAGAAAACTATAAAACTGTGCAATTGTAGTTACAGCTGAGAAGTTTGAGAGCTGCTGGACTGGTAGATTCTGGAAGCGCCTAGAAGATGCGAAGGTTGAAGTCAAAGAGTATAAAAGGCGGCAATTGTAGAGGCGCTGAAATTCAGTTTGATTTGAGTTGTCAAGCAGTTTCCACTAAGACGCTATCTAGCGAGCAAGAGCAGTATTATTTTGAATAGTAAAGTTTCATTTGAGCTATCAATCAGTTTGGTTGCACAGTTTGAGTGTTATTGTGAAGTACTTTAATAAAGGCCATTTTGCATTATTAAAAATTGGAGTTATTTATTCAACAGTTTAGTGATTCGAACTTAGCAGAGGATTGCAAATAAGAGGATTTGCAAGTAAATTCGTTACAATATTATAGCCGATCAATTGGAAAACCAGATGGGAACTATTAGGCTACACAGAGAGAGCTGTTGACATTGGTAGAGCGCATAAACCATTTTCAGTAAGTACCTCTACGGGCAGCGATTCCGCATCAGGACAGACCACGCAGCGTTAAAATGGCTCCAGCATTTCCGTAATACAGAAGGTCAATTAGCACGGCGGATCGAGCGACTACAAAGCCATGAATTTTCCAATGAGCATCGAATAGGTAGCACCCATGGAAATACTGATAGGATGTCACGAAGACCATGTAGTTTGGAATGCAAACACTGTTCAAAAGCTGAGGCTAAAGAAGACATTATAGATGTCCGGATAATGACTATAACGTGTACGGATGAATGGGACAAGGAACAACTAAGGAAGTGTCAGCTAGAATATACAGATCTGTCACATGTGACGCAAGGGCTCGAACGAAACGAAAGACCAAACTGAGAGGAGATATCAGCAGAGAGTCCTATTGCGAAGTCAAATTGGGCACAGTGGAAGAGTTTAGAGTTGATATCAGGTTGCTAGCATTGAGTATGTGAGAGTGAAAATGGCCAATGTAAGAGGAAACTGATAGTTGTTCCCAGGAAAAGGATTCCTGACGTTCTCAACGAGCTACATAATGGTCCAAGTGGATGTCGTCTGGGAATTACGAAGACGCTCGAGAAAATAAAGCAGATATTCTATTGGCTTGGTTGCCGTCAGTCGGTCACTGAGTGGATTGCCAATTGCGAGGTTTGCAGCAGAACGAAAGGGCCAAAACCCGAAGTCATGGTCATGGTCATGCAAAACTTGGAAGGGTTTATTCAATAATATTCTCCAAATGCACCCGGTACTTGTTTCTTCCTCATCACTTTCACCATCTTCTGAATCGTCCCAATCAAATTAAATTATTTTGTTGATCTCCAAAGGTGTCAAACCTCGCCGACGCATTGCTAACATATATAAACAAGTAAGGAAGGATAAGTTCGGGTGTAACCGAATATTACATACTCAGTTGAGAGCTATGGTGACCACATAAGGGAAAATAACCATGTAGGAAAATTAACCGATGGTAATCCTGGAATGTGTTTGTATGACATGTGTATCAAATGAAAGGTATTAAAGAGTATTTTATGAGAGAGCAGGCCATAGTTCTATAGGTGGACGTCATTTAGGGATATCGCCATAAAGGTGGATCAGGGTTGACTCTAGAATTTTTTTGTACGATATGGGTATCAAATTAAAGGTATTAATGTGGGTTTTAAAAGGGAGTGGTGGTAGTTGTATAGGTGGTCGCCTTTTCGAGATATCGGCATAAAGGTGGACCAGGGGTGACTTTAGAATGCGTTTGTACAATATGGGTATCAAACGAAAGGTGTTAATGAGTATTTCCAAAGGGCGTGGGGTTTAGTTCTATAGGTGGTCGCCTAATCGAGATATCGGCATAAAGGTGGACCAGGGGTGACTCTAGAATGCAATTTTACAATATGGTTGTCAAACGAAAGGTGTTAATGAGTATTTTAAAAGGGCGTGGGGCTTAGTTCTATAGGTGGACGTCTTTTAGAGATATCGCCATAACGGTGGACCAGGGGTGACTCTAGAAAGTGTTTGTACGACATGGGTATCAAATTAATGGTATTAATGAGGGTTTTAAAAGGGAGTGGTGGTAGTTGTATAGGTGGTCGCCTTTTCGGTATATCGGCATAAAGGTGGACCAGGAGTGACTCTAGAATGCGTTTGTACAATATGGGTATCAAACGAAAGGTGCTAATGAGTATTTTAAAGGGAGTGGGCGTTAGTTCTATAGGTGGACGCCTTTTCGATATATCGCCATAAAGGTGGACCAGGGGTGACTCTAGAATATGTTAGTACAATATGTGTATCAAACGAAAGGTGTTAATGAGTATTTTAAAAGGGCGTGGGGCTTAGCTCTATCTATAGGTGGACGCCTTTTCGAGATATCGCCATAAAGGTGGACCAGGAGTGACTCTAGAATGTGTTTGTACGATATGGGTATCAAATTAAAGGTATTAATGAGGGTGTTAAAAGTGAGTGGTGGTAGTTGTATAGGTGGTCGCCTTTGCGGTATATCGGCCTAAAAGGTGGACCAGGGGTGACTCTAGAATGTGTTTATACGACATGGGTATCAAATTAAAGGTATTAATGACGGTCTTAAAAGGAAGTGGTGGTAGTTGTATAGGTGGTCACCATTTCGAGATATCTGCATAAAGGTGGACCATGGGCGAATCAAGAATGTGTTTGTACGATATGGGTATCAAATTAAAAGTATTAATGAGGGTTTTAAAAGGGAGTGGTGGTAGTTGTATAGGTGGACGCCTTTTCGATATATCGCTATAAAGGTGGACCAGTAGTGACTATAGAATGTGTTTGTAAGATATCGGTATCAAATTAAAGGTATTAATGAGGGTTTCAAAAGGGAGCGGTGGTAGTTGTATAGGTGCTCGCCTTTTCGAGATATCGCCATAAAGGTGGACCAGGGGTGACTCTAGAATATGTTAGTACAATATGTGTATCAAACGAAAGGTGTTAATGAGTATTTTAAAAGGGGGTGGGGCTTAGCTCTATCTATAGGTGGACGCCTTTTCGAGATATCGCCATAAAGGTTGACCAGGAGTGACTCTAGAATGTGTTTGTACGATATGGGTATCAAATTAAAGGTATTAATGAGGGTGTTAAAAGTGAGTGGTGGTAGTTGTATAGGTGGTCGCCTTTTCGGTATATCGGCATAAAGGTGGACCAGGGGTGACTCTAGAATGTGTTTATACGACATGGGTATCAAATTAAAGGTATTAATGAGGGTTTTAAAAGGGAGTGGTGGTAGTGTATAGGTGGTCGCCTTTTCGGTATATCGGCATAAAGGTGGACCACGAGTGACTCTAGAATGTGTTTGTACGATATGGGTATCAAATTAAAGGTATTAATGAGGGTGTTAAAAGGGAGTGGTGGTAGTTGTATAGGTGGACGCTTTTCGAGATATCGCCATAAAGGTGGACCATGGGTGAATCTAGAATGTGTTTGTACGATATGGGTATCAAACTAAAGGTATTAATGACGGTCTTAAAAGGAAGTGGTGGTAGTTGTATAGGTGGTCACCTTTTCGAGATATCTGCATAAAGGTGGACCATGGGCGAATCTAGAATGTGTTTGTACGATATGGGTATCAAATTAAAGGTATTAATGAGGGTTTTAAAAGGGAGTGGTGGTAGTTGTATAGGTGGACGCCTTTTCGAGATATCGCCATAAAGGTGGACCAGTGGTGACTCTAGAATGTGTTTGTACGATATCGGTATCAAATTAAAAGTATTAATGAGGGTTTTAAAAGGGAGCGGTGGTAGTTGTATAGGTGCTCGCCTTTTCGAGATATCGCCATAAAGGTGAACCAGGGGTGACTCTAGACTTTGTTTGTACAATACGGGTATCAGATGAAAGGTGTTAATGAGTCTTTTTAAAAGGGAGTGGGCCTTAGTTCTATAGGTGGTCGACTTTTCGAGATATCGCCATAAAGGTGGACCAGGTGTGACTCTAGAATATGTTTGTACGATATGGGTATCAAATGAAAGGTGTTAATGAGTATTTTAAAAGGGTGTGGGCCTTAGTTCTATAGGTGGACGCCTTTTCGATATATCGCCATAAGGTGGGCCAGGGGTGACTCTAGAATGTGTTTGTACGATATGGGTATCAAATTAAAGGTATTAATGAGGCTTTTAAAAGGGAGCGGTCGTAGTTGTATAGGTGCTCGCCTTTTCGAGATATCGCCATAAAGGTGGACCAGGGGTGACTCTAGAATTTGTTTGTACGATATGGGTATCAAATGAAAGGGGTTAACGAGTATTTTAAAAGGGACTGGGCCTTAGTTATATAGGTGGACGCCTTTTCGAGATATCGCCGTAAATGTGGACCAGGGGTGACTCTAGATTTTGTTTGTACGATATGGGTATCAAACGAAATGTTTTAATGAGTATTTTAAAACGTAGTGGCCCTTAGTTCTATGGGTGGACGCCTTTTCGGGATATCGCCATAAAGGTGGACCAGGGGTGACCCTAGAATTTGTTTGTGCGATATGGGTATCAAACGAAAGGTGTTAATAAGTATTTTAAAAGGGAATGGGCCTTAGTTCTATTCGTGGACGCCTTTTCGGGAATCAGAGTGGATGGAAACAAATGTTTCAGATGTCGCCCTAAATAAATTTCTTTTATATAACCCTTTCGTATATGCAACATAATTGAAATTTTTTCAATGCCAACCTTTGAGAATTCCACAAGACTTTTGTAATCTATATATATATAAATGAATTTGTGGGCGTTGGGTCGTTCAAAACTGAAAACGGCTACACCGATTTGAATAATTTTTTTTCTATTATTTTCGATCTGATTCAGGGATCATTTACGACAAAAAAACTTATTTAAAAAACTTCAATTAAAAAATATTTTAGCTGTTACTCAAAAAGGGTTTGATCGATTTCAAAACTTTTTTCTTTCCTTTATTTCGATCGGACAGCAAAAAAAAATTTGGAGAATCTTCAATTTATCAATATTTTAGCAAATAGTACGGGTTTGTTTGTCATTATTCATGCGGCTTTGGTTGTTTTATGCACCAGTACATGAATCAGAGTGGATGGAAAAACTTGTGTCAGATGTCGCCCTAAATAAATTTCTTTTATATAACCCTTTCGTATATGCAACATAAATTGAAATTTTTTTAATGCCAACCTTTGAGAATTCCACAAGACTTTTGTAATCTATATATATGTATATAAATGAATTTGTGTCGGTTAGGTCGTTCAAAACTGAAAAACGGCTACACCGATTTGAATAATTTTTTTTCTATTATTTTCGATCTTATTCAGGGATCATTTACAACAAAAAATTTTATTTAAAAAACTTCAATTAAAAAATATTTTAGCCATTACTCAAAAACGGTTTGACCGATTTCAAAACTTTTTTCTTTCATTTATTTCGATCGGACTGACTGTTCATTTACAGCAACAACAGAAATTTGAAAATCTTCAATTTATTAATGTTTTAGCAAATAGTACGAGTTTGGTTGTTATTATTATTTATGCGGCTTTGGTTGTTTTACGCACCAGTATATGAATCAGAGTGGATGGAAAAAATTGTGTGAGATGTCGCCCTAAATAAATTTATTTTATATAACCCTTTCGTATATGCAACATAAATTAAAATTTTTCTAATACCAACCTTTGGGAATTCCACAAGACTTTCGTAATCTATATATATAAAAATGAATTTGTGTGCGTTAGGTCGTTCAAAACTGAAAAACCGCTACACCGATTTGAATAATTTTTTTCTATTATTTTCGACCTGATTCAGGGATCATTCACGACAAAAAAATTTATTTAAAAAACTTCAATTAAAAAATATTTTAGCTATTACTCAAAAACGGTTTGACCGATTTCAAAAATTTTTTCTTTCCTTTATTTTGATCGGACTGACTGTTCATTTACAGCAAAAAAAAATTTGGAGAATCTTCAATTTATCAATATTTTAGCAAATAGTACGGGTTTGTTTTTTATTATTCATGCGGCTTTGGTTGTTTTATGCACCAGTACATGAATCAGAGTGGATGGAAAAAATTGTGTCAGATGTCGCCCTAAATAAATTTCTTTTATATAACCCTTCCGTATATGCAACATAAATTGAAATTTTTTCAATGCCAACCTTTGAGAATTCCACAAGACTTTTGTAATCTATATATATATATGTATATAAATGAATTTGTGTGCGTTAGGTCGTTCAAAACTGAAAACGGCTACACCGATTTGAATAATATTTTTTCTATTATTTGCGAGCTTATTCAGGGATCATTTACGACAAAAAATTTTATTTAAAAAACTTCAATTAAAAAATATTTTAGCCATTACTCAAAAACGGTTTGACCTTTTTCAAAACTTTTTTCTTTCCTTTATTTCGATCGGACTGACTGTTCATTTACAGCAAAAACAAAAATTGGAAAATCTTCAATTTATCAATGTTTTAGCAAATAGTACGAGTTTGGTTCTTATTATTCATGCGGCTTTGGTTGTCTTACGAACCAGTATATGAATCAGAGTGGATGGAAAAAATTGTTTCAGGTGTCGCCCTTGTTTGGGGGAGCTGGCAGTACAAAGTTACCTTCCTTTAGCGGCCACTGTTAGGGGGGTGCTTCCTTTTCTGGGATGAGAATTCTGCGGATACGGCGATGATGGCGATGATGGTGGTGCTTTGGTGGTGGCGATGTGGCTGTATCTGACGACGGTGGCGAATGGAGTTGCTGGTCTATAACCAGCTGAGTATCAGCAAATAGTGAGTTGGTTTGTGTACTTTCACAAATCTTGGAACACCGTTTAATGGGTATTTGCACAACTTTTAATTTTATAGATCTGGGAGTCAACTTTTAAAGTTTAAATTACAGTTTATTTTATTAATATTCAATTAGCGCAAAAGTCACATACGAGAGGATAAAAAGAATTCGAGTTAAGTAATAAAATAAAAAAATGAAATGTCAAAAAAAAATAAATGGATGTATGTATGTACATAGTCACATCTGTCAACCCATTGTTGGGGTTGCCAGAGAGGTGAAATACGCTGGCGTGTTAGCGTACAATACGTCTCAAATACTTAAATTTAATAAGGAATATGTACCTAATAGGATATACGTATTTGTACATGCAAATAATTCAAGATGCGTACTTATACGTAAAAGGTACATATGTAAATAAATTCAATATAAAATTCAGGTAAATTCATTTAAATTCATGTTTAGGTTTTCTTAAGCCTAATTTCTATTAAATAGAAGGGTTGGCTGTTGGCGACTACGACAGTCGCTCAAACAGCCCTAAATAAATTTCTTTTATATAACCCTTTCGTATATGCAACATAAATTAAAATTTTTCCAATGCCAACTTTTGAGAATTCCACAAGACTTTTGTAATCTATATATATTAAAATGAATTTGTGGGCGTTAGGTCGTTCAAAACTGAAAAACGGATACACCGATTTGAATAATTTTTTTCTATTATTTTCGATCTGATTCAGGGATCATTTGCGACAAAAAAATTTATTTAAAAAACTTCAATTACAAAATATTTTAGCTATTACTCAAAAACGGTGTGACCGATTTCAAAAATTTTTTCTTTCTTTTATTTCGATCGGACTGACTGTTCATTTACAGCAAAAACAAAAATTGGAAAATCTTCAATTTATCAATGTTTTAGCAAATAATACGAGTTTGGTTGTTATTATTCATGCGGCTTTGGTTGTTTTACGCACCAGTATATGAATCAGAGTGGATGGAAAAAACTGTGTGAGATGTCGCCCTAAATAAATTTCTTTTATATAACCCTTTCGTATATGCAACATAAATTAAAATTTTTCCAATGCCAACCTTTGAGAGTTCCACAATAATTTTGTAATTTATATATATAACAAGTAAGGAAGGTTAAGTTCGGGTGTAACTGAACATTACATACTCAGTTAAGAGCTATGGTGAAAATATAAGGGAAAATAACCATGTAGGAAATTGAACCGAAGGTAACATTGGAATGTGTTTGTGGACCCCATTTAGGGATATCGCCATAAAACTGGACCAGGGCTGATTCTAGAATTTGTTTGTACGATATGGGTATCAAATGAAAGATGTTAATGAGAATTTTAAAAGGCGTGGGCTAAGTTTTATAGGTGGACGCCTTTTCGAGATATCGCCATAAAGGTGGATCAGGGTTGACTCTAGAATTTGTTTGTACGATATGGGTATCAAATAAAAGGTGTTAATGAGTATTTTAAAAGGGAGTGATTCTTAGTTTCATAGGTGGACGCCTTTTCGAGATATAGCCATAAAGATCGACCAGGGGTGACCCTAGAATTTTTTTGTACGATATGGGTATCAAACGAAAGGGGTTAATGAGTATTTTAAAAGGGAGTCGGCCTTAGTTCTATAGGCGGACGCCTTTTCGAGATATCGCCATAAAGGTGGGCCAGGGGTGACTTTAGAATGCGTTTGTACAATATGGGTATCAAACGAAAGGGGTTAATGAGTATTTTAAAAAGGAGTGGGCCTTAGTTCTATAGGTGGACGCCTTTTCGAGATATCGCCATAAAGGTGGACCAGGGGTGACTCTAGAATGCGTTTGTACAATATGGGTATCAAACGAAAGATGTTAATGAATATTTTAAAAGGCAGTGGGCCTTAGTTCTATAGGTGGACGCCCTTTTGAGATATCACCATAAAGGTGGACCGGGGGTGACTCTGGAATGTGTTTGTACGGTATGGGTATCAAATTAAAGGTATTAATGAGGGTTCTAAAAGGGTGTGGTAGTAGTTGTATAGGAGGTCGCCTTTTCGAGATATCGCCATAATGGTGGACCAGGGGTGACTCTAGAATGCGTTTATACAATATGGGTATCAAATAAAAGGTGTTAATGAGTATTTTAAAAGGGAGTGATTCTTAGTTTCATAGGTGGACGCCTTTTCGAGATATAGCCATAAAGATCGACCAGGGGTGACCCTAGAATTTTTTTGTACGATATGGGTATCAAACGAAAGGTGTTAATGAGTATTTTAAAAGAAATTGGGCCTTAGTTCTATAGGTGCACGCCTTTTCGAGATATCGCTATAAAGGTGGACCAGGGGTGACTCTAGACTTTGTTTGTACGATATGGGTATCAAATGAAAGGTGTTGGTGAGGGTTTTTAAAAGGGAGTGGGCCTTAGTTCTGTAGGTGATCGCATTTTCGAGATATAACCATAAAGGTGGACCAGAGGTGACTCTAGAATATGTTTGTACGATATGGGTATCAAATTAAAGGTATTAATGAGGGTTTTAAAAGGGAGTGGCCCTTAGTTGTATATATGAAGGAGTTTTCGAGATATCGACCAAAATGTGGACCAGAACATCATCCGTCGGGTACAAGTAATTTATTTATATATGTAATACCACGAACAGTATTCCTGCCAAGATTTCAAGAGTTTTTTATTTCGCCCTGCAGAACTTTTTCATTTTCTTCTACTTAATATGGTGTCACACCCATTTTACAAAGTTTTTTTCTAAAGTTATATTTTGCGTCAATAAACCAATCCAATTACCAAGTTTCATCCATTTCTTCCTATTTGGTATAGAATTATGGCATTTTTTTCATTTTTCGTAATTTTCGATATCGAAAAAGTGGGCGTGGTCATAGTCCGATTTCAACCATTTTTTATACCAAGATAAAGTGAGTTGAGATAAGTATGTGAACTAAGTTTAGTAAAGATATATCGCTTTTTGCTCAGGTTATCATGTTAATGGCCAAGCGGAAGGACAGGCGATCGACTGTGTATAAAAACTGGGCGTGGCTTCAACCGATTTCGCCCATTTTCACAGTTATCGTCACAGAATCTATGCCCCTACCAAATTTCACAAGGATTAGTCAATTTTTGTTCGACTTATGGCATTAAAAGTATTCTAGACGAATTAAATGAACAAGGGCGAAGCCACCCTCATTTTGAAATTTTCTTTTATTTTTGTAGTTTGTTACACCATATCATTACTGGAGTTGAATGTTGACATAATTTACTTATATACTGTAAAGATATTACATTTTTTGTTAAAATTTTACTTAAAAATTTTTTTTTTTAAGTGGGCGTGGTCGTTCTCCGATTTTGCTAATTTTTATTAAGCATACATATAGTAATAAGAGTAACGTTCCTGCCAAGTTTCATTATGATATCTTCAACGACTGCCAAATTACAGCTTGCAAAACTTTTAAATTACCTTCTTTTAAAAGTGGGCGGTGCCACGCCCATTGTCCAAAATTTTACTCATTTTCTATTCTGCGTCATAAGTTAAACTCACCTATCAAGTTTCATCGCTCTATCCATCTTTGGTAATGAATTATCGCACTTTTTCGGGTTTTCGAAATTTTCGATATCGAAAAACTGGGCGTGGTTATGGTCCGTGTAATGACTCACACTTACCACAAGATTATCAATACCCGAAATAATAAGAGAACACTATTGATTTTAATAAACATTTATTTCTTATACAGTTCAATTACATTCGTTCTTCTTCACTCAATCTCTCAACTCTCCTCCTACGGCGCTGCTCCCGTTGCTGTCAGAACCAACCGCGTTGCTAGATCTCCACATCCCTCCTATATTTTTCAGAGTCAGCTTCAGCGGTGGATTAGCATCCTGTTCTGCTGCATCTTTACCAACTACTGTCATGTCCGGTTCAGGTACTTTCTTTAAATGGCTCACGTTTCGGCTTAACGCTTTACCACCTCCACGCACTACAACGTCATTTCCTGTTCGTTTGATAACCTCAAATTCATCTGGATTAAAAGTCGGTGATAAAATCAATACCCGAAATAATAATAGAACACTATTGATTTTAATAAACATTTATTTCTTATACAGTTCAATTACATTCGTTCTTCTGCAATCAATCTCTCAACTCTCCTCCTACGGCGCCGCTCCCGTTGCTGTCAGAACCAACCGCGTTGCCAGATCTCCACAGTCCGATATCGTTCATTTTCAATAGAGATCTGAGATGAGTGCTCAGGAACCTACATACCAAATTTCATCAAGATACCTCAAAATTTACTCAAGTTATCGTGTCACGGACGGACGGACGGACATGGCTCAATCAAATTTATTTTCGATCCTGATGATTTTTATATATGGAAGCTATATCTATCTCGATTCCTTTATACCTGTACAACCAACCGTTATCCAATCAAAGTTAATATACTCTGTGTGCTCTGCTCAACTGAGTATAAAAATGAATTTGTGAGCGTTAGGTCGTTCAAAACTGAAAAACTGCTACACCGGTTTGAATATTTTTTTTTCTATTATCTTCGACCTGATTCAGGGATCATTCACGACAAAAAAATTTGTTTAAAAAACTTCAATTAAAAAATATTTTAGCTATTACTCAAAAACGGGTTGACCGATTTCAAAATTTTTTTCTTTCCTTTATTTCGATCGGACTGACTGTTCATTTACAGCAAAAAAAAATTTGGAGAGTCTTCAATTTATCAATATTTTAGCTAATAGTATGAGTTTGGTTGTTGTTATTCATGCGGCTTTGGTTGTTTTACGCACCAGTATATGAATCAGAGTGGATGGAAAAAATTGTGTCAGATGTCGTCCTAAATAAATTTCTTTTATATAACCCTTTCGTATATGCAACGTAAATTTAAATTTTTTCAATGCCAACCTTTGAGAATTCCACAAGACTTATGTAATCTATCTATATATATAAAAATGAATTTGTGTGCGTTAGGTCGTTCAAAACTGAAAAACGGCTGCACCGATTTGAATAATTTTTTTTCTATTATTTTCAATCTGATTCAGGGATCATTTACGACAAAAAAATTTATTTAAAAAACTTCAATTAAAAAATATTTTAGCTACTACTCAAAGACGGGCCATAAAGGTGGATCAGGGTTGACTCTAGAATTTGTTTGTACGATATGGGTATCAAATGAAAGGTGTTAATGAGTATTTTAAAAGGGAGTGATTCTTAGTTCCATAGGTGGACGCCGTTTCGAGATATTGCCATAAAGGTGGACCAGGGGTGACCCTAGAATTTGTTTTGTACGATATGGATATCAAACGAAAGGGGTTAATGAGTATTTTAAAAGGGAGTGTGCCTTAGTTCTATAGGTGGATGCCTTTTCGAGAAATCGCTATAAAGGTGGACCAGGGGTGACTTTAGAATTCGTTTGTACAATATGGGTATCAAACGAAACGTCTTAATGAGTATTTTAAAAGCGAGGGGGCCTTAGTTCTATAGGTGGACGCCTTTTTCAGATATCACCATAAGGGTGGACCAGGGGTGACTCTAGAATGTGTTTGTACGATATGGGTATCAAATTAAAGGTATTAATGAGGGTTCTAAAAGGGAGTGGTAGTAGTTGTATAGGAGGTCGCTTTTTCGAGATATCGCCATAAAGGTAGACCAGGGGTGACTCTAGAATGCGTTTGTACAATATGGGTATCAAACGAAAGGTGTTAATGAGTATTTTAAAAGGGATTGAGCCTTAGTTCTATAGGTGCACGCCTTTTCGAGATATCGCTATAAAGGTGGACCAGGGGTGTCTCTAGACTTTGTTTGTACGATATGGGTATCATATGAAAGGTGTTAGTGAGCCTTTTTAAAAGGGAGTGGGCCTTAGTTCTATAGGTGGTCGCATTTTCGAGATATAGCCATAAAGGTGGACCAGAGGTGACTCTAGAATATGTTTGTACGATATGGGTATCAAATTAAAGGTATTAATGAGGGTTCTAAAAGGGTGTAGTAGTAGTTGTATAGGAGGTCGCCTTTTCGAGATATCGCCATAATGGTGGACCAGGGGTGACTCTAGAATGCGTTTGTACAATATGGGTATCAAACGAAAGGTGTTAATGAGTATTTTAAAAGAAATTGGGCCTTAGTTCTATAGGTGCACGCCTTTTCGAGATATCGCTATAAAGGTGGACCAGGGGTGACTCTAGACTTTGTTTGTACGATATGGGTATCAAATGAAAGGTGTTGGTGAGGGTTTTTAAAAGGGAGTGGGCCTTAGTTCTGTAGGTGATCGCATTTTCGAGATATAACCATAAAGGTGGACCAGAGGGGACTCTAGAATATGTTTGTACGATATGGGTATCAAATTAAAGGTATTAATGAGGGTTTTAAAAGGGAGTGGCCCTTAGTTGTATATATGAAGGCGTTTTCGAGATATCGACCTAAATGTGGACCAGGGTGACCCAGAACATCATTCGTCGGGTACCGGTAATTTATTTATATATGTAATACCATGAACAGTATTCCTGCTAAGATTTCAAGAGTTTTTTATTTCGCCCTGCAGAACTTTTTCATTTTCTTCTACTTAATATGGTAGGTGTCACACCCATTTTACAAAGTTTTTTTCTAAAGTTATATAAAAGAAATTTATTTAGGACGACATCTCACACAGTTTTTTCCATCCACTCTGATTCATATACTGGTGCGTAAAACAACCAAAGCCGCATGAATAATAACAACCAAACTCGTATTATTTGCTAAAACATTGATAAATTGAAGATTTTCCAATTTTTGTTTTTGCTGTAAATGAACAGTCAGTCCGATCGAAATAAAGGAAAGAAAAAATTTTTGAAATCGGTCACACCGTTTTTGAGTAATAGCTAAAATATTTTGTAATTGAAGTTTTTTAAATAAATTTTTTTGTCGCAAATGATCCCTGAATCAGATCGAAAATAATAGAAAACAATTATTCAAATCGGTGTAGCCGTTTTCAGTTTTGAACGACCTAACGCACACAAATTCATTTATATACATATATATAGATTACAAAAGTCTTGTGGAATTCTCAAAGGTTGGCATTCGAAAAATTTTAATTTATGTTGTATATACGAAAGGGTTATATAAAAGAAATTTATTTAGGGCGACACCTGAAACAATTTTTTCCATCCACTCTGATTCATATACTGGTTCGTAAGACAACCAAAGCCGCATGAATAATAAGAACCAAATTTGTACTATTTCCTAAAACATTGATAAATTGAAGATTTTCCAATTTTTCTTTTTGCTGTAAATGAACAGTCAGTCCGATCGAAATAAAGGAAAGAAAAAAGTTTTGAAATCGGTCAAACCGTTTTTGAGTAATCGCTAAAATATTTTTTAATTGAAGTTTTTTAAATACAATTTTTTGTCGTAAATGATCCCTGAATAAGATCGAAAATAATAAAAAAAAAATATTCAAATCGGTGTAGCCGTTTTCAGTTTTGAACGACCTAACGCACACAAATTCATTTATATACATATATATAGATTACAAAAGTCTTGTGGAATTCTCAAAGGTTGGCATTGAAAAAATATCAATTTATGTTGCATATACGAAAGGGTTATATAAAAGAAATTTATTTAGGGCGACATCTGACAAAATTTTTTCCATCCACTCTGATTCATGTACTGGTGCATAAAACAACCAAAGCCGCATGAATAATAACAAACAAACCCGTACTATTTGCTAAAATATTGATAAATTGAAGATTCTCCAAATTTTTTTTTGTTGTAAATGAACAGTCATCGAAATAAAGGAAAGAAAACATTTTTGAAATCGGTCAAACCGTTTTTGAGTAATAGCTAAAATATTTTTTAATTGAAGTTTTTTAAATAAATTTTTTTGTCGTGAATGATTCCTGAATCAGGTCGAAAATAATAGAAAAAAAATTATTCAAATCGGTGTAGCGGTTTTTCAGTTTTGAAAGACCTAACGCACACAAATTCATTTTTATATATATAGATAACGAAAGTATTGTGGAATTCCCAAAGTTGGTATTGGAAAAATTTTAATTTATGTTGCATATACGAAAGGGTTATATAAAATAAATTTATTTAGGGCGACATCTCACACAATTTTTTCCATCCACTCTGATTCATATACTGGGGCGTAAAACAACCAAAGCCGCATGAATAATAATAACAACCAAACTCGTACTATTTGCTAAAACATTGATAAATTGAAGATTTTCAAATTTCTGTTGTTGCTGTAAATGAACAGTCAGTCCGATCGAAATAAATGAAAGAAAAAAGTTTTGAAATCGGTCAAACCGTTTTTGAGTAATGGCTAAAATATTTTTTAATTGAAGTTTTTTAAATAAAATTTTTTGTCGTAAATGATCCCTGAATAAGATAGAAAATAATAGAAAAAAAATTATTCAAATCGGTGTAGCCGTTTTTCAGTTTTGAACGACCGAACGGACACAAATTCATTTATATATATATAGATTACAAAAGTCTTGTGGAATTCTCAAAGGTTGGCATTGGAAAAATTTTAATTATGTTGCATATACGAAAGGGTTATATAAAAGAAATTTATTTAGGGCGACATCTGAAAAATTTTTTTCCATCCACTCTGATTCCCGAAAAGGCGTCCACGAATAGAACTAAGGCCCATTCCCTTTTAAAATACTTATTAACACCTTTCGTTGGATACCCATATCGTACAACCAAATTCTAGGGTCACCCCTGGTCCACCTTTATGGCTATATCCCGAAAAGGCGTCCACCCATAGAAATAAGGGCCACTACGTTTTAAAATACTCATTAAAACCTTTCGTTTGATACCCATATCGTACAAACAAATTCTAGAGTCACCCCTGGTCCACCTTTACGGCGATATATCGAAAAGGCGGCCACCTATAGAACTAAGGCCCACTCCCTTTTAAAATACTCATTAACCCCTTTCATTTGATACCCATATCGTACAAACAAATTCTAGAGTCACCCCTGGTCCACCTTTATGGTGATATCTCGAAAAGGCGTCCACCTACAGAACTAAGGCCCACGCCCTTTTAAAATACTCATTAGCACCTTTCATTTGATACCCATATTATACAAAAGCATTCTAGAGTCACCCCTGGTCCACGTTTATGGCGATATCCCGAAAAGGCGCCCACCCATAGAACTAAGGCCCACTCCCTTTTAAAATACTTATTAACACCTTTCGTTTGATACCCATATTGTACAAACGCATTCTAGAGTCAACCCTGGTCTACCTTTATAACGATATCCCGAAAAAGCGTCCACCTATAGAACTAAGGCCCATTCCCTTTTAAAATACACATTAACGCCTTTCGTCTGATACCCATATTGTACAAACGCATTCTAGAGTCACCCCTGGTCCACGTTTATGGCGATATCCCGAAAAGGCGCCCACCCATAGTACTAAGGCCCACTCCCTTTTAAAATACTCATTAGCACCTTTCATTTGATACCCATATAGTAGAAATAAATTCTAGAGTCACCCGTAATCCACATTTATGGCGATATCTCTATAAGGCGTCCACCTATAGAACTAAGGCCCACACCCTTTTAAAATACTCATTAACACCCTTCATTTGATACCCATATCGTACCAACAAATTCTAGAGTCACCCATGGTCCACCTTTATGACGATATCTCGAAAAGGCGCCCACCCATAGAACTAAGGCCCACTCCCTTTTAAAATACACATTAACACCTTTGGTTTGATACCCATATTGTACAAGCACATTCTAGAGTCACCCCTGGTCCACGTTTATGGCAATATCTCGAAAAGGTGTCCACCTATAGAACTAAAGCCCACTCCCTTTTAAAATACTCATTAGCACCTTTCATTTGATACCCATATCGTACAAACAAATTCTAGAGTCACCCCTGGTCCACCTTTATGGCGATATCTCGAAAAGGCGTCCACCTATAGAACTAAGGCCCATTCCCTTTTAAAATACACATTAACACCTTTCGTCTGATCCCCATATTGTACAAGCGCATTCTATAGTCACCGCTGGTCCACGTTTATGGCGATATCTCGAAAAGGCGTCCACCTATAGAACTAAGGCCCACGCCTTTTTAAAATTCTCATTAACACCTTTCATTTGATACCCATATCGTACAAGCAAATTCTAGAGTCACCCCTGGTCCACGTTTATGGCGATATCTTGAAAAGGTGTCCACCTATAGAACTAAGGCCCACTCCCTTTTAAAATACACATTAACACCTTTCGTTTGATACCCATATTGTACAAACGCTTTCTAGAGTCTCACCTGGTCCACCTTTATGGCGATATTCCTAAATGGCGTCCACCTATAGAACTATGGCCCACTCCCTCTTAAAATACTCTTTAATACCATTCCATGGTTACCCTAGGTTCATTTTATTTCATGGTGATTTTCCCTTATTTTGTATCCATAGCTCTCAACTGAGTATGTAATGTTCGGTTACACCCGAACTTAGCCTTCCTTACTTGTTTATAATGAAACTTCTGCATACTCTCTTACTGATGCCGTCAATCTTTTTGCAGATTTCTTCAGCTCAAACTTTGTGCCTGATACTGTTTTGCCTGATGTGGTTGAGCATACTGATTTTAATACTCAAATAAATTTTGGTGAACTTTCCATATCACTTGATGATGTTATTCGGGGAATTTCGATGGTAAAGTCGTCCAAACAATCTGATGTGGATGGACTGTGTTCATTTTTGCTAAAAAATACTGTTGCAATTGCTTATCCGATTTTATTAATTTTCAATAAATCTCTAAAGCGGGGAGATTTTTTTAATGCCTGGAAAGTAACTTCCATTACTCCTGTTTTCAAGAGTGGCAATAAGAGCAATATTGCCTACTACCACCCAATATCAAAACTTTCCACAATATCGAAACTTTTCGAGATAATAATTAAGAAAAAATATCGTTTGCGGTAAAAAGTATTATTTCACCCAACCAGCATGTTTTTATGTCCGGTAGGTCGATCTGTCTTTAATAATAGAGCACAAGTAGATACCATCTACACTGATTTTTCTAAGGCCTTCGATAAAGTTAGCCATAAATTACTACTTTTAAAACTTGCTTATCTGGGATTTCACTCCAATATTCTATCATGGGTGAAGTCTTACCTGGCGGATCGGAGTTGTACTGTTGTGGTCGATGGTGTCAGTTCTTGTTCTTTTACCGCGACCTCTGGTGTTACTCAAGGAAGTGTCCTAGGACCTCTTCTATTCGTAATTTCAGGCAGATTCCCTACGGCTGCAATCAGATTTTGACAGAGTAGTAGATTGGTGTAGTAGGAATTGCTTACATTTAAATATTAATAAGTGCTTTCACATCTCATATTCAAAATCCCGTAATGGTATTAACGCCTCGTATCACATCGGTGTTTCTGTTTTGAAAACTGTTGATGAAATATAAGATCTTGGAGTTGTCTTCGATGCTAAATTTCCCTTTCAGAGTCAACAGTTTTTTATTGCTAAGTCATATTCAATGCTTGCGTTCATTCGCCGCTTTAGCTCGGATTTCCATGATCCATATACGTTAAAGCTACTATATACATCGCTTGTACGGTCTAAACTGGAATATGCTTCCTTCGTTTGGAGACCATACCACGCTTGTCATATACAGCGACTTGAAATTTTTCAGAAAAAATGTTTGCGTTTTGCGCTCCGGTCAGTACGTTTTCAGGATACTTTACCATCTTACTACTCTAGATGTCTAGTTATAAGACTGAAGTGCCTGGATAGTAGAATATCTATTCTAGCGCTGACATTTATTTATGATTTGATAGGGGCACGATTGATTCGCCGTTTCTTTTGGAGCGTATTCGCTTCAATATACCATCTAGAACACTTCGAAATCATGATATTTTTTTATTGGATAGAGCCAGAACGGCATATGTCGCTAATTCGCCTATTGCTAGGGCATTGAAGGAATTCAATCTTCTTACTAATGCCAGGGAAATTGATGTTTCAGTAAATAAATCAAAGTTTAAACTTCTACTATATGATTTGATATGTTAGATAATATTTAAGCTAATAATATGTAAATAGTCTGTAACGATATTTTAATTTGTCCTAGATTTACTTTGAAATAAATAAATAAATAAATAAATAAAAGCTAGAAAATAATTAGGTAGGCCCTAGGTACTAATCATCACACTCCTCGTCAATCTAGGGCGTTGATCAGACAGTTAAATAAAAGCGTTGGATGCGTTAAATTTCTATTGATAGTCTTATATAAATTGCACCAAATATCGTGGAATCAGCCTTCTCAATATCGCATATAAGGTCCTTTCAAGTGTGTTGTGCGAAAGATTGAAGCCCACCGTGAACCGGCTGATTGGACCTTATCAGTGCGGCTTCAGACCTGGTAAATCTACCATCGACCAGATTTTCACAATGCGCCAAATCTTGGAATAAACCCGTGGAAAAAGAATCGACACACATCACCTCTTCGCCGACTTTAGAGCCGCCTTCGACAGTACGAAAAGGAGCTGCCTATATGCCGCTATGTCTGAATTTGGTTTCCCCGCAAAACTTATACGGCTGTGCAAAATGACGCTGAGCAACACCATCAGCTCAGTCAGAATTGGGAAGGACCTCTCCGAGCCGTTCGAAACTAAACGAGGTTTCAGACAGGGTGACCCCCTATCGTGCGATTTCTTTAATTTGATGCTGCAAAAATTATACTAGCTGCAGAACTTAACCGCACTGGAACAATATACTATAAAAGCGTGCAATTACTGGCATATGCTGATGACATTGATATATCGGCCTAAACACCAGCGTTGTTAGCTCTGCTTACTCCAAACTGGAAAAAGAAGCGGTAAAGATGGGTTTAATGGTGAATGAGGACAAAACGAAGTACCTGCTGTCATCGAGCAAAGAGTCTGCGCATATGCGCCTTGGCAACCACGCTACTGTTGGCAGCCATAATTTCGAAATAGTAAAATACTTCGTTTATTTGGGAACCAGCATCAACACTAGCAACAACATCAGCACTGAAATCCAGCGAAGAATCAATCTTGCCAATAAATGCTACTTTGGACTAGGTAGGCAATTGAAAAGTAAATTCCTCTCTCGGCGAACGAAAATATTACTCTACAAGTCACTTAACGTACCCGTCCTGCTATATGGGGCAGAAGCATGGACCATGACAACAGCAGACGAAGCGGCTTTGGGAGTATTCGAGAGAAAAGTACCAGGTGGAAAACGATTTATACTCCCTTGGTTTGACCATTTGGCGCCGGTTGGCGGAGCGAAGGAGCGACTGGCGCACCTTGTTGGACGGCCATAACCGTTCAGATGGTTAAGCGCCAATTAAGTAAGTAAGTAAGTTTTATATAAGACCAACTGAACCTTAGTCACAATGCTACGCCTAACATTTTTAGAAATTTGACGCGCCCAACGCTTTTATTTAATTGTCTGATCAACACCCTAGATTGATGAGGAGCGTGACGATTAGTACCTAGAGCCTACCTAATTATTTTCTAGCTTTTAATATTATTATTACTTCGTGTAAGTGTTGTTTTCAATAAAATCGTTAAACTTAAACATTTTTTTTAATTATTTATTTATTATATAAAAGTAGTATGACGTAGAGATTTTAGTTCTGCAATTTTTAACACAGAGTTATTTTTTAACATAAAGTAGGAAATAAAAAACATCATTAATGACCATATTTATACTTATTTAATTTATTTTCATTGAGGAATAAATCGTAAAAATAAAAAGCATGTTATTATAAAGTATATGTGAAGCCCCATAGATAAAATGAGTAATAGAATGAACATTGGTTTATATATTACATTTTTAAAATGAAAATCTCCTGCTAAAAAGGTAAGAGAATGAACATTGGTTTGTATATTACATTTTTAAAATGAAAATCTCCTGCTAAAAAGAGCAAAACCTAACTACATATTTTGATTTTCGTACTTGACTACACTCCCTTTTGTGATTCAGGA
Source organism: Eurosta solidaginis (assembly GCF_040869045.1). Lineage (NCBI taxonomy): Eukaryota > Metazoa > Arthropoda > Insecta > Diptera > Tephritidae > Eurosta > Eurosta solidaginis. The sequence continues at coordinate 27,547,033 of NC_090324.1, read as the reverse complement.
TTTTGAGCAAATTTTGAAAAAACTCCGAACGTCATTCCTTCATTATACTTCACTCGAGTGCCTTCTTTCACTGCCTTCGAGTTCCTTCCACCCTTTTCGCAACATAACCTCAATTTAAGCTGCCAAGCTATATAGTAAACAATAGCTGTGTTTTTTTTACTTCTATATACGTTTACGCTTAAACTTTATATTGACTGCTAAGCGACAAACTTTAAATACACCTCTGAAATTGCTGCGCATAAAATTTGCCCTACTAAATTTCAATACGCATTATACTCAGATGTAACTGAAATATGTGTCTTTTGTTTCACCCTTTAACTAATTCTATGTATTCTATTTGTGTCCACAATTCATCGCAACTGATTCAAGCTGCAGACATTGGTGCTTTATCGGTAACCGTATCGGTAACCTTATAACAGCTGATTCGACCAACCTTATGGGAATCAATGCAATCGATTATTGGTGCCGCTAAGGTCGTAACCATATCGTAGCCAACCAATTGGTTTTTGGTTTACCGTCGTAACGGTAAACAGCTGATTACGTTAGGGATACGACTACAGCGATGCGACATACGGCACCAACGACTTCCGCTTCAGCTATATGTTATACCCTATGGCCATCAGAGGGTTGCGTCTCCGCTTTTCGGTACACCCTGTGCTGTAGCTGTAGTTATTTAACCGTTGCTGCTAGATGGGTGTCCAAAGGATTATCTAAGCGAGGATAGGCGTTTGTTTTTCACGCGCAAACGTAAACCTATACGCGTGTGAAAAAAAACACGGCTAGTGACTCTGCTTGTTCAGCGATAACTAATGCCGAATAAAGACGAAAGAGAATAATAATACGTGTGAAGTGGCGCCAATAATTACTCAACTAAATGATGAACCCTGCTTTAAATTTAAAGCAACAGTGAACACACGCATGAACATGGTAGAATGCAAGGTAGATATTGGAAAGCACGGCATGCATATGGTACAACCGCACAAACATATGTATGACGCTAGTGACATTAATATTATGTATATTAGGTCTCCCGAAAATTGGGGTAAAACTGAACGCCGAGATAACAGATTATCCTACATGGTTGAAAGTATGTATATACACACACAAACTAAAGGCATGGCAATGGATAAAGCGAAATTTATGTTAGCATATAAGCATATGTATATATTAATAGAGCGCAAAATAGCGTTCGGCTATTATTCGTGCTTAATAAAATTTTAGTAGTTAACTTTTTATAACTTTCATGAAAATGAAACTTTGGCACGAATCTCAAATTGTAAGTCCTTAAAGAAAATAGATAGACTCACCATTAAATATACCGAAACAATCAGGATGAAGAGCTGAGTTGATTTAGCCATGTCCGTCTGTCCGTCTGTCTGTTTGTATGCAAACTAGTCCCTCAATTTTTGAGATATCTTATTAGGTGAGCCATACAACCGATTTTTCAGAAAAAGAGGATTTTTGTCATATCTTCCTCAATTTACCAGATTGAAGCTTCAAACAGCACCATATGCTTTCGTATATTGCACACATTGTTGTCTGAAAAAATGGATGAGATCGGTCTACATATAGTATATATCCCCTACAACCGATTGTTCAGATAAGAAACTTTTCGTAGCTACTGCCCCATTTTAAGAGCTAGAGGCTTCAAATGCTTACGTATATAGCATATATTGTTGTCTGCAAACATCATAGAGATCGGTGGTTTATATAGTATATATATGGTGGTATATATAGTATATATAATATATATTGTTACGAATATTAGCAAAACTAAGGGGTGCTGCTATCTCTAAGCCGATGCTAAGCAGTGACGCGAATTCACATCAATAATTCAATCATTATGTATGTATGTACCATGTACGTATACGAGCAGTGGAGAGTCAATGCACAAACACATGCATATATCTGAGATACTCCTGAAAGTATGCAATGAGAAAAGCTATAAAATTGTGCAATTGTAGTTACAGCTGAGAAGTTTGAGAGCTAATGGCAACTAGTTGATTCTGGAAGCGCCTAGAAGATTAAGCACGCGATCTGGCGGGCAATAGTAGAGTTTCATTTGAACTATCAATCAGTTTGGTTGTTAAGAAAGCTAGTTGCAAAGTATAAGTGTTATTGTGAAGTACTTTAATAAAGACCTTTATTCAATATTGGAGTTATTTATTCAACAGTTTAGAGATACGAACTTAGCAAAAGGGCAAATAAGGGGATTTGCAAGTAAATTCGTTACAATATATATAGTATATATATTTTTTTCGCTATTTCAGCCCCATTTTGACAGCTAGAAGCTTCACCTTTCACCAAATGCTTACGTATATAGCATATGTTATTGTCTGGAAAAATTGTAGAGATCGGCGGTATATATAGTATATATCTCATACAACTGATTTTTCAGATAAGAAACTTTTCGCAATATCTGCCCCATTTTAACAGCTATAAGCTTCAAATATCACCAGTTGCTTACGTATATAGCATATATTGTTGTGTGAAAAAAATCATAGAGATCGGTGGTATATATAGTATATATATGGTGGTATATTGAAATATTTAAATTTATAAAACGAAATGTTTGTGGTTTGAATGTCTGAACATCAATCTTATTTATTAAACAATTTCTTTCTCTTTTATAGATACATTCTTAACCTACACATTCATAATTACCTTAATACTAAAAATATGTACATTTGTATTAACACTAATCATACATGTAAATTTGTATACACGGTATGCATACATGTAGATTTGTAAGCATGGTATGCTAACCTGTAGTTTTGTATGCATAGTCTGCATACATGTCGATTTGTATGCACGCTATGCATATATGTAGATTTGTATGCATAGTCTGCATGCATGTAGATTTGTATGCATGCTATGCATATATGTAAATATGTATGCATTCGTCAGCAAATCGATATTCTGTCTGGTTAATTCTCATGATTGGTTGTATGTAAATATTTTGGTGAGAAACTAAAATTGATAATAAGCAGAATTTATTATTTGTGAACAGACAAAAGTTTCATATTCGGCATTCCATTGATGTTAGGTAACCGCTGTGTTAGGTCAATAATTTGTATAATATTGTAATATGATTGAGCTTTTAAAAACGTATTGCATAGGATTTCATGATGCGTAATGCCGCAAAATGTATTGCATAGGTGGGCATAGACGCTTAATGCTACACCATCCGCCTTAGAAAAAGAGGATAATATAATTGTTTTGTGAACAATTGTATAAGACTCTTTGTTTGCATTTAGATGATTTTTATATTTTACTGTAACTTAATATTGTATTGAAAGAGTTTTTGGATTTAATTTCTGATTTGCTGACCTTCATACTTTTATTATTTGCATCTTACATATATATTTTTTTTTTGTTTTTGTACAAGTCCTTTTTTTCATAATTTTAAATTTCTAGTTATAGAAATATTTAAATTTTACTTATTTTATTTATTTTATTTGTTTTATTGTCGGATTCTAAATGTGTCGACCCATCTAAAATCCGCTTGTTTTTAGAAGCTTTTATTAATTAATGGGTAAATTGGAATGATTATTTGTTTTAAATTAACAAAAGATATTTTAAATGGGTTTAAGTCTATTCTTATGGACTATTATTCCTTTTGTTTTGTTTGTACTATCTCTATTTCCTAAATTATACCGCACTACTTTCTTATAGAATTTTTTCTATGTATATGGTTTACCGTAAAAAAATTTTTTTGTTTATCTATCTACCGAGGGTTAGAGTAAAGTATTTTCCTAATATGTAAAAATATGATCTTATGAGACCTAGGCAATAAATGATTTTATTTATTTTATTTCATTAAACTAATTTCGCATATTATTCAAGTCTTTTTTCTTTTGACATTTTTTTTTTTCTCATTCATAATAAGATGAATTTGTAATAGATTGTACAGACAATAGATGGGTTGCTGATGGAAAAGCGGGGTAGCTATGTATTGATAGTAGTTGAAGGTACAGTGGGTGCAAAACAAAATTTGCGTATTTTTAAATGTTCTTTTTATATTCTCAATAATTTCATATTTTCCAGCAATTTCTCTGATCTTATTTGTCGTGCGATTTCTGCGGCGGCCACCAGGACAGAATCGTCATGACTTTTATGAAGAATTATTTTTATTTTTATTCCGGGATTTTTCACATGCACAACCTCTTTGGTTAATGCATCTATTTGATCTTAGAGAACTATCAATTATTATTTTACGTTTGCCTACTCGAGTAAATAATCAATCATTTTCCACCAATTTGTCCCTCAGGACAACTGTGTTTTTCTTATAAATACCAAGTCCTGTATTGGTGGCATTCGCACAACGTGTATACAGCCTGATAAGTAATTGTCCTAAGTCAATTTTATCATCTACAATCAGGTTTCTTGTATTTCTACGCTACCATTTTTCTATCCTAAGATGAAAACGAGCGCGGCATGCCTTGTTGCTGCAGATTTGTATAGCGCTTCACTTATATTTTTATAGGTTCTCTTTGTGACTTTTCTTCATTTTTTCTTTTGTTGTTATGGGCTGGTTGAAAAATATGTATATTTTTTTGTTAGGTTTTGCTTCCTTCCACTGTCCTAGAATTTCCCATTGCTTCCTGACCATCTTTGTCAGGAACATTCAACGGAATTATGCGAATTTTGATTTGCTGTTCGCTTTAGGCAGGGCTGCCTTTATTGTCGATTGTGACATTTTTAAGACTTACTATTTGGGAATTTACTTTAATTGTTTATTGCTCTTCCTCAGCTTTGAGTTTAGAAACTTGGGTATGAGGAAAAAGGGATATTAGACGCGCTGTTGCACATTATTCATTTGCCTATATTTAAATTTCATATAGGTTTTAAGTATAGCTGCTATCGCTATGATTAATAGCACGATAACGCAGATTTCTGATTCAGCTGGTGGTTCATATTTTGCTATTCTGTTCTCTGATGTTTCAGAGTTTCCTTTTCCTACCTCGTAGCCAGCTATGGCTATCATAATGCCTTGGGCTATTTTTGTCCACCAAGACATTTTGAAAGTTAATAAGATGATAGATATTTTGTTTTATAACTTTTTATTTTGTCAAAATTGTTGATTAAAAATATTTTTAATATTCCAAAAAAAAATCTTTTCCTTTTTTTTTATACTAACTTAGTGTAGTTTATAATATATTTTAAAATATTTTTATATATTCGTATTAAACAATCTTTTATTATATACTTTTTTTTTGGATGCTACTCAACATTTGGCATTTTCGGGGAACACTCTCCTTATCATGCGCATTATTTCTTCCTCGCTGGTAGTGGGGTTTATAATGTCCTCTATTGTGGGTTCCCTTTCCATACCTATTACCTTCCACCATTTCTTTAAGCCTTCTAATTCTTTTTGTAGGTCCCTAGTGTGTCGGGTATTTTCGTCCCACCAATAGAGAGGAATGTCTGAGGAATCTCTTTGCATTTTTATTTATTATTAACAGAGTAATTTTATTTTTAAACCTTATAAAAATGCCCAATGGGCTTTCTCCAAATGAAAGGTAAAACTGGCTGAAGTTAACTGACTATTTTAAAGAAGTGTCCTAAACATTCCAATTTACTTGAATAGTTTTCCTTATTAACATTATTGTATAAAATTCGTTTCTAAAAATTTTTTTTTGTTTTCCATAAAAAAAATTATTTCTAAAGTTAATATATTTAACATTCGTATTTTTCTTAAAATTGCAAATAAATTTGTTCAAAGTAAAACATATATATTTCCTACACACTTTTCTTTAAATTTTGACAAAGTAGCTTTATATTTTTTCGATTAATTACGAGCCCTATTTAAAAAAAAAAATCATAAGCAAAACGAAATTTTAGCGTCCATAAAGGCCGCCCAATTTGTTTCTAAATATACTTATGATATGCCGTTTTTCGCCAATCATGATGCCAGTTTAAATCGTAGTGCAAAGTTGTAGGTACACCGTTAGTCGAGTTGAAATATTATTCCACTTCTTCTATGCGCATCCAATTGTATCCAAATTTGAGTGTCGCCAGTTAAATTGAAATGTTTTTTTTTTTAAACGTAATATCCGTTCATGCTCCTTGTCCAAGTAAAATATTCGCCAGTGTTCTTCATATAGTATTCGCCAGTGCTCTTGATTAGTGTAAAAATTATATTGCTATGACTTTTTGTTAGTCCTCTTTGGCACTAATGTGTGCCCATTAAATTTTGACTAATATATTTAATATTTTAATATGTGACTAAAAACTTGGCAGGATATCTGTTCAGCAAGATCTAGCGAATTTTGTTTGATCAGCAAATTTTGAGCTAATTGAAGATCAGGCTGGCAGGATCGCCATGAAATATTTAAATTTATAAAACGAAATGTTTGTGGTTTGAATATCTGAACATAAATCTTATTTATTAAACAAATTCTTTCTCCTTTATAGATACATTCTTAACCTACACATTCATAATTACCTTAATACTAAAAATATGTACATTTGTATTAACACTAATCATACATGTAAATTTGTATACACTGTATGCATACATGTAGATTTGTAAGCATGGTATGCTTACCTGTAGATTTGTATGCATAGTCTGCATACATGTAGATTTGTATGCACGCTATGCATATATGTAGATTTGTATGCATAGTCTGCATGCATGTAGATTTGTATGCATGCTATGCATATATGTAAATAGGTATGCATTCGTCAGCAAATCGATATTCTGTCTTGTTAATTCTCATGATTGGTTGTATGTAAATATTTTGGTGAGAAACTAAAATTGATAATAAGCAGAATTTATTATTTTTGAACAGACAAGAGTTTCATATTCGGCATTAGGTAACCGCTGTGTTAGGTCAATAATTTGTATAATATTGTAATATGATTGAGCTGTTAAAAATGTATTGCATAGGAGTTCATGATGCGTAATGCCGCAAAATGTATTGCATAGGTGGGCATAGACGCTTAATGCTACACTATATAATATATATATGTATAGTAATATATATATGTATAGTATATATATATATATATATATTCGCAATTTCAGCCCCATTTTAACAGCTAGAAACTTTAAGTTTCATCAAATGCTTACGTATATAGTATATATTGTTGTCTGAAAAAATCGTAGAGATCGGTGGTATATCTCTATCTCTTACAACCAATTGTTCAGATAAGAAACTTTTCGCAATATCTGCCCCATTTTAACAGCTATAAGCTTCAAATTTCACCAGTTACTTACGTATATAGCATACATTGTTGTGTGAAAAAATCGTAGAGATCGGTGGTATATATAGTGTATATATGGTGGTATAAATAGTATATATAGTATATATATAAATTTTTTCGAAATTTCAGCCCCATTTTAACAGCTGGAAGCTTTAAATTTCACCAAATGCTTACGTATATAGCATATATTCTTATCTGAAAAAATCGTATAAATCGGAGGTATATATAGTATATGTCTCATACAACCGATTGTTCAGATAAGAAACTTTTCGCACTTCTGCGCCATTTTAACAGCTAGAAGCTTAAAATTTCACCGAAGGCATACGTATATAGCATATATTGTTGTCTGTAAAAATCATACAGATCGGTGGTATATGTATTATATACCCCATATAAACTGTCAGTTTTGCCCCCTTTTACGGCTAGAAGCTTGAAATTTCATCAAATACTTACGCTTACGTCATATATTGTTGAAATACGTGATTCGTAGTCATAGTTTTTACATGCAGACCACCAGGGCCGCAGAGAGCCAAGCCGGGCCCCTGGGACAGTTCGCGTTTACGGGCCCCCCTAAAAAATAAACTCAATCCAGTAAAAAAAAAATAACATAACATACATGAATTTTTCAATTCGCATTGCCAGTTTTATTTCATATAAAAAATAAGATTTACTGGAGCTCTTACATAAATGAAATGTTAGATTTCATTGTTTAATTTGCTTACATTAACTTTTTCTAAATATGTACAATTTAAGAGCTTGAATCAGCCAAGGGAAACATTCCGCGCTTTTTGGTCTGCGGATATGGAAATTACCGATTCAAAACTAATGCTGCGAGCAAGGCTGGACTCCATCGCTAATGTTCCAAGGCTTGTGAAGCGATTTTGGCTCATAATAGTACGTAAAAATTTTTCACGCGAGACAATAGACTAAAAGAACGCTCCCCTTCAGCCACACTGACTGGAAGTTTGCAAAATATTCTTAATGCTATGCAGATGTTAGGAAATAATACTTCCATCTTCAAGTCATGAAATTTGTTCAGAAGTTGAAATGGTGGCAGCGAGTCACATCCCAAATTTGCTAAGTGGATGGCTTTGAGATGAATGATTTCATCTATTGGATCCGTAGAAATATCGATGCCATAAATCGTGCAGAATGCCGCTGCCTTTTCTCTGAGCTTTTCTTCCGTAAATTTAATCGCAATGTCATTTACGGCTTCGAAACGTCTTGTCATGTTACCAATCAAGCATTCCAAAACGTGCTCTTTGAATTGAGTTTCGGAATCACACTCAGGTGATTCGCCAGGTAATTCATCGAACTGGCGCTTTCTTATATTCCTTCTTTTCTCTGCGAAGGTATTCGCAACTCCTATACTCCTGCCAGAACCTTACATTCTTGATTTGTGATCGACCATTGATCCCTGAACTTCTTCAACTCATGAATCAGGCTTCGTATATTTTCTGTTTCCACGTCCAGTGTGGCATTTCTAGCTTGCAGTACCCGATTTCGATGGTTGATTACCGTCAAAACTTTGAGCCAAATGGTGGCTAAGAGGATACACTCAAATTTCCCCATATATGCTTCAACACCTGTCAAATCCGTTACTGTTTCTGAACGCAGATTCAAAAGCTTGATTTTATCAACAGATTTCAATATTTGGGGAATGTGAGTTGCGAAAGGTTTCACACTATCCACACGAGCAGATTTTTGTGACATGCTGTGCAAGGAGCAATTAGTTTTTTCCTTGAGAATTTCCCATCTCTGAGGGCTTGTGCTAAAGATATTATACAATTTCTGCATAATACCGAAAAATGTGATGACCTCTGCACACCACTCAGCAGCTTGCACTCCACATAAATTTAAACTATGACAATCAAAAGGTGCAAATATTTCCAGGGAGTTATCTCTCAGTATATGACTCTGCGCTCCTTTGTAATGACCGCTCATATTACTGCCATTATCATACCCTTGCCCACGGCAGTCATCCAGGGGAATATTGTTAGTTGAAGCATTTTTGACAGACAGCGCTTATAACTCAAAATCACATTTTATTTCGACTTTGACTATGCCCCATAGTATTTGGATGCTTATGATTTTAGTGATTTTCAATTATAAAACAATTTTTTGTAGCAATACAATATGTATGTTTCTATTCGCCATGTCCGCCTGTCTGTTTGTATGCAAACTAGCCCCTCAATTTTTGAGAGATTTTGATAAAATTTTGTGAGCGTGTGTATTTAGGTGTCCGTTTGGACATTTGTCGGAGCCGGCCGGATCGGACCACTATAGCATATATCCTCCATACAACCGATTTTTCAGAAAAAGAGGATTTTTGTCATATCTTCCTCAATTTATCAGATTGAAGCTTCAAACATCACCATATGCTTTCGTATATTGCACATATTGTTGTCTGAAAAAATGGATGATATATTATATATGGAGGGTGGGGCCGTGTGTAGAAGTCCACGAAAGTGGGGAATGCTTCTGACCGCCATTCACCTGGGAATGGCCAGAGCGATTCTTTTGCATGCGGTTCAAGCAGCTCACTACTGCCGGTCGCTTGCGGCCAAGTATCCTCTGGGTAGCCGCTAAACACCCGTTTAGCGGTGAGCTAATGTGGGAAGGCGACAACCTGGCTAGGCCACTCTGACATAATCGGTTTAAGGGCTAGCCGGGGGAAATTTCATCGGCAGCGTCTGTACACCTCTTGGTGCGGCTGCAAGCGGGCGTCTGTCTTGGAGCAAGCGGCTCGCTATATAAACGTGCCAAGTAATATTTTCACCCCCGCTGAGCGGGTTGTGCGCGGGGCTTGGGACCCGCCACGTAAAACCATACTCCAATGAAATATAACAACAAGCCTCGGATAAATACACTCTCTATTGATGACGACCATGGAAAACGTTTGAAGGACAATGAATTGAGGGCATGCACCTGGAACGTCCGCTCCCTGAATGGGATTGGTGCAGATGCCCGGCTGGTTGATGTCCTCGTCAAAGCAAAATCTAACATCACCGCCATCCAAGAAATGCGTTGGACGAAGCAAGGAAGAAAGAAGATCAAAAATTGTGACATATATTGGAGTGGCCATGCGAATAAGCGCAGTTTCGGCGTCGGATTCGTGGTGGGAGAGAGACTTTGTCGCCAAGTGCTGGCAAAATTTTTTAATATATCATTCATCTGCGCCCATGCGCCGACAGAGGAGAAAGACGACGAGGTGAAAGACACTTTTTATGAACAATTAGAACGCACATACGAGCGGTGCCCCCGTCATGATATAAAAGTCGTGCTTGGCGACTTTAACGCCAGGGTGGGCAAAGAAGGTGTTTTTGGCCCTACAGTCGGAAAGTTCAGCCTACACAATGAAACTTCTCCTAACGGACTGAGGCTGATTGACTTTGCCGGTGCTCGAAACATGGTCATATCAAGCACGAGGTTCATGCATAAAAAGATACATCAAGCTACATGGCTGTCTCCTGATCGAAATACTCGCAATCAGATCAATCACGTTGTGATAGACGGACGGCATGCCTTCAGTGTTTTAGATGTGCGAACGATCCGAGGACCTAATATCGATTCGGACCATTATCTCGTTTCAGCCAAAATACGCACCCGCCTCAACGCGGCTAAAAACAAGGAACAAAAAACACAAGGAAAGCTAGACGTCGAAAAGCTTCAATCACAACAGACTGCCAATGATTTCGCAACTCGACTCTCGCACCTGCTCTCTGAGGGCACAACTCATCCTGAAGGAATACAGGAGCAGTGGGAGCATATCTCCAAAGCACTTCATACTGCCGCCGAGGAAAAAATTGGTTACCGGCGGCGACAAAAAAACAACTGGTATGATGAAGAATGCCGCGTTGCAACCGAAAGAAAAGATGCTGCCTACAGGGCTACGTTAAAAGCGAGCGCGACAAGAGGAGTGTGTGAACGCTATCGTGAGTTGAAAAGGGAAGCGAGACGCCTTTTCAGGAAGAAAAAAGCAGAAGCAGAAAGGCGTGAGTGCGAGGAGCTTGAGCTGCTAGCCACCAGGAATAACGCCCGAAAATTCTACCAAAAAATACGGCGACAGACGGAAGGTTTTAAGACCGGGGCAAACTCCTGTAGGAATGAAAACGGCGACCTTGTAACTGATGTCCAGAGAGTGCTTAGATTATGGAGGGAACACTTCTCTGCTCTCCTAAATGGAGGCAGCAATTCACCGCGCAGAGATGAAGAACCCGGTCCCGCAATCGATGATGATGGAATATATGTCCCCCCACCCGATTATGACGAAGTTAGAATAGCAATAACCAGATTGAAAAACAATAAGGCCGTGGGCGCTGATGGATTGCCTGCGGAGCTATTCAAGTTCGGCGGCGAGGAGTTGGTAAGGCGCATGCAGCAGCTTCTTAGCAAAATATGGTCGGACGAAAGCATGCCCGACGGTTGGAATCTAAGTGTTCTTTGCCCAGTCCACAAGAAGGGGGATACTGCAAAATGCACCAACTATCGTGGAATCAGCCTTCTTAATATCGCATATAAGGTCCTTTCAAGTGTATTGTGCGAAAGATTGAAGCCCACCGTGAACCGGCTGATTGGACCTTATCAGTGCGGCTTCAGACCTGGTAAATCTACCATCGACCAGATTTTCACAATGCGCCAAACCTTGGAAAAAACCCGTGAAAAGAGAATCGACACACATCACCTCTTCGTCGACTTTAAAGCCGCCTTCGACAGCACGAAAAGGAGCTGCCTATATGCCGCTATGTCTGAATTTGGTTTCCCCGCAAAACTTATACGGCTGTGCAAAATGACGTTGAGCAACACCATCAGCTCAGTCAGAATTGGGAAGGACCTCTCCGAGCCGTTCGAAACTAAACGAGGTTTCAGACAGGGTGACCCCCTATATGTTATGCGAATGAAAGATGATGCTCCGGCCAAGAAAGTGTTTCTATCGGAACCCGCCTATGGAAGCAGAGGTAGAGGGCGGCCCCACTCCGTTGGAAGGACCAGGTGGAAAACGATTTAAACTCCCTTGGTGTGACCAATTGGCGCCGGTTGGCGGAGCGAAGGAGCGACTGGCGCGCCTTGTTGGACGGCCATAACCGTTTAGACGGTTAAGCGCCAATTAAGTAAGTAAGTATATTATATATACACATTATATATCAACTGATATATTATATATCCCCTACAACCGATTTTTCAGATAAGAAACTTTTCGTAATTACTGCCCCATTTTAAGAGCTAAAGGCTTCAAATTTTTAACGAATGCTTACGTATATAGGATATATTGTTGTCTGAAAAAATCATAGAGAGCGGTGGTTTATATAGTATATATATGGTGGTATATTGTTTAGGCAGGATGCCTAACTTTTCCGCATTTGATTGCGACCCCGCCAATGCAACTCTGCAAATCGATACTCGAATTAATTTATAACCACCCACACCATAACCCTCATGCATGTGCATGCATGTACATGCACGTGTATGTGTGCTTTTTGTCAGCACTCATGCATATGCATGTCGGGGTTGATGTGTGGGTGCCTTTCCCTTCCAAAATGGAGGATTTTGCGGGTCAACGGTTATAGCTTGCTATACAACCGCCCTCTTGGATTTCAACAGCCGTACAACACGCATCTGCCGCCAGCGATCTCTGCCGTTTTTCAACAATACTTTCAGGTAATATTGTAACCAACCAATTTATATAGTTATCCAATAAACCATATATATGATAACGAGAAATTTCGTCTATTTGCTTATTTTTCGATTCCATACACATATTCCCACTGAGATCGACCCTGGTGCGCCCACCTACCTCCAGGAGCACATGCACCCCGGCCGACCATTTGGTCCTTCTCCCCGAAAAAGGAACTACAGCACCTTAACTATACAGTCCACAACAAAGGCAAGATCATAGCTGACCGCACCAAATTGCAGAAATTTCTATAACAAGCTAACCAGAGAATTTCGCCAAAATCAACAGCTATACCGCAATAAAGGTGAGAACGTTTATTATTTCATATCAGCGTCAAATCACGGAGAAAGCTACAGCCAGCTGAAGCCATTGCAGCACAACAAGCTACGTGCCACGCCAAACCAGCAAAAATTTCAAAGTAAGTGCAATATTTTTTGCCACATTTTTTTTTGGTTAAAATAATAAATAAAAAGTGCGAAAAATCGATTTAAAGTGCCATACATGATTGTAATTAACCGCGAAAAGCGTGAAAAAACTGTGTAGTGCCGAAAAGAAAATAAGTGGAAACGCGGATCATTAACGTTTTTAAGATTCCTTGTGACTGGCCTGTCCCCCCGCCAGCGGTAAGGCTTTCCGGACACAGCACAAGGAAAAGGTACACATAACCTCACTTTCATATAAAATTTCACGCCATTCGATTGTGGCAATTTTTAAATTTTCTTTTTGCTTCACGTTAGTTTCACTAGTTTCTCTAATAAATTTTTGTTACATAGTTTCTTCGTTTTTGCACAAGCTTTATCACACGTTTTTACACTTTTCGTCGAGTTCATACCAGCGCGCGCACTTATTATACAATACAATTTAACTTGGAAGTGGCGAGTGGCCCCCTTTATTTACACAAAAGACATTGGTGTTGCTTCCCCCTGCTCCCTGTTTTACGGCACAAATAATCTGCATGGTCAGACAAAAATAAACAAATTAAGAGTAATAAATCAATTTTGCGTAATTTTAATAGTTGTTGGTTCGGTGATTCGCTCAGGTTTTCAAAGTTTTATATCCCTTGGTTAATTTGCTCTCCACCTTTCAACCATGAACATGGATTCTTACATTAGATTGGCCGATCGAATAATCGAATTCGAGGCCGATTTTAATGATATCAATGCGGCTCTACACACTGTTCACACTCTTGCAATACAGCAAAAAGAGTTGCAAGCTAAGTGGGAAAAAGCAGAGAACGCCCTAGAGGAGTTGCTTGGCTCTGACACGCACGACGCAAAGAAAATTGCAGCGGTCAAGATCAAGCATAAAGCTGCATATGCCGTATTCTTGCGATGCATGTCGAACATGGCTGAACTTCAAGCCAAATTGAAGCAGGAAAGAGATAGTCAGGTTCGACCTGAAGGAGAACGCGCGCGAACTTAGTATCCGCCTGTCAGCTTGCGATACTGAGGTATTCAAAGGCGACTACCTAACTTGGCCAACGTTTCGTGACCTGTTCACGGCCATCTACAAAAAAACAGTCGCCTAAGCCCGGTAGAAAAGTTGTTCCACCTCAATCAAAAAACTCAAGGTGAGGCAAAGGACATCGTCAAGAAATGTCCCTTTACAAATGAAGGCTTCGAAACAGCTTGGAAAAACCTATGTGAGAGATACGAGAATAAGCGGATTCTCGTGAACTCACAACTACAAATTTTATTTAATCTAAAAAATATAGATAGCGAATACGGCAGCTCAATCAAAACCTTACAGCGCGACATAAATAATTGTTTAGCATCCTTAAAAACCCATCAGATTGATGTTTCAAATTGCGATGCGATCATCACATATTTATGCTCGGCAAAATGACCCGAAAATATGTTGGCTCTATGGGAGCAGAGCATTGACCACAAAACGGACATATCCTAGTGGGAGCATATGGACAAATTCTTGTCAAATCGTTTTCAGACACTTGGAACCGTATCTGGTTTTACAGGGAATGCCACTTCTAAAGTGCAAAAGTCAAACACATCGCGCCAGTCGACAGAAACCCCTACAAAAAACTTGGTGCTTTTCAAACAAAAGTAACCAATCAAACAACAAAATCAATATGTAAAATGTGCAAATCTACGGAGCACAGATTACGCAACTGTTCAGGTTTTTGCGATTTAAACCCGGTAGAAAGGATGAAATTCATCAAATCTACAAATGGCTGCCTGAATTGTTTATCCCCAGGACACACAGCGACGAGGTGCACCAGTTCGTACAACTGTTCCAAATGCCACTCTCGTCACCACACGCTCCTGCATGCGGACACACTTCAGCAACTGGCGGTGCGCAGCCCTTTCAAAGGTGTGGATAATATCCCATCAACTTCGGTACAGGCACGGAAAAGACATGAATCGGGACAACCACCTTCCTCTACGAACCAGAATGTCAAATCCTGCTATGCCAATTCCAGCACAGGTGTGCTATTAGGAACTGCTCGCGTACACATTCACCATAATGGTACCGACTTCTCCGCGCGGACATTAATTGATTCTGGGTCTGAATGTTCCTTTATAACTGAAAGACTGAAACGCAGAATCAATTTGCCAGGTGAAAGAAGCATCCAACATCGAATTACGTTCACCAGTGGATCCCTGCTTCAGCCTGACTACACCCGTACTAGTTCTAGCGAAACTCACTTGGAATCTTCCATCCTTCCATATCAACGCAATGACTATGCAAGCATTCCCAGCCTTGGTTTTGGCTGACAAAAGGTTCTGCCTCAACGAAGACGTAGACCTCATACTTGGCGGAGATATATATATCCCCAAATTATAATGAACGGTGTAAAAAAGAATGTACTAAACACACTCTTGGCACAAGAGACAGTGTTCGGTTGGATACTAACCGGTCTAATAGAAGCATCGAATCCAACGAAGAGCATCATGTCTTTCTACAACGAAGTTGCGTTAGACAATCAATTAAAAGCTTTCTGGGAGGTAGAAAATTTACCAAAAAATAAAATATTAAATGAAGATGAGAGGTATTGCGAAAAATTATTTAAAGAAACAACGAAACGTGATGAAGATGGATGGATGGTATCACTACCATTCAGGCAGGATTACCCTAATAACATTAATTTAGGACCGTCCCTGAAACGCGCATGCTCTCAATTCTTCCGGAATGAGGGGCGACTAATAAAAACCCCAGTTTTATGTAAAGAATATGGTCGAGTGTTGTCAGAATATGAAACGCTCGGACATACGAGAAAATTGAAAAAGAATATCCCATCCGACGATTCGGATCATTACTTCCTTCCCCACCACGCCGTTATTAAAGCGGAAAGTACCACTACAAAAGTACGCGTAGTATTCAATGCCTCGAGCCCTACGGCCAACGGGAAGAGTCTAAATGATATTCTACTCCCAGGCCCAGTTCTACAAGCCGATTTACCCACACTAATCTTACGATGGAGACTATACCGTTTCGTCTTCAATAGCGATATCGAAAAGATGTATCGAAAAATTTGGGTGAACGAAAATCACACCAAATCTCGACGCATTGTGTATCGCACTTCCCCGAACGACCCTATTAGTCTCTACGAATTAAAGACGGTTACCTTCGGAGTGAACTGCGTTCCATATCTCGCGATAAGAACGCTCCTACAGCTGGCAGACGACGTATCAAGTTCACACCCTACAGCGGCTAGCATACTGCGAGAATACATGTATGTTGACGACGTGTTAGCGGGTGGACATACGATCACATCGACCATTAAAGCCAGAGATGAAATTCGTCAAGTCCTACACTCCGCGGGCTTTCCACTTCGCAAATGGACATCCAATTCAGAGGGTATTCTAAGGGACATCCCCAAAGCAGACCTGCTCAGTGAAAACTTCCTGGCCTTCGAAGATACCAGCTCAGTTAAAGCATTAGGAATTCGATGGAATGCCCTCTCCGATTTATTTTATTTTAAAGCAGGGACGCTGGACAACCCGGAAAACATTACAAAGAGAGCGATACTATCAGCAATCGCCAAACTTTTTGATCCATTAGGGTGGCTGGCACCAATGGTCATTGTGGCAAAAATACTCATGCAGAGTATTTGGTTGGAAGGCATCGCTTGGGACGAACCAGTATCTACCAGCACGCTGGATCGATGGAAAACCTTCACCGACCAATACCATGAAATCGATAAAATCAGGATACCTAGTCAACTTTTCACCAGGAACCGACATCGAGATCCATGTATTTTGTGACGCATCCGAGAAGGCTTATGCAGCAGCCGTTTACATGCGCATGAAAACGAATAATGACATCTGAACAAACCTGCTTCTAGCCAAAACCCGAGTAGCCCCAGTGAAAACTCTTTCTCTTCCACGATTGGAACTTTGCGGAGCCGTGCTGTTAGCGGAAAGCACCGAATCAATTTTCAGGAACCTCAAGTTAGGACCAGTGAAAGCGCACTTTTGGACGGATTCAACTGTCGTCCTGGCATGGATAAGGAAACCGCCGTGTTCCTGGTCCACTTTCGTCGCACATCGGATCACCAAGATCATCGACATGGTCGGTAATAAGGACTGGTTGCAGGTAAACTCAGAATCAAACCCAGCAGATTTAGGTATCAGAGGATTACCTGCGTCTGAGTTGGTCAACAATTCGTTGTGGTGGCAGGGACCTCCGTGGCTGCAAGAAGACACTTCCCAATGGCCAGCAGAAGAAAGTGACTACATCACCTCCGTAGAGGAAAAGAGGGCGAAGACCTGCGCAACAACAACAATAAATACTACCGATGTTCTCCAACGCTTTTAAGACCTACCTAGGGCTTTACGGGTGCTCTCATACGTTATGAGGTTCTACCGAAGGACTCACCCCAAAACAAAAAAAATCATTTCAGGTCAAATCACCTTTAATCTCCCCTGATGAGATCAAATCAGTAACTCAACTTGTTATTAAAATCTATCAGAAACAACATTATAGTTCCGAATATAATGATCTAAAGGCCGGAAAACCAATTGCAGGGAAAAGTGCAATACACTCACTTAATCCCTACGTAGAACACGATGGCATCATTCGGGTAGGAGGGCGACTCGGGGCGTCAAAGGACTTAGCTTTTAATGAACGCCACCCAATCCTCCTCCCATACAACTGCCGGTTATCCCGTCTGACAGTCCTACTGTTTCATCAACAAAGAATGCATGGGGAAAACCAACTAATGTTACGTCTGATACGCATCCAATACTGGATACCTAACATCAAAACCATTATTAGGGCAACCATTCATAATTGCAAAATTTGCACTATACACCGAAAGCGTGCTCAGACCCAACTTATGGGTATTCTCCTTCGCGAACGCACGACCTTCAGCCGTGCATTCACGAATACGGGAGTCGACTTCGCTGGACCCTTCGACATCAAAAGTTAACGCGGTAGAGGGTATCGACTATTCAAAGGTTATGTCTGCCTTTTCGTGTGTTTTTCCACACGAGCGATTCATCTGGAAGCCACTAGTGACCTTAGCACTGCCGCATTCTTGGCAGCTTTCGATAGGTTTGTTGTTCGGCGAGGATGTCCAAAGAATATCTACTCCGACAACGGAACCAACTTTGTCGGAGCCTCCAGAGCTCTCCGCTCGGAACTCAAAGCTTTCCTGGCGGACGCTCGCAACCAAACTCTATCCAAGTATAGCCACCAATCACTCACTTGGCATTTCATCCCTGCGAACGCTCCCCATATGGGTGGGCTGTGGGAGGCTGGAGTGAAAAGCTTCAAAAGCCACTTCAAAAAGATAGCTTCACCACACAAACTCACCTTCGAGGAATTCCACACACTCTTGTGCCGGATCGACGCATGCCTGAACTCGCGGCCGCTCAGCCCGGCGTCCAACGACCCAACGGACCTAGAGCCGCTTATCCCAGGCCATTTCCTCACGGGAAGCCACCTACTGGCTCCGCCAGAACCGGATGCTAGTGAGAGCTCTGCCTCGATGATCAATCGGTGGCAGAAACTCAAAGCCCTCCATCACACTTTCTGCAAGCGATGGAAAACCGAATATCTATCCGAACTTCCAAAACGAGTGAAGTGGAAGCATCCCAGACAAAATATAAAAGTGGCAGATCTCGCTGTCCTCAAAGAGGACAACTTATCTCCCAACGAATGGAGGTTAGGTCGAGTTGTCAACGTACACCCCGGCGAAGATGACCGAGTACGCGCAGTGGACCTCAAAACCGAGAAGGGTCAAGCCAGACGACCTTTGGTCAAACTGATCCTTCTTCCAACGGAAGAGGCGGATTGCGAAAAGGCTAAGAACTCCTCCTAACAATCCCTCCGTTCCTCCATATCCCTACTTTCAAAAAAAATTAAGCCCAGCTCTCGTTCACCCAGAACGAGGCCAACCAACAACCCTAATGCAGAGCGGTTATCTGCCACAGAAAACAAAAGCGCTCGGGCCATTCTAATTTTAAATTTTCAAAACCCAGCTCTCGTTCACCCGAAACGAGGCCAACCAACAACCCTAATGCAGATCCCCCATCTGCCACAAAACACTTAATTTTAATTTTTTACAGTCAAACCCAAATTCACCCGCTCACCCAGAGCGAGGATAACAGAAAATATCCCACAATCGAATCGCTCCCCCGAGCGAGGACCCCATCCCCATCACTCGTTGTCCCATAACGAGGATACTAGAACAGCCCTAACGCAGATCCTCTATCTGCCACAGATTACCTACGCACTCGACCACAGGCACGAGGCCAACCGAATTTAGCAAAATCTCAAGTCTCAACAGGAGCTACGCTCCCTGAAACACAAGAATACTGGTTTCAAGCCATCCACGCGGGGTGTAGCGCTGGAAGACAGTGGATTGGGAGCCTACTTTAAGTTAGCCTGCCGTGGTGCTACCCCGAAGCGTTTTTTTTTTGTTACGGATGTAGTACGGAATAATAATAGTGACCTCCGTAGCACCGCACATCCAGCGAAGGAGATGATGTACACCACTGTTTCAAATACACATCATTTCGATCGCATTGCGTTGGTTTTAGAGATATTAGGTGACATGTCTTCACGTCATTAATTTTGTCAAAACGTTAATTATTCATTTCCTAAAAATTTTTTGGTAGGTTGTAGTACACAGTCTAAGCGTTTATACCTCAGCAAACAAAGTAACCGTAATGTGAGTTTCATAAAGAGTTTTCTCAAACAGACTTCAAGCTTAGAAGACCTTGATGATTGTTTACAAATTGTGTCAAAATAAGCATGAAGCCCTCGAAACGGTTCGTCCTTTAACATTATAACCGAAACGCAGATCCTCTATCTGCCACAGAATACCTACGCACTCGGCCATAGGCACGGGGCCAACCGAATTTAGCAAAATCTCAAGTCTCAACATGAGCTACGCTCCCTGAAACACAGGAATACTGGTTTCAAGCCATCCACGCGGGGTGTAGCGCTGGAAGACAGTGGATTGGGAGCCTACTTTAAGTTAGCCTAACGTGGTGCTACCCCGAAGCGTTTTTTTTCGCTACGGATGTTGTACGGAATAATAATAGTGACCTCCGTAGCACCGCACATCCAGCGAAGGAGATGATGTACACCACTGTTTCAAATACACATCATTTCGATCGCATTGCGTTGGTTTTAGAGATGTTAGGTGACATGCCTCCATGTCATTAAATTTGTCAAAACGTTAGTTATTCATTTCCTAAAAAATTTTTGGTAGGTTATAGTACACATTCTAAGCGTTTATACCTCAACAAACAAAGTAACCGTAATGTGAGTTTCATAAAGAGTTTTCTCAAACAGACTTCAAGCTTAGAAGACCTTGATGATTGTTTACAAATTGTGTCAAAATAAGCATGAAGCCCTCGAAACGGTTCGTCCTATAATCTTATAACCGAAAACTACAAGAGAAAATCATGGAAATGGATGCGAAATGGGTTGGAAAAATTACAAAAGAACTAATAACACATTGTGAGGAAGATATAAAGGTTATAACCAACGGCGGAAATTGTAATTGATCAGACATTAAAACATCTATTGAAGGAGATGTGGAAAATGGCAATGAAGGCAGTCTTATTGTTACTAGTATCAATGGTGAACTAATTGAAGTTTGTGCAGAAGAAGCAATCCATTGGGATAGTCAAATCAGTGCCGTATTAAACAATGAGACGCTGGTCAAGGGAAATGTCACATCCGACATTAATATCACAGGCAGCGACAATATGTGTGAACTCTTTTATTGAGAAGCAACTAGTCCGTCTGAATCTGCTGAACAACTAAAGCAAAGGGTAGCAGAAGAATAATATAGTGGACGTTCAGTGTAGTGCCATCACAAGCACGACTACTGTCGCATAAAATAAAACATGGTTTTAATAATTCAAGCTGTTAATGATGCATTAAACCAAACGATTGTATGCATTCGCATTTATCTATGTATGTAGACATATAGAATTTAACAGCATTTATTTATGAAGAAACCCGCTATATAAAATGCATATCGAAATAGAAATTCAAATTCTTACTCACTCTCTTTTTATTATAGTCTTCGAAGTTCAAATATCTTCCAGCACACATTCTTCGGTAGTTGGTTATTTGTATTAGTACTTACCCTGTTTGAGCAAATAACAATTTGCTCTGTGTAAAATTATCTTCACGTTAGCGCAAGGAGAATTATAGTCCTAAAACTGATTACAGTTAACTCAAATGATTTATATTTTAAATGAAGCTCTGTCTTACCCGATGTGTTACCAGTAAAATCGTAGGCTCTATTGCTCCCCTTTTTTTCTCTCGTAATGATCATCCGAGTTCTATTTCGTCCAAATTCATCCATCCGCGCACAGGAAAATCCCGTAGCATCAAAGACGGGACCATCATGACCTATATCAGCGGGTTTAGACGTCCTCGTACTTTCCAATTTCGTCAGGGGTTAGGCGTAAAGTCACCACCCTTATACAGGTGTACAGCTTGCGGTGTTAAGTGATAATTCTCCAACATAGCAAGCCACGTTCGGACCTTATGTAGCACAATTGACAACAACCGATTCCTCAATGCTAGACTGATAATGATAGTGTGATTCTAGCAAAGCCATTAATAAAAATTACTTTTGGTTCGACTAAGTCACACCGTTCGAGTAAGCCGCCACCGCTGCTCGATAAGCCACTAGCGCCAGCGCCACCATTTGGTGTAGCACATAGTGAATTAGTTGGCGAATTCAGGCCGGTCACTGTGGTTGGGCCATAAAATATCAGTTCAGGTATTTGACCACCTTGTACGCCAGTAGCATTAGTGCTCTCGGATGAACATTGAAACTGGAATGTTACATCGCCCATGCACACCTCAGACCGAAAAAAACTTAACTCATTACCATCAAGTATTACAAAGCGGTATAGTCACATTCGGGTTCAATTTGTATAGGATTTTCAAAGAATACATGGAAGGTATTGCTTGAGCCATCCGAGAAAAATTTGGTATCATTTTCGGCGAGTGTATGTCCCAGACGTTTAAGTTCGATTTTAGCATTATAATTAGCAGCACCAGTTGAGGAACCATACAAGCCAAAGCCAACAATGAAAATTCTACGATCCAGTGAGAATTGTATTGAATCACATCGTCCACGGCCACTGATGGAAAACTTAAATGCGGTTTAGATTGTGCAGTAAAATTTAAAAATATATCAATAGTTTCTTGTGATGTTAATATGCCTGTCTGTGCAACGCCATTAGCGAACTCTTCCAACGTCATTGTCGGTATACTTATTAAATGCAATGCTTGTCCAACATCCTACTTTTATTTTGTGCAGACACATCAATGCCCATTTTTTGGCAAGCATTTAGAGCCCAATTGAGCGCTGCCTCAAAGAAATGTATCTCCTTGCAGTTGAGCGTCTCACGCGACAATATCAATTCAAAAGTTTTGAGATCGATGGCGACAAAATCTTCCGATTTAATTGCCATTTCGGCTTGTACATCGAGTACTTCCCAGCAACGCTGTATCAATTCGGACTCTTCGAATAGACGCGATGGACTGAGTAGTAGACAGGCGTTTTTTGCCGTCAATTTAACTTCTAAATAATTGACGCATGCGCGTGCTAAATGTGGTACAGTATATTTTTTAGCCGCATACAATGTGGCCAATATGTTATCAGGTTCCAATTGAATCTCATCACAATATAGGTATCTTAACAACGTTAAAAACGCTGATGGCTCCACATCAGACACTTTATTTCTTGTTTATTTTCCGCTAGCCCACCATCAAACATAGCAGAGAACACTGAGCTACCCGTGGCTAGAATATACTTATGCGCCGGTATTGTTTGCACACAATCTGCAAACTCTCACCAACAACAAATTTTACATTTGACATTAATTCGTTATTAAACATTGCCGCATTTCTCTCAAGTACAGTCGCTTTCGTGGGCTGCCAATTCAGATCAGCTGTATCATTAGCATTTGATGTAGAATTATTTGACTGATTTGTTGCAGCTGCTCCAGCTGAACAAACATATGAACTACTACCGCCATCGCTACCTCCCGCGGAACCACCGCTCGCTGAACTTGAGGGTAAACAAAATAGTGCTGAGCTACTAATAGCACCTGGTGAGGCGAGTGGTGATGATGGTTGTGTTATTTGTATATTATGTTCGCCGGCGCTGCCGCCACTGCTAGCACCGCTTGCGCCGCTGCTCCTACCCGTTGAAGAGCCACCTCTCCTGGCATCACTGCCGTTACCTCCGCCACTTCCCGTTGTCGAACTGGCACCGACTGCCAGCAATGCATTACGTTGTGAATGGTGATTATTTGCTGAGTTGTTGTTGTTGTATCGCGGCGATAGCTATTGTTTAGCGTTTCCACATTTATCCAGGCATTCATTTTCGACTTTAGCGAAATTCTATTGTTGTTCGCCATTGAAAATTACGCCGCTATGAAGGACTCTGTAAGGTACTGAATGATGAATATATGATTGGGGAACAAAAGTGTAAAGAAAAAAAACTTGATCAAGTTTTAATCAGCAAAAAAAACTCACTAGAACCGTTCAAGCACCGATCATTTATATATTTAGCAATATATACGAAAGCACCGTAACCTTTTCTTATATTTTTTTTAACAAATTGTTGCAATTTTTCTATAAGAAAAGCAGTTTGCGAGATTCTTCTCATTAGATTCCTACATTGCTGCCATTTTTATTTTCAATTCGAATTTTTTCTACTCTCATTTTACCTTTTACCTTAAGCTGATGAAGTAATTACATCAGTATACAATTTTACTTTTGTAGCGATGCTCATATCCACATATTTTGTCGCCAAAAGAAACAATTAAGCCCCAAATAATGCTCGGATCTACGCGAGATGTGATTTTCAACTAGTGATTACCTTTCGGGAATGCCTTAAGAGCTGATTCCAATTGTTTGTTCTGTGAGGATTCTAATGGTTATGCAGAGACAACTTCACAAACGACTTCACCACGATGCGCAGCCATAATTGTCTTGAAGGCAGTTATAACGTCGTACTACGGCCACGCGCCGTAGTAAAAGAATATAAAAATAAAAAATAAATGTAAGGCGCGATAACCTCCGAAGAGATCTAAGGCCGAGCTTCTCTTCCAATTTGCGTCGTGCTCCTCTTGATTTTCCCTACAAATTGGCCGGACGGGACCTACATGTTTTATGCCGACTCCGAACGGCATCTGCAAGGCAGATGAGTTTTCACTGAGAGCTTTTCATGGCAGAAATACACCCGGAGCGCTTGCCAAACACTGCCGAGGGGCGACCCCGCTTAGAAAAATTTTCTTCTAATTGAAAAACCTTATTTCTAAAATTCTGATGTTGCTTTGCCCGGGGTGCGAACCCAGGGCATACGGTGTGATAGGCGGAGCACGCTACCATCACACCACGGTGGCCGCCGGCGTAAAAGAATATACCAACGGGAAAAATCGTTCGATTTTAGTCCCGTTTGTTTTCAATTCTTAGGAATTTCACATTCTATACATAAGTATGTATAAATGTTCTCGAGCATTTTTTCGTTTTTGCTTTGCAGCTGGTATGCTTATAGCAGTGCGCGGACGTTAAATAATGAAAATGTTGGTAGTGGTAGATTTTACCAATGTACCAAAACTACTGCCACAAAATAACCGATTTTGGCATGTTATCGTTTACGTAAAATTTTTATTTTCGTTCAAAAATATTCACGAAAAAAAAAACTGATGAAAATAGCGCAAAAAATATTCGCGTGCTCAGTTACTACATTTATCTCATCAAAAAAATTTATTTCTTGTTTAAATTTATTCGCAAATTTTTCAAAATTGACTGATTTGGTCAGTATCACCTCCTAATGTTGGTTGGGCAGGCTCGGCAATTAAATACTTAAAAATTATCGCAATATTCGTTTTCAAAGCGAAAATACTGAAATATTGGTAGATTTTGGGCCTCTGTGGTATTAGTAGTAGAATATGAAAATGAGTCAATAAACCAATCCAATTACCATGTTTCATCCATTTTTCCTATTTGGTATAGAATTATGGAATTTTTATCATTTTTCGTAATTTTCGATATCGAAAAAGTGGGCGTGGTCACAGTCCGAATTCAGCCATTTTTTATACCAAGATAAAGTGAGTTGAAATAAGTATGTGAACTAAGTTTAGTAAAGATATTTCGCTTTTTGCTCAGGTTATCATGTTAATGGCCAAGCGGAAGGACAGGCGGTCGACTGTGTATAAAAACTGGGCGTGGCTTCAACCGATTTCGCCCATTTTCACAGAAAACAGTTATCGTCACAGGATCTATGCCCCTACCAAATTTCACAAGGATTGGTCAATTTTTGTTCGACTTATGGTATTAAATTATTCTAGACGAATTAAATGAAAAAGGGCGGAGCCACGCCCATTTTGAAATTTTCTTTTATTTTTGTATTTTGTTACACCATATCATTACTGGAGTTGAATGTTGACATAATTTACTTATATACTGTAAAGATATTACATTTTTTGTTAAAATTTTACTTTAAAAAAATTTTTTTTTAAAGTGGGCGTGGTCGTTCTCGAATTTTGCTAATTTTTATTAAGCACACATATAGTAATAAGAGTAACGTTCCTGCCAAATTTCATCATGATATCTTCAACCACTGCCAAATTACAGCTTGCAAAACTTTTAAATTACCTTCTTTTAAAAGTGGGCGGTGCCACGCCCATTGTCCAAAATTTTACTCATTTTCTATTCTGCGTCAAAAGCTAAACTCACCTACCAAGTTTCATCGCTTTATCCGTCTTTGGTAATGAATTATCGCACTTTTTCAGTTTTTCGAAATTTTTGATATCGAAGAAGTGGGCGTGGTTATGGTCCGATATCGTTCATTTTAAACAGCGATCTGAAATGAGTCCTCAGGAACCTACATACCAAATTTCATCAAGATACCTCAAAATTTACTCAAGTTATCGTGTTAATGGACGGACGGACGGACGGACATGGCTCAATCAAATTTTTTTTCGATCCTAATGATTTTGATATATGGAAGTCTATATCTATCTCGATTCCCTTATACCTGTACAACCAACCGTTATCCAATCAAAGTTAATATACTCTGTGAGCTCTGCTCAACTGATTATAAAAATGAATTTGTGTGCGTTAGGTCGTTCAAAACTGAAAAACCGCTACACCGATTTGAATAATTTTTATACTCAGTTAAGCAGAGCTCACAGAGTATATTAAGTTTGATTGGATAACGGTTGGTTGTACATATATAAAGGAATCGAGATAGATATAGACTTCCATATATCAAAATAATCAGGATCAAAAAAAAATTTGATTGAGCCATGTCCGTCCGTCCGTCCGTCCGTCCGTCCGTCCGTTAACACGATAACTTGAGTAAATTTTGAGGTATCTTGATGAAATTTGGTATGTAGCTTCCTGAGCACTCATCTCAGATCGCTACTTAAAATGAACGATATCGGACTATAACCACGCCCACTTTTTCGATATCGAATATTTCGAAAAATCGAAAAAGTGCGATAATTCATTACAAAAGACAGATAAAGCGACGAAACTTGGTAGATGAGTTGCACTTATGACGCAAAATATAAAATTAGTAAAATTTTGGACAATGGGAGTGGCACCGCCCACTTTTTAAAGAAGGTAATTTAAAATTTTTGCAAGCTGTAATTTGGCAGTCGTTGAAGATATCATGATGTAATTTGGCAGGAACGTTACCCTTATTACTGTATGTACGCTTAATAAAAATTAGCAAAATCGGAGAAGGACCACGCCCACTTTTAAAAAAATTTTTTTTTTTTTAAGTAAAATTTTAACAAAAAATTTAATATCTTTACAGTATATAAGTAAATTATGTCAAGATTCAACTCCAGTAATGATATGGTGCAACAAAATACAAAAATAAAAGAAAATTTAAAAATGGGCGTGGCTCCGCCCTTTTTCATTTAATTTGTCTAGGATACTTTTAATGCCATAAATCGAACAAAAATTAACCAATCCTTTTGAAATTTGGTAGGGGCATAGATTTTATGGCTTTAACTGTTTTCTGTGAAAATGGGCGAAATCGGTTGATGCCACGCCCAGTTTTTATACACAGTCTTCCGTCTGTCCTTCCGCATGGCCGTTAACACGATAACTTGAGCAAAAATCGATATATCTTTACTAAACTCAGTTAACGTACTTATCGGAACCCACTTTACCTTGGTATGAAAAATGAACGATATCGGACTATGACCACGCCCACTTTTTCGATATCGAAAATTGCGAAAAATGAAAAAATGCCATAATTCTATACCAAATACGAAAAAAGGGATGAAACATGGTAAGGTAATTGGATTGTTTTATTGACGCGAAATATAACTTTAGAAAAAACTTTATAAAATGGTTGTGACACCTACCATATTAAGTAGAAGAAAATGAAAAAGTTCTGCAGGGCGAAATAAAACACCCTTAAAATCTTGCCAGGTATTACATATATAAATAAATTAGCGGTATCCAACCGATAATGTTCTGGGTCACCCTAGTCCACATTTTGGTCGATATCTGGAAAACGCCTTCACATATACAACTACCACCATTCCCTTTTAAAACTCTCATTAATACCTTTATTTGATACCCATATCGTACAAACTCATTCTAGAGTCACCCCTGGTCCACCTTTATGGCGATATCTCGAAAAGGCGTCCACCTATAGAACTATTCCCTACACCCTTTTAAAATACTCATTAACACCTTTCTTTTGATACCCATATTGTACAAACAAATTCTAGGGTCACCCCTGCTCCACCTTTATGGCGATATCTCGAAACGGCGTCCACCTATGGAACTAAGGAATACTCCCTTTTAAAATACTCATTATCACCTTTCTTTTGATGCCCATATTGTACAAACAAATTCTAGGGTCACCCCTGGTCCACCTTTATGGCGATATCTCGAAAATACGACCACCTATACAACAACCACCACTCCCTTTAAAAACCTTCATTAATACCTTTAATTTGATACCCATATCGTACAAACACATTCTAGAGTCACCCCTGGTCCACCTTTGTGGCGATATTCCGAAAAGGTGTCCACCTATAGAACTAAGCCCCACACCCTTTTAAAATACTCATTAACACCTTTCTTTTGATACCCATATTGTACAAACAAATTCTAGGGTCACCCCTGGTCCACCTTTATGGCGATATCTCTAAACGGCGTCCACCTATGGAACTAAGGATTACTCCCTTTTAAAATACTCATTAATACCTTTCTTTTGATACCCATATTGTACAAACAAATTCTAGGGTCACCCCTGGTCCACCTTTATGGCGATATCTCGAAACGGCGTCCACCTATGAAACTAAGGATTACTCCCTTTTAAAATACTCATTAGTACCTTTAATTTGATATCCATATCGTACAAACGCATTCTAGAGTCACCCCTGGTCCACCTTTATGGCGATATTTCGAAAAGGCGACCACCTATACAACAACCACCACTCCCTTTTAAAAATCCTCATTAATACCTTTAATTTGATATCCATATCGTACAAACACATTCTAGAGTCACCCCTGGTCCACTTTTATGGCGATATTTCGAAACGGCATCCACCTATAGAACTAAGGCCCACTCCCTTTTAAAATACTCATTAACACCTTTCTTCTGATACCCATATTGTACAAACAAATTCTAGGGTCACCCCTGGTCCACCTTTATGGCGATATCTCGAAACGGCGTCCACCTATGGAACTAAGGATTACTCCCTTTTAAAATACTCATTAACACCTTTCATTTGATACCCATATCATACAAACGCATTCTAGAGTCACCCCTGGTCCACCTTTATGACGATATCTCGAAACGGCGTCCACCTATAGAACTACGGCCCACTCCCTTTTAAAATACTCATTAACACCTTTCGTTTGATGCCCATATTGTGCAAACGCATTCTAGAGTCACCCCTGGTCCATCTTTACGGCGATATCTCGAAAAGGCGTCCATCTATAGAACTTAGGTCCACGCCATTTTAAAATACTCATTAATACCTTTCATTTGATACCCATATCGTACAAACGCATTCTAGAGTCAACCCTGATCCACCTTTATGGCTATATCCCTAAATGGCGTCCACCTATAGAACTATGGCGCACTCCCTCATAAAATACTTTTCATTGATACACATGTCATACAAACACATTCCAGGGTTTCCCTCGGTTCATTTTCCTACATGGTTATTTTCCCTTATGTTGTCACCATAGCTCTCAACTGAGTATGTAATGTGCGGTTACACCCGAACTTAACCTTCCTTACTTGTTTTCTATTATTTTTGACCTGGGGGCCTACTCTGTATTGCGATGCGAAAGGCAGTGCGATGCGAAAATAAATTGCGATGCGAAAGGTAATTGGAACTCTGTAGCGCTATCGCATTGCTAACAGTGTCGCTTTTTTATTTTTCGCTAATTTTTGCTTGAGTATGCATCACTGACCAAAGTCAAAGAAAGAGAACAAAACAAACAAGGCGATTACAATTTCGGCTAAAGATTAATTTTTGTTGAACAAATTAAAAAATGGATTCTGTAGCATTATGGGACGATTTAAATGAAGAAAGAATTGATAGGAGGATTATAAGGGACAACTCCAACATTATGAGTCTCAGCGATCAAAGATAATTTAAACGTTACAAAATTACTCATACATATACTATTGCTTTATGTTCTATTCATTAGTTTTGTGCAGAATTTTCGGCTTAATAAGGAAGCATTTTTGTATGTGCTAAATAGCATTAAAAGTGAGTTGAAAACCCCACGGTGAGCAACGGCAGTTCCTGAAATATTAAAAGTTTCTACAACGTTGAAGTTTCTTGGTCAGGGTGCATACCAACACTTGATTGGCCAAGACCGTCACGCGGGATTAGCACAGCAAACCGTTTCGAGTTGTATTTTGGAAGTTTGCAGCGCAATTGAAACGATATTGTGTCCAAAGCATATTACTTTTTCAATGAGCAATCGCGAAAAACAGGATGCCAACCGTAGGTTTTATGCTAAATGCGGAATTCCGGGTGTGATCGGAGCTGTAGACGGAACGCACATTCAAATGATAAGGCCATCAAAAGACGAACATCTATTTTTTAACCGAAAGCTTAAGCACAGCATAAATGCAATGATCGTAAGTGTATTTCGATTAAATAAGATTACTTTTATTGTGCCTACATGTTTTGTTCTATTTTAGATATGTGATCACAAAATGCAAATAAGAGCGGTCAATGGTAAATTTGGAGGTGCATCGCATGATTCGCACATATGGAACTTGTCCGCTGAGCGCGAATATTTAAGGACTGCCTATGAAAATGGAGATACTGGCCAACGAATTCTCGGTAAGCTTTTTAATACGATTTAATGTAATGGTAGCATACACGCATTAACATAGTTACTTATGTAATATATAACATAATATATATACATATAATAAATGGTAATGAATGTTATTCAGCTAAAAATACCTTTATGTTTTTGTTATCTGCAGGTGACTCAGGATATCCGTTGGAACCATGGCTTCTTACCCCATACAGGAATTCTGCGGAGGATTCTGACGAGAATTTTTTCAATCAAAAACATTCAAAGGGAAGGTCTCTCATTGAGAGAGTTTTTGGTGTTTTGAAAGGTCAATTTCGCTGCCTTTTGGCCTCAAGAGAATTGCATTATGCTCCAGCAAAAGTGGTGCAAATACTAAATGTTTGTTGTGCCCTGCACAATATTCCCAGTTCAGAAATTGAACCGGAAGAAGTGAACGTAATAAATGCAGAAAACGTGGAAAATCATAGAATGGGAAATATTGCTAGTTGTATCAGAGACCAAATAAAAAATGACATGATTTCCAATAGAAATGCTTTATAAAAAAGTGGTTTAAATTTAACGTTATTTATTTATGTATTTTTACGGCTGCTAAGGCCTACAACTTAAACTACTAAATATAATTCAGTATTATTTAAATTCAAGTTTTCAGTCTTTTATTTAAGTAAGGGTTACAAATTGTGTATATATATAAAAACTAATACTATTTATGTATTTTTACGGCTGCTAAGGCCTACAACTTAAACTACTAAATATAATTCAGTATTATTTAAATTCACGATTTCAGTCTTTTATTTACGTTTAAGTAAGGGTTGCAAAGTGTGTATATATATAAAAATTAATACTAATTGTATCTAAATAACATACATACTGAAAAGTGCACCAAACTATACTTCGGTAATGCACTGTGTATGTGCAGGTACATACGTAAATAAATAGAAAATAAAAAGGAAATTTCATTACAAAAACTAAGCCACTTGTAGTACATAAATTATGTGTCTACATATCTTTAAAAAAAAAAATTTGTGTATCTGTTACTACTTTCTGGATATTGCTTTGTTGGTCTGTAACTCCACATCCAACATTTGTTTTTTAATTTCTAATTTGTTTAATTTGATTCTTAAATTTTCACGGTCCATTCTTTGTTTATGGACAAATTGTTCTTTGGCGAACTTTAACTTTTTATTTTTTATTTTTAATGTAATTCTCATCGTTCTGGCAATGTTTTTCAAATTGTCATTAATCTCATTTAGCACTTTTACTGAGTTGCTTTGGTATCAATTTGGTTGTCTACTTGCCTTTCCAATAGACTCTGCTTCTTGCGTGGAGTAAGTACCGATCGGCTGCAGCAAGGTTCCTGTTGTTGTTGTAGCAAGAAAACTTGCTCGTTCTCCTCTTCACTCATTTCAACCGAATCGCTGTCGTTATTAAAAGCAGGTTCCAAAATTTCACTTGGTACTTCCGTCATAGCCTGCCGCGCACCAAACTCCCGCGTGCCAGCTATACCGTCGACTGCTTGGTCCATCGACAGCAAATCGCTAGCTTGCTGTTCCAATGGCGTGAGTGCGGAGTAAACAGATGGGCCGCCCCCCGTACCAGCAATATTGGTTTTATTGCGACGCATTTTGGCCTTCAAATGGACTTTGTAGTCAGCCCAAACCTATAAATTTTATCAATCCCATTATAGAATTAAAAGTACACATATATCACCCAACCTACTTTTTTCCAGCCGGTGATATCACGCATCGGAGGTCCAGCTGCATTTAGTTGGCGAGTTACTTTTTTCCACAAATTATTGGCCGTTGTTTTCGCGTTGGGTGTTTTAAGTAACCCTTTGGCCAAATCTGGGTGTACTGCCATGAAGTCCACTAGGAGTTCGAATTGTTGCTTTTGTGTTTGTTTTGTTTTTTGAGTTGTCCTATATATTTTCAAAAGAATGTACAATGAATATAAAGATATCAATTTATAAAATCATCAATTAATACTTACATATTTGTACAATGCGAATGCCTATTACTTGTAGCAAGAAAAATGCGAAAATGAATGCTGTTTGACATTCGCTTTCGCAATACAGAGTGCCGGCAATGCGAAAAGGGAGAAAAATTGCGAATGGGCAAAATGTGAATGCGAAAGTCAAAATATGCGTGCGAATGTCAAGATACAGAGTACCGATTTTGCGATTTCGCGTATTTTTGCTTTCGCATCGCAATACAGAGTAGGCCCCCTGATTCAGGGATCATTCACGACAAAAAAATTTGTTTGAAAAACTTCAATTAAAAAATATTTTAGCTATTACTCAAAAACGTTTTGACCGACTTCAAAAAATTTTTCTTTCCTTTATTTCGATCGGACTGACTGTTCATTTACAGCAAAAAAAAATTTGGAAAATCTTCAATTTATCAATATTTTAGCTAATAGTATGAGTTTGGTTGTTATTATTCATGCGACTTTGGTTGTTTTACGCACCAGTATATGAATCAGAGTGGATGGAAAAAATTGTGTCAGATGTCGTCCTAAATAAATTTCTTTTATATAACCCTTTCGTATATCCAACGTAAATTTAAATTTTTTCAATGCCAACCTTTGAGAATTCCACAAGACTTATGTAATCTATCTATATATATGAATATGAATTTGTGTGCGTTAGGTCGTTCAAAACTGAAAAACGGCTACACCGATTTGAATAATTTTTTTTCTATAATTTTCGATCTGATTCAGGGATCATTTACGACAAAAAAATTTATTTAAAAAACTTCAATTAAAAAAATATTTTAGCTACTACTCAAAGACGGTTTGACCGATTGAAAAAATTTTTTCTTTCCTTTATTTCAATCGGACTGACTGTTCATTTGCAGTAAAAACAAAAAATGAAAATCTGCAATTTATCAATGTTTTAGCAAATAGCACGCGTTTGGTTGTTATTATTCATGCGGCTTTGGTTGTTTTACGCACCAGTATATGAATCAGAGTGGATGGAATAAATTGTATCAGATGTGGATGGAAAAAATTGTGTGAGACGTCGCCCTAAATAAATTTATTTTATATAACCCTTTCGTATATACAACATAAATTAAAATTGTTCCAATACCAACCTTTGAGAATTCCAAAAGAATTTTGTAATCTATATATATAAAAATGAATTTGTGTGCGTTAGGTCGTTAAAACTGAAAAACGGCTACACCGATTTGAATAGTTTTTTTTCTGTTATTTTCGATCTGATTCAGGGATCATTTGCGACAAGAAAATTTATTTAAAAAACTTCAATAAAAAAATATTTTAGCTATTACTCAAAGACGGTTTGACCGATTTCAAAATTTTTTTCTTTCCTTTATTTCGATCGGACTGACTGTTCATTTACAGCAAAAACAAAAATTGGAAAATCTTCAATTTATCAATGTTTTAGCAAATAGTACGAGTTTGGTTGTTATTATTCATCCGGCTTTGGTTGTTTTATGCACCAGTATATGAATCAGATTGGAAGGAAAAAATTGTGTCAGATGTCGCCCTAAATAAGTTTCTTTATATATATATATAAAATGAATTTGTGTGCGTTAGGTCGTTAAAACTGAAAAACCGCTACACCGATTTGAATAATTTTTTTCTATTATTTTCGACCTGATTCAGGGATCATTCACGACAAAAAAAAATTGTTTAAAAAACTTCAATTAAAAAATATTTTAGCTATTACTCAAAAACGGGTTGACCGATTTCAAAAATTTTTTCTTTCCTTTTTTTAGATCGGACTGACTGCTCATTTACAGCAAAAAAAATTTGGAGAATCTTCAATTTATCAATATTTTAGCTAATAGTATGAGTTTGGTTGTTATTATTCATGCGGCTTTGGTTGTTTTACGCACCAGTATATGAATCAGAGTGGATGGAAAAAATTGTGTCAGATGTCGTCCTATATAAATATCTTTTATATAACCCTTTCGTATATGCAACAGAATTCCACAAGAATTTTGTAATCTATATATATAGAAATGAATTTTTGTGCGTTAGGTCGTTAAAACTGAAAAACGGCTACACCGATTTGAATAATTTTTTCTATTATTTTCGATCTGATTCAGGGATCATTTGCGACAAAAAAATTTATTTAAAAAACTTCAATTAAAAAATATTTTAGCTACTACTCAAAGATGGTTTGACCGATTTCAAAAATTTTTTCTTTCCTTTATTTCGATCGGACTGACTGTTCATTTACAGCAAAAACACAAATTTGAAAATCTTCAATTTATCAATGTTTTAGCAAATAGTACGAGTTTGGTTGTTATTATTCATGCGGCTTTGGTTGTTTTACGCACCAGTATATGAATCAGAGTGGATGGAAAAATTGTATCAGATGTCGCCCTAAATAAGTTTCTTTTATATAACCCTTTCGTATATGCAACATAAATTTAAATTTTTCCAATGCCAACGTTTGAGAATTCCACAAGAATTTTGTAATCTATATATATAAAAATGAATTTGTGTGCGTTAGGTCGTTAAAACTGAAAAACGGCTACACCGATTGAATAATTTTTTTTCTATTATTTTCGACCTGATTCAGGGATCATTCACGACAAAAAAAATTTGTTTAAAAAACTTCAATTAAAAAAAATTTTAGCTATTACTCAAAAACGGTTTGACCGATTTCAAAACTTTTTTCTTTCCTTTATTTCGATCGGACTGACTGTTCATTTACAGTAAAAAAAATTAGGAGAATCTTCAATTAACCCTAGACGGTCATCCTTCGTCAATACGACTACGCACGATCTTATTTTCACTGTAAATATGTTTTTATTGTCCGTGTTGATCTCCGATTTCGTACAGCGATAGTCGGTTGTTTACTCTCTTTGAATGCACGCATAGAGAGGAGCACGCAAATCGTAAATAGATTTTTTTTCGGTTTTGTTTTACGGCGTAGTCAAATTGACGAGGGATGACGTTTATGTAACTTTCAGGTTCTGGTGGTATATTTTTCATGATCGACTAGTGATTTATTTCGTTTGCCACGACTACTAAGCAACTGTTAAATGATGAGGAAATAGAGAAGTTTCTCTCCTCGATCGATGACGATGAGTTGGAAAACGAAACTAGTGAATTAAGTCACAGAAATTAAGACACAGAAATAGATCAAGACGAACGCGCCTAAAATAGAAACTCGTCAGGTGGAGAAACTAGTGTGGTTCTATGCGATTATGCTCATAATTCAAGCTCTTCAGATGAAGAAACTGAGGTGGATGAAGACGAAGTTCCCCTTAATATTTTAAAATCAAATTCTAATATTATATCATGCTCGAAAGTAATGGGTACAGGTGGCCATTATGCCAATTTTTAGGTATGTTGAACATTTTTTTTATAAATTTTGTTTTTTGTTTGTTACTTACACACACAATATGTTTAAAGTCGGACAAAAGCCTTTAAAACGTGTAGATTTTATAAAAACCCTTTTTACTCGCCTTATAAATAGTCATTTAGATGACAGACTTAATATGCCAACTATTACCACTACGATAAGAAATGACATACTAAATTTACGTCCTCATCCTGCACAAATCGATCTAAAAATATGATACCGGTAACAGAAACTAAAAAACGGAAGATTTGTGCCATGCGTCCTTCTTCCAAACGAAGAATAACGAAGGTGGTATAAGCAAAGTGCCATAAACACCTATGTGGAGAATATAAAGTTGATGCTTGTGCCTCCTGTCTTATCTGAGGTTAGAACTTTAAATGTTGCTTTTCCTATTTAAGTTTAATTATTTAGTTTTAAGAAACTTAAAGACTTGTATGAGAATTCCTGCCACAAATTTTAATTTTTTATTTTTTAAAATCCCTTAAAGTTTTAGCCAATTGATAGACGAATAAGAATATAAGTAATAGAGAATATAATTTTTTCTTTTTATTTTTGACTTGTATTTACCAATAATGAAATAGATTAAAAAAATAAAATAAAACGCGTTCATTATTTTTACTCACACCCTTCTGAAAATGGATTTAAAATAGGTCGTCGTCATAATGACGAAGGATGACGTTAATGTACAAAAAATAAGGATGACCGTCCAGGGTTAATCAATATTTTAGCTAATAGTATGAGTTTGGTTGTTATTATTCATGACACTTTGGTTGTTTTACGCACCAGTATATGAATCAGAGTGGATGGAAAAAATTGTGTCAGATGTCGTCCTATATAAATATCTTTTATATAACCCTTTCGTATATGCAACAGAATTCCACAAGAATTTTGTAATCTATATATATAAAAATGAATTTTTGTGCGTTAGGTCGTTAAAACTGAAAAACGGCTACACCGATTTGAATAATTTTTTCTATTATTTTCGATCTGATTCAGGGATCATTTGCGACAAAAAAATTTATTTAAAAAACTTCAATTAAAAAATATTTTAGCTACTACTCAATGACGGTTTGACCGATTTCAAAAATTTTTTCTTTCCTTTATTTCGATCGGACTGACTGTTCATTTACAGCAAAAACACAAATTTGAAAATCTTCAATTTATCAATGTTTTAGCAAATAGTACGAGTTTGGTTGTTATTATTCATGCGGCTTTGGTTGTTTTACGCACCAGTATATGAATCAGAGTGGATGGAAAAAATTGTATCAGATGTCGCCCTAAATAAGTTTCTTTTATATAACCCTTTCGTATATGCAACATAAATTTAAATTTTGCCAATGCCAACCTTTGAGAATTCCACAAGACATTTGTAATCTATATATATAAAAATGAATTTGTGTGGGTTTGGTCGTTAAAACTGAAAAACCGCTACACCGATTTGAATAATTTTTTTCTATTATTTTCGACCTGATTCAGGGATCATTCACGACAAAAAAAATTGTTTAAAAAACTTCAATTAAAAAATATTTTAGCTATTACTCAAAAACGGGTTGACCGATTTCAAAAATTTTTTCTTTCCTTTTTTTCGATCGGACTGACTGTTCATTTACAGCAAAAAAAAATTGGAGAATCTTCAATTTATCAATATTTTAGCTAATAGTATGAGTTTGGTTGTTATTATTCATGCGGCTTTGGTTGTTTTACGCACCAGTATATGAATCAGAGTGGATGGAAAAAATTTTATCAGATGTCGCCCTAAATAAATTTCTTTTATATAACCCTTTCGTATATGCAAAATAAATTAAAATTTTTTAAATGCCAACGTTTGAGAATTTCACAAGACATTTGTAATCTATATATATAAACATGAATTTGTGTGCGTTAGGTCATTCAAAACTGAAAAACCGCTACACCGATTTGAATAATTTTTTTTCTATTATTTTCGATCTAATTCAGGGATCATTTACGACAAAAAAATTTATTTAAAAAACTTCAATTAAAAAATGTTTTAGCTGTTACTCAAAAACGGTTTGACCGATTTCAAAACTTTTTTCTTTCCTTTATTTCGATCGGACTGACTGTTCATTTACAGCAAAAACAAAAAATGGAAATTCTTCAATTTATCAATGTTTTAGCAAATAGTACGAGTTTGGTTGTTATTATTCATGCGGCTTTGGTTGTTTTACGCACCAGTATATGAATCAGTGAATGGAAAAAATTGTGTGAGATGTCGCCCTAAATAAATTTCTTTTGTATAACCCTTTCGTATATGCAACATAAATTTAAATTTTTCCAATGCCAACCTTTGAGAATTCCACAAGAAATTTGTAATCTATATATAATAATATAAAAATGAATTTGTGTGCGTTAGGTCGTTAAACCTGAAAAACCGATACACCGATTTGAATAATTTTTTTCTATTATTTTCGACCTGATTCAGGGATCATTCACGACAAAAAAAATTGTTTAAAAAACTTCAATTAAAAAATATTTTAGCTATTACTCAAAAACGGGTTGACCGATTTCAAAAATTTTTTATTTCCTTTTTTTCGATCGAACTGACTGTTCATTTACAGCAAAAAAAATTTGGAGGATCTTCAATTTATCAATATTTTAGCTAATAGTATGAGTTTGGTTGTTATTATTCATGCGGCTTTGGTTGTTTTACGCACCAGTATATGAATCAGAGTCGATGGAATAAATTGTATCAGATGTGGATGGAAAAAATTGTGTGAGATGTCGCCCTAAATAAATTTATTTTATTTAACCCTTTCGTATATACAACATAAAATAAAATTTTTCCAAAAGAATTTTGTAATCTATATATATAAAAATGAATTTGTGTGCGTTAGGTCGTTAAAACTGAAAAACGGCTACACCGATTTGAATAATTTTTTTTCTTTTATTTTCTCTCTGATTCAGGGATCATTTGCGACAAAAAAATTTATTTAAAAAACTTCAATTAAAAAATATTTTAGCTATTACTCAAAAACGGTTTGACCGATTTCAAAACTTTTTTCTTTCCTTTATTTCCATCGGACTGACTGTTCATTTATAGCAAAAACAAAAATTGGAAAATCTTCAATTTATCAATGTTTTAGCAAATAGTACGAGTTTGGTTCTTATTATTCATGCGGCTTTGGTTGTATGACGCACCAGTATATGAATCAGAGTGGATGGAAAAAATTGTATCAGATGTCGCCCTAAATAAATTTCTTTTATATAACCCTTTCTTATATGCAAAATAAATTAAAATTTTTTAAATGCCAACCTTTGAGAATTCCACAAGAATTTTGTAATCTATATATATAAAAATGAATTTGTGTGCGTTAGGTCGTTAAAACTGAAAAACGGCTACACCGATTTGAATAGTTTTTTTTCTGTTATTTTCGATCTGATTCAGGGATCATTTGCGACAAAAAAAATTGTTTAAAAAACTTCAATTAAAAAATATTTTAGCTATTACTCAAAAACGGGTTGACCGATTTCAAAAATTTTTTCTTTCCTTTTTTTCGATCGGACTGACTGTTCATTTACAGCAAAAAAAATTTGGAGAATCTTCAATTTATCAATATTTTAGCTAATAGTATGAGTTTGGTTGTTATTATTCATGCGGCTTTGGTTGTTTTACGCACCAGTATATGAATCAGAGTGGATGGAAACAATTGTGTCAGATGTCGTCCTAAATAAGTTTCTTTTATATAACCCTTTCGTATATGCAACATAAATTAAAATTTTTCCAATGCCAACCTTTCAGAATTCCACAAGACTTTTGTAATTTATATATATAAAAGTTAATTTGTGTGCGTTAGGTCGTTCACCGCTACACCGATTTGAATAATTTTTTTCTATTATTTTCGATCTGATTCAGGGAGCATTTGCGACAAAAAAATTTATTTAAAAAACTTCAATTAAAAAATATTTTAGCTATTACTCAAAAACTGTTTGACCGAAATCAAAAATGTTTTCTTTCCTTTATTTCGATCGGACTGACTGTTCATTTACAGTAAAAACAAAAAATGGAAAATCTGCTATTTATCAATGTTTTAGCAAATAGTACGAGTTTGGTTGTTGTTATTCATGCGACTTTGGTTGTTTTACGCACCAGTATATGAATCAGAGTGGATGGAATAAATTGTATCAGATGGGGATGGAAAAAATTGTGTGAGATTTCGCCCTAAATAAATTTATTTTATATAACCCTTCCGTATATACAACATAAATTAAAATTTTTCCAATACCAACCTTTGAGAATTCCAAAAGAATTTTGTAATCTATATATATAAAAATGAATTTGTGTGCGTTAGGTCGTTAAAACTGAAAAACGGCTACATCGATTTGAATAGTTTTTTTTTCTATTATTTTCGACCTGATTCAGGGATCATTCACCACAAAAAAAAATTTGTTTAAAAAACTTCAATTAAAAAATATTTTAGCTATTACTCAAAAACGGGTTGACCGATTTCAAAAATTTTTTCTTTCCTTTATTTCGATCGGACTGACTGTTCATTTACAGCAAAAATAAAAATTGGAAAATCTTCAATTTATCAATGTTTTAGCAAATAGTAGGAGTTTGGTTGTTATTATTCATTCGGCTTTGGTTGTTTTATGCACCAGTATATGAATCAGAGTGGAAGGAAAAAATTGTGTCAGATGTCGCCCTAAATAAATTTCTTTTATATTACCCTTTCTTATATGCAACATAAATTTAAATTTTTCCAATGCCAACGTTTGAGAATTCCACAAGAATTTTGTAATCTATATATATAAAAATGAATTTGTGTGCGTTAGGTCGTTAAAACTGAAAAACGGCTACACCGATTTGAATAATTTTTTCTATTATTTTCGACCTGATTCAGGGATCATTTGCGACAAAAAAATTTATTTAAAAAACTTCAATTAAAAAATAGTTTAGATACTACTCAAAGACGGTTTGACCGATTTCAAAAATGTTTTCTTTCCTTTATTTCGATCGGACTGACTGTTCATTTACAGCAAAAACACAAATGTGAAAATCTTCAATTTATCAATGTTTTAGCAAATAGTACGAGTTTGGTTGTTATTATTCATGCGGCTTTGGTTGTTTTACGCACCAGTATATGAATCAGAGTGGATGGAAAAAATTGTATCAGATGTCGCCCTAAATAAATGTCTTTTATATAACCCTTTCTTATATGCAAAATAAATTAAAATTTTTCCAATGCCAACCTTTGAGAATTCCACAAGACTTTTGTAATCTATATATATAAAAATTAATTTGTGTGCGTTAGGTCGTTCACCGCTACACCGATTTGAATAATTTTTTTCTATTATTTTCGATCTGATTCAGGGAGCATTTGCGACAAAAAAATTTATTTAAAAAACTTCAATTAAAAAATATTTTAGCTACTACTCAAAGACGGTTTGACCGATTTCAAAAATTTTTTCTTTCCTTTATTTCGATCGGACTGACTGTTCATTTACAGCAAAAACACAAATTTGAAAATCTTCAATTTATCAATGTTTTAGCAAATAGTACGAGTTTGGTTGTTATTATTCATGCGGCTTTGGTTGTTTTACGCACCAGTATATGAATCAGAGTGGATGGAAAAAATTGTGTCAGATGTCGTCCTATATAAATATCTTTTATATAACCCTTTCGCATATGCAACAGAATTCCACAAGAATTTTGTAATCTATATATATAAACATGAATTTTTGTGCGTTAGGTCGTTAAAACTGAAAAACGGCTACACCGATTTGAATAATTTTTTCTATTATTTTCGATCTGATTCAGGGATCATTTGCGACAAAAAAATTTATTTAAAAAACTTCAGTTAAAAAATATTTTAGCTACTACTCAAAGACGGTTTGACCGATTTCAAAAATTTTTTCTTTCCTTTATTTCGATCGGACTGACTGTTCATTTACAGCAAAAACACAAATTTTAAAATCTTCAATTTATCAATGTTTTAGCAAATAGTACGAGTTTGGTTGTTATTATTCATGCGGCTTTGGTTGTTTTACGCACCAGTATATGAATCAGAGTG
This sequence comes from Eurosta solidaginis, assembly GCF_040869045.1. Classification (NCBI taxonomy): domain Eukaryota; kingdom Metazoa; phylum Arthropoda; class Insecta; order Diptera; family Tephritidae; genus Eurosta; species Eurosta solidaginis. The sequence continues at coordinate 27,505,008 of NC_090324.1, read as the reverse complement.
GATGGAAAAAATTGTATCAGATGTCGCCCTAAATAAGTTTCTTTTATATACCCTTTCGTATATGCAACATAAATTTAAATTTTTCCAATGCCAACGTTTGAGAATTCCACAAGAATTTTGTAATCTATATATATAACAAGTAAGGAAGGTTAAGTTCGGGTGTAACCGAACATTACATACTCAGTTGAGAGCTATGGTGACAACATAAGGGAAAATAACCATGTAGGAAAATGAACCGAGGGAAACCCTGGAATGTGTTTGTATGACATGTGTATCAAATGAAAGGCATTAAAGAGTATTTTATGAGGGAGTGCGCCATAGTTCTATAGGTGGACGCCATTTAGGGATATAGCCATAAAGGTGGATCAGGGTTGACTCTAGAATGCGTTTGTACGATATGGGTATCAAATGAAAGGTATTAATGAGTATTTTAAAATGGCGTGGACCTAAGTTCTATAGATGGACGCCTTTTCGAGATATCGCCGTAAAGATGGACCAGGGGTGACTCTAGAATGCGTTTGCACAATATGGGCATCAAACGAAAGGTGTTAATGAGTATTTTAAAAGGGAGTGGGCCGTAGTTCTATAGGTGGACGCCGTTTCGAGATATCGTCATAAAGGTGGACCAGGGGTGACTCTAGAATGCGTTTGTATGATATGGGTATCAAATGAAAGGTGTTAATGAGTATTTTAAAAGGGAGTAATCCTTATTTCCATAGGTGGACGCCGTTTCGAGATATCGCCATAAAGGTGGACCAGGGGTGACCCTAGAATTTGTTTGTACAATATGGGTATCAAAAGAAAGGTGTTAATGAGTATTTTAAAAGGGAGTGGGCCTTAGTTCTATAGGTGGATGCCGTTTCGAAATATCGCCAAAAAAGTGGACCAGGGGTGACTCTAGAATGTGTTTGTACGATATGGATATCAAATTAAAGGTATTAATGAGGATTTTAAAAGGGAGTGGTGGTTGTTGTATAGGTGGTCGCCTTTTCGAAATATCGCCATAAAGGTGGACCAGGGGTGACTCTAGAATGCGTTTGTACGATATGGATATCAAATTAAAGGTATTAATGAGTATTTTAAAAGGGAGTAATCCTTAGTTCCATAGGTGGACGCCGTTTCGAGATATCGCCATAAAGGTGGACCAGGGGTGACCCTAGAATTTGTTTGTACAATATGGGTATCAAAAGAAAGGTGTTAATGAGTATTTTAAAAGGGAGTAATCCTTAGTTCCATAGGTGGACGCCGTTTCGAGATATCGCCATAAAGGTGGACCAGGGGTGACCCTAGAATTTGTTTGTACAATATGGGTATCAAAAGAAAGGTGTTAATGAGTATTTTAAAAGGGTGTGGGGCTTAGTTCTATAGGTGGACACCTTTTCGGAATATCGCCACAAAGGTGGACCAGGGGTGACTCTAGAATGTGTTTGTACGATATGGGTATCAAATTAAAGGTATTAATGAGGGTTTTTAAAGGGAGTGGTGGTTGTTGTATAGGTGGTCGCATTTTCGAGATATCGCCATAAAGGTGGACCAGGGGTGACCCTAGAATTTGTTTGTACAATATGGGCATCAAAAGAAAGGTGATAATGAGTATTTTAGAAGGGAGTATTCCTTAGTTCCATAGGTGGACGCCGTTTCGAGATATCGCCATAAAGGTGGAGCAGGGGTGACCCTAGAATTTGTTTGTACAATATGGGTATCAAAAGAAAGGTGTTAATGAGTATTTTAAAAGGGTGTAGGGCATAGTTCAATAGGTGGACGCCTTTTCGAGATATCGCCATAAAGGTGGACCAGGGGTGACTCTAGAATGAGCTTGTACGATATGGGTATCAAATAAAGGTAATGAGAGTTTTAAAAGGGAGTGGTGGTAGTTGTATATGTGAAGGCGTTTTCCAGATATCGACCAAAATGTGGACTAGGGTGACCCAGAACATTATCGGTTGGATACCGCTAATTTATTTATATATGTAATACCTGGCAAGATTTTAAGGGTGTTTTATTTCGCCCTGCAGAACTTTTTCATTTTCTTCTACTTAATATGGTAGGTGTCACAACCATTTTGTAAAGTTTTTTCTAAAGTTATATTTCGCGTCAATAAAACAATCCAATTACCTTACCATGTTTCATCCCTTTTTTCGTATTTGGTATAGAATTATTGCATTTTTTTCATTTTTCGCAATTTTCGATATCGAAAAAGTGGGCGTGGTCATAGTCCGATATCGTTCATTTTTCATACCAAGGTAAAGTGGGTTCAGATAAGTACGTTAACTGAGTTTAGTAAAGATATATCGATTTTTGCTCAAGTTATCGTGTTAACGGCCATGCGGAAGGACAGACGGACGACTGTGTATAAAAACTGGGCGTGGCATCAACCGATTTCGCCCATTTTCACAGAAAACAGTTAAAGCCATAAAATCTATGCCCCTACCATATTTCAAAAGGATTGGTTAATTTTTGTTCGATTTATGGCATTAAAAGTATCCTAGACAAATTAAATGAAAAAGGGCGGAGCCATGCCCATTTTTAAATTTTCTTTTATTTTTGTATTTTGTTGCACCATATCATTACTGGAGTTGAATCTTGACATAATTTACTTATATACTGTAAAGATATTAAATTTTTTGTTAAAATTTTACTTTAAAAAATTTTTTTTTTTAAAAGTGGTCGTGGTCCTTCTCCGATTTTGCTAATTTTTATTAAGCGTACATACAGTAATAAGGGTAACGTTCCTGCCAAATTACATCATGATATCTTCAACGACTGCCAAATTACAGCTTGCAAAATTTTAAATTACCTTCTTTAAAAAGTGGGCGGTGCCACGCCCATTGTCCAAAATTTTACTAATTTTATATTTTGCGTCATAAGTTCAACTCATCTACCAAGTTTCGTCGCTTTATCTGTCTTTTGTAATGAATTATCGCACTTTTTCGATTTTTCGAAATTTTCGAGATCGAAAAAGTGGGCGTGGTTATAGTCCGATATCGTTCATTTTAAATAGCGATCTGAGATGAGTGCTCAGGAACCTACACACCAAATTTCATCAAGATACCTCAAAATTTACTCAAGTTATCGTGTTAACGGACGGACGGACGGACGGACGGACATGGCTCAATCAAATTTTTTTTTGATCCTGATTATTTTGATATATGGAAGTCTATATCTATCTCGATTCCTTTATATATGTACAACCAACCGTTATCCAATCAAACTTAATATACTCTGTGAGCTCTGCTCAACTGAGTATAAAAATAAATTTGTGTGCGTTAGGTCGTTAAAACTGAAAAACGGCTACACCGATTTGAATAATTTTTTTTCTATTATTTTCGGCCTGATTCAGGGATCATTCACGACAAAAAAAATTTGTTTAAAAAACTTCAATTAAAAAATATTTTAGCTATTACTCAAAAATGGTTTGACCGATTTCAAAACTTTTTTCTTTCCTTTATTTCGATCGGACTGACTGTTCATTTATAGCAAAAACAAAAATTGGAAAATCTTCAATTCATCAATGTTTTAGCAAATAGTACGAGTTTGGTTCTTATTATTCATGCGGCTTTGGTTGTTTGACGCACCAGTATATGAATCAGAGTGGATGGAAAAAATTGTATCAGATGTCGCCCTAAATAAATTTCTTTTATATAACCCTTTCTTATATGCAAAATAAATTAAAATTTTTTAAATGCCAACCTTTGAGAATTCCACAAGACATTTGTAATCTATATATATAAAAATGAATTTGTGTGCGTTAGGTCATTCAAAACTGAAAAACCGCTACACCGATTTGAATAATTTTTTATACTCAGTTGAGCAGAGCTCACAGAGTATATTAAGTTTGATTGGATAACGGTTGGTTGTACATATATAAAGGAATCGAGATAGATATAGACTTCCATATATCAAAATAATCAGGATCGAAAAAAAATTTGATTAAGCGATGTCCGTCCGTCCGTCCGTCCGTCCGTCCGTCCGTCCTTTAACACGATAACTTGAGTAAATTTTGAGGTATCTTGATGAAATTTGGTATGCAGGTTCCTGAGTACACATCTCAGATCGCTATTTAAAATAAACGATATCGGACTATAACCACGCCCACTTTTTCGATATCGAAAATTTCGAAAAACCGAAAAAGTGCGATAATTCATTACAAAAGACAACTAAAGCGACGAAACTTGGTAGATGAGTTGAACTTATGACGCAGAATAGAAAATTAGTAAAATTTTGGACAATGGGCGTGGCACCGCCCACTTTTAAAAGAAGGTAATTTAAAAGTTTTGCAAGCTGTAATTTGGCAGTCGTTGAAGATATCTTGATGAAATTTGGCAGGAACGTTACTTCTATTACTATATGTACGCCTGATAAAAATTAGCAAAATCGGAGAAGGACCACGCCCACTTTTAAAAAAAAATTTTTTTAAAGTAAAATTTTAACAAAAAATTTAATATCTTTACAGTATATAAGTAAATTATGTCAACATTCAACTCCAGTAATGATATGGTGCAACAAAATACAAAAATAAAAGAAAATTTCAAAATGGGCGTGGCTCCGCCCTTTTTCATTTAATTTGTCTAGGATACTTTTAGCGCCATAAGTCGAATAAAAATTAACCAATCCTTTTGAAATTTGGTAGGGGCATAGATTTTATGACATTAACTGTTTTCTGTGAAAATGGGCGAAATCGGTTGATGCCACGCCCAGTTTTTATACACAGGCGTCCGTCTGTCCTTCCGCATGGCCGTTAACACGATAACTTGGGCAAAAATCGACATATCTTTAATGAACTTAGTTCACGTGCTTACTTGAACTCACTTTATCTTGGTATGAAAAATGAACGAAATCCGACTATGACCACGCCCACTTTTTCGATATCGAAAATTACGAAAAATGAAAAAATGCCTTAATTCTATACCAAATACGAAAAAAAGCATGAAACATGGTAAGGTAATTGGATTGTTTTATTGACGCGAAATATAACTTTAGAAAAAACTTTATAAAATGGTTGTGACACCTACCATATTAAGTAGAAGAAAATGAAAAAGTTCTACAGGGCGAAATAAAAAACCCTTAAAATCTTGGCAGGTATTACATATATAAATAAATTAGCTGTATCCAACAGATGATGTTCTGGGTCACCCTGGTCCACATTTTGGTCGATATCTGGAAAACGCCTTCACACCATTCCCTTTTAAAACTCTCATTAATACCTTTAATTTGATACCCATATCGTACAAACTCATTCTAGAGTCACTCCTGGTCCACCTTTATGGCGATATCTCGAAAAGGCGTCCACCTATAGAACTAAGCCCCACGCCCTTTTAAAATACTCATTAACACCTTTCATTTGATACCCATATCGTAAAAACATATTCTAAAGTCACCCCTGGTCCACCTTTATTGCGATATCTCGAAAAGGCGAACACCTATAGAACGAAGGCCCACTCCCTTTTAAAATACTCATTAACACCTTTCTTTTGATACCCATATTGTACAAACAAATTCTAGGGTCACCCCTGCTCCACCTTTATGGCGATATCTCGAAACGGCGTCCACATATGGAACTAAGGATTAATCCCTTTTAAAATACTCATAAACACCTTTCTTTTGATACCCATATTGTACAAACAAATTCCATGGTTACCCCTGGTCCACCTTTATGGCGATATATCGAAACCGCGTCCACCTATGGAACTAAGGATTACTCCCTTTTAAAATACTCATTAGCACCTTTCATTTGATACCCATATCGTGCAAACGCGTTCTATAGTCACCCCTGGTCCACCTTTATGGCGATATTTCGAAAAGGCGACCACCTATACAACAACCACCACTCCCTTTTAAAACCCTTATTAATACCTTTAATTTGATACCCATATCGTACAAACATATTCTAGAGTCACCCCTGGTCCACCTTTAGGGCGATATTTCGAAACGGCGTCCACCTATAGAACTAAGGCCCACTCCCTTTTAAAATACTCATTAACACCTTTCGTTTGATGCCCATATTGTACAAACAAATTCTAGGGTCACCCCTGGTCCACCTTATGGCGATATCTCGAAACGGCGTCCACCTATGGAACTAAGGATTACTCCCTTTTAAAATACTCATTAACACCTTTTTTTTGATACCCATACTGTACAAACAAATTCTAGGGTCACCCCTGGTCCACCTTTGTGGCGATATCTCGAAATGGCGTCCACCTATGGAACTAAGGATTACTCCCTTTTAAAATACTCATTAACACCTTTCATTTGAAACCCATATCGTACAAACGCATTCTAGAGTCAACCCTTATCCACCTTTATGGCTATATCCCTAAATGGCATCCACCTATAGAACTATGGCCCACTCCCTCATAAAATACTCTTTAACGCCTTTCATTTGATACACATTCCAGGGTTTCCCTCGGTTCATTTTCCTACATGGTTATTTTCCCTTATGTTGTCACCATAGCTCTCAACTGAGTATGTAATGTTCGGTTACACCCGAACTTAACCTTCCTTACTTGTTTTCTATTATTTTCGATCTAATTCAGGGATCATTTACGACAAAAAAATTTATTTAAAAAATTTCAATTAAACAATGTTTTAGCTGTTACTCAAAAACGGTTTGACAGATTTCAAAACTTTTTTCTTTCCTTTATTTCGATCGGACTGACTGTTCATTTACAGCAAAAACAAAAAATGGAAATACTTCAATTTATCAATGTTTTAGCAAATAGTACGAGTTTGGTTGTTATTATTCATGCGGCTTTGGTTGTTTTACGCACCAGTATATGAATCAGTGAATGGAAAAAATTGTGTGAGATGTCGCCCTAAATAAATTTCTTTTATATAACCCTTTCGTATATGCAACATAAATTTAAATTTTTCCAATGCCATCCTTTGAGAATTCCACAAGAATTTTGTAATCTATATATATATAAATGAATTTGTGTGCGTTAGGTCGTTAAAACTGAAAAACGGCTACACAGATTTGAATAATTTTTTTTCTATTATTTTCGATCTGATTCAGGGATCATTTGCGACAAGAAAATTTATTTAAAAACTTCAATTAAAAAATATTTTAGCTATTACTCGAAGAGGGTTTGACCGATTTCAAAAATTTTTTCTTTGCTTGTTTTCGATCGGACTGACTGTTCATTTACAGCAAAAACAAAAATTGGAAATTCTTCAATTTATCAATGTTTTAGCAAATAGTACGAGTTTGGTTGTTATTATTCATACGGCTTTGGTTGTTTTACGCCCCAGTATATGAATCAGTGAATGGAAAAAATTGTGTGAGATGTCGCCCTAAATAAATTTCTTTTATATAACCCTTTCGTATATGCAACATAAATTTAAATTTTTCCAATGCCAACCTTTGAGAATTCCACAAGACATTTGTAATCTATATATATAAAAATGAATTTGTGTGCGTTAGATCGTTAAAACTGAAAAACCGCTACACCGATTTGAATAATTTTTTTCTATTATTTTCGACCTGATTCAGGGATCATTCACGACAAAAAAAATTGTTTAAAAAACTTCAATTAAAAAATATTTTAGCTATTACTCAAAAACGGGTTGACCGATTTAAAAAATTTTTTCTTTCCTTTTTTTCGATCGGACTGACTGTTCATTTACAGCAAAAAAAATTTGGAGAATCTTCAATTTATCAATATTTTAGCTAATAGTATGAGTTTGGTTGTTATTATTCATGCGGCTTTGGTTGTTTTACGCACCAGTATATGAATCAGAGTGGATGGAAACAATTGTGTCAGATGTCGTCCTAAATAAGTTTCTTTTATATAACCCTTTCGTATGTGCAACATAAATTAAAATTTTTCCAATGCCAACCTTTGAGAATTCCACAAGACTTTTGTAATCTATATATATAAAAATTAATTTGTGTGCGTTAGGTCGTTCACCGCTACACCGATTTGAATAATTTTTTTCTATTATTTTCGATCTGATTCAGGGAGCATTTGCGACAAAAAAATTTATTTAAAAAACTTCAATTAAAAAATATTTTAGCTATTACTCAAAAACTGTTTGACCGAAATCAAAAATGTTTTCTTTCCTTTATTTCGATCGGACTGACTGTTCATTTACAGTAAAAACAAAAAATGGAAAATCTGCTATTTATCAATGTTTTAGCAAATAGTACGAGTTTGGTTGTTGTTATTCATGCGACTTTGGTTGTTTTACGCACCAGTATATGAATCAGAGTGGATGGAATAAATTGTATCAGATGGGGATGGAAAAAATTGTGTGAGATTTCGCCCTAAATAAATTTATTTTATATAACCCTTCCGTATATACAACATAAATTAAAATTTTTCCAATACCAACCTTTGAGAATTCCAAAAGAATTTTGTAATCTATATATATAAAAATGAATTTGTGTGCGTTAGGTCGTTAAAACTGAAAAACGGCTACACCGATTTGAATAGTTTTTTTTTCTATTATTTTCGACCTGATTCAGGGATCATTCACCACAAAAAAAATTTGTTTAAAAAACTTCAATTAAAAAATATTTTAGCTATTACTCAAAAACGGGTTGACCGATTTCAAAAATTTTTTCTTTCCTTTATTTCGATCGGACTGACTGTTCATTTACAGCAAAAATAAAAATTGGAAAATCTTCAATTTATCAATGTTTTAGCAAATAGTAGGAGTTTGGTTGTTATTATTCATTCGGCTTTGGTTGTTTTATGCACCAGTATATGAATCAGAGTGGAAGGAAAAAATTGTGTCAGATGTCGCCCTAAATAAATTTCTTTTATATTACCCTTTCTTATATGCAACATAAATTTAAATTTTTCCAATGCCAACGTTTGAGAATTCCACAAGAATTTTGTAATCTATATATATAAAAATGATTTTGTGTGCGTTAGGTCGTTAAAACTGAAAAACGGCTACACCGATTTGAATATTTTTTTCTATTATTTTCGACCTGATTCAGGGATCATTTGCGACAAAAAAATTTATTTAAAAAACTTCAATTAAAAAATAGTTTAGATACTACTCAAAGACGGTTTGACCGATTTCAAAAATGTTTTCTTTCCTTTATTTCGATCGGACTGACTGTTCATTTACAGCAAAAACACAAATTTGAAAATCTTCAATTTATCAATGTTTTAGCAAATAGTACGAGTTTGGTTGTTATTATTCATGCGGCTTTGGTTGTTTTACGCACCAGTATATGAATCAGAGTGGATGGGAAAAATTGTGTCAGATGTCGTCCTAAATAAGTTTCTTTTATATAACCCTTTCGTATATGCAACATAAATTTAAATTTTTCCAATGCCAACCTTTGAGAATTCCACAAGACTTTTGTAATCTATATATATATATAAATGAATTTGTGTGCGTTAGGTCGTTCAAAACTGAAAAACCGCTACACCGATTTGAATAATTTTTTTCTATTATTTTCGATCTTATTCAGGGATCATTTACGACAAAAAACTTTATTTAAAAAACTTCAATTAAAAAATATTTTAGCTATTACTCAAATCGGTTTGACCGATTTCAAAACTGTTTCCTTTCCTTTATTTCGATCGGACTGACTGTTCATTTATAGCAAAAATAAAAATTGGAAAATCTTCAATTTATCAATGTTTTAGCAAATAATACGACTTTGGTTCTTATTATTCATGCGGCTTTGGTTGTTTTACGCACCAGTATATGAATCAGAGTGGATGGAAAAAATTGTATCAGATGTCGCCCTATATAAATTTCTTTTATATAACCCTTTCGTATATGCAAAATAAATTAAAATTTTTTAAATGCCAACCTTTGAGAATTCCACAAGACATCTATATATATAAAAATGAATTTATGTGCGGTAGGTCATTCAAAACTGAAAAACCGCTACACCTATTTGAATAATTTTTTTCTATTATTTTCGATCTAATTCAGGGATCATTTACGACAAAAAAATTTATTTAAAAAACTTCAATTAAAAAATGTTTTAGCTGTTACTCAAAAACGGTTTGACCGATTTCAAAACTTTTTTCTTTCCTTTATTTCGATCGGACTGACTGTTCATTTACAGCAAAAACAAAAAATGGAAATTCTTCAATTTATCAATGTTTTAGCAAATAGTACGAGTTTGGTTGTTATTATACATGCGGCTTTGGTTGTTTTACGCACCAGTATATGAATCAGTGAATGGAAAAAATTGTGTGAGATGTCGCCCTAAATAAATTTCTTTTATATAACCCTTTCGTATATGCAACATAAATTTAAATTTTTCCAATGCCATCCTTTGAGAATTCCACAAGAATTTTTTAATCTATATATATAACAATGAATTTGTGTGCGTTAGGTCGTTAAAACTGAAAAACGGCTACACCGATTTGAATAATTTTTTTCTATTATTTTCGATCTGATTCAGGGATCATTTGCGACAAAAAAATTTATTTAAAAAACTTCAGTTAAAAAATATTTTAGCTACTACTCAAAGACGGTTTGACCGATTTCAAAAATTTTTTCTTTCCTTTATATCGATCGGACTGACTGTTCATTTAAAGCAAAAACAAAAATTTGAAAATCTTAAATTTATCACTGTTTTAGCAAATAGTACGAGTTTGGTTGTTATTATTCATACGAATTTGGTTGTTTTACGCACCAGTATATGAATCACAGTGAATGGAAAAAATTGTGCGAGATGTCGCCCTAAATAAATATATTTTATATACCCCTTTCGTATATGCAACATAAATTAAAATATTTCCAATACCAACCTTTTGAGAATTCCACAAGACTTTTGTAATCTATATATATGTATATAAATGAATTTGTGTGCGTTAGGTCGTTCAAAACTGAAAAACGGCTACACCGATTTGAATAATTTTTTTTCTATTATTTTCGATTTGATTCAGGGATCATTTACGACAAAAAAATTTATTTAAAAAACTTCAATTAAAAAATATTTTAGCTATTACCCAAAAACGGTTTGACGGATTTCAAAAAATTTTTCTTTCCTTTATTTCGATCGGACTGACTGTTCACTTACAGCAAAAACAAAAATTGGAAAATCCTCAATTTATCAATGTTTTAGCAAATAGTACGAGTTTGGTTATTATTCATGCGGCTTTGGTTGTTTTACGCACCAGTATATGAATCAGAGTGGATGGAAAAAATTGTGTGAGATTTCGCCCTAAATAAATTTATTATATATAACCCTTTCGTATATGCAACATAAATTAAAATGTTTCCAATACCAACCTTTTGAGAATTCCACAAGACTTTTGTAATCTATATATATAAAAATGAATTTGTGTGCGTTAGGTCGTTCAAAACTGAAAAACCGCTACGCCGATTTGAATAATTTTTTTTCTATTATTTTCGACCTGATTAAGGGATCATTCACGACAAAAAAATTTATTTAAAAAACTTCCATTAAAAAATATTTTAGCTATTACTCAAAAACGGTTTGACCGATTTCAAATTTTTTTTCTTTCCAATTGTTTTTGTTGTTTGATTCGAACCTTGAATGATTTTTTCTTTCCTTTATTTCGATCGGACTGACTGTTCATTTACAACAAAAAATAATTTGGAAAATCTTCAATTTATCAATATTTTAGCAAATAGTACGGGTTTGGTTGTTATTATTCATGCGGCTTTGGTTGTTTTATGCACCAGTATATGAATCAGAATGGATGGAAAAAATTGTGTCAGATGTCGCACTAAATAAATTTCTTTTATATAACTCTTTCGTATATGCAACATAAATTGAAATTTTTCCAATGCCAACCTTTGAGAATTCTACAAGACTTTTGTAATCTATATATATAACAAGTAAGGAAGGTTAAGTTCGGGTGTAGCCGAATATTACATACTCAGTTGAGAGCTATGATGAAAACATAAGGGAAAATAACCATGTAGGAAAATGAACCGAAGGTAACATTGTAATGTGTTTGTATGACATGTGTATCAAATGAAAGGTATTAAAGAGTATTTTATGAGGGATTGGGCCATAGTTCTATAGGTGGACCCCATTTATGGATATCGCCATAAAGGTGGACCAGGGCTGATTCTAGAATTTGTTTGTACGATATGGGTATCAAATGAAAGATGTTAATGAGAATTTTAAAAGGCGTGGGCTTAGTTTTATAGGTGGACGCCTTTTCGAGATATCGCCATAAAGGTGGATCAGGGTTGACTCTGGAATTTGTTTGTACGATATGGGTATCAAATGAAAGGTGTTAATGAGTATTTTAAAAGGGAGTGATTCTTAGTTCCATAGGTGGACGCCGTTTGGAGATATGGTCATAGAAGTGGACAAGATGTGACCCTAGAATTTGTTTGTACGATATGGGTATCAAACGAAAGGGGCTAATGAGTATTTTAAAAGGGAGTGGGCCTTAGTTCTATAGGTGGACGCCTTTTCGAGATATCGACATAAAGGTGGACCAGGGGTGTCTCTAGAATGCGTTTGTACAATATGGGTATCCAACGAAAGGGGTTAACGCGTACTTTAAAAAGAGTGGGCCTTAGTTCTATAGGTGGAAGCCTTTTCGAGATATCGCCATAAAGGTGGACCAGGGGTGACTCTAGTATGCGTTTGTACAATATGGGTATCAAACGAAAGATGTTAATGAGTATTTTAAAATGCAGTTGGCCTTAGTTCTATAGGTGGACGCATTTTTGAGATATCACCATAAAGGTGGACCAGAGGTTACTCTAGAATATGTTTGTACGATATGGGTATCAAATTAAAGGTATTAATGAGGGTTTTAAAGGGGAGTGGCCCATAGTTGTATATATGAAGGCGTTTTCGAGATATCGACCAAAATGTGGACCAGGGTGTTTGTACGATATGGGTATCAAATTAAAGGTATCAATGAGGGTGCTAAAAGGGAGTTGTAGTAGTTGTATAGGAGGTGGCCTTTTCGAGATATCGCCATAAAAGTGGACCAGCGGTGACTCTAGAATGCGTTTGTACAATATGGGCATCAAACGAAAGGTGTTAATGAGTATTTTAAAAGGGATTGGGCCTTAGTTCTATAGGTGGTCGCCTTTTCGAGATATAGCCATAAAGGTGGACCAGAGGTGACTCTAGAATATGTTTGTACGATATGGGTATCAAATGAAAGGTGTTAATGAGTATTTTAAAAGGGAGTGATTCTTAGTTCCATAGGTGGGCGCCGTTTGGAGATATGGCCATAGAAGTGGACAAGGGGTGACCCTAGAATTTGTTTGTACGATATGGGTATCAAACGAAAGGGGTTAACGAGTACTTTAAAAAGGAGTGGGCCTTAGTTCTATAGGTGGACGCCTTTTCGAGATATCGCCATAAAGGTGGACCAGGGGTGACTCTAGAGGGCGTTTGTACAATATGGGCATCAAACGAAAGGTGTTAATGAGTATTTTAAAAGGGAGTGGGCCTTAGTTCTATAGGTGGTCGCCTTTTCGAGTTATAGCCATAAAGGTGGACCAGAGGTGACTCTAGAATATGTTTGTACGATATGGGTATCAAATTAAAGGTATTAATGAGGGTTTTAAAGGGGAGTGGCCCTTAGTTGTATATATGAAGGCGTTTTCGAGATATCGGCAAAATGTGGACCAGGGTGGGCCAGACTATCATCCGTCGGGTACCGGTAATTTATTTATATATGTAATACCACGAACAGTATTCCTGCCAAGATTTCAAGAGTTTTTTATTTTGCCTTGCACAACTTTTTCATTTTCTTCTACTTAATATGGTAGGTGTCACACCCATTTTACAAAGTTTTTTTCTAAAGTTACATTTTGCGTCAATAAACTAATCCAATTACCATGTTTAATCCATTTTTTCCTATTTGGTATAGAATTATGGCATTTTTTTCATTTTTCGTAATTTTCGATATCGAACAAGTGGGCGTGTTCATAGTCCGATTTCAGCTATTTTTATACCAAGATAAAGTGAGTTGAGGTAAATATGTGAACTAAGTTTAGTAAAGATATATCGCTTGTTGCTCAGGTTATCACGTTAACGGCCAAGCGGAAGGACAGGCGATTTCGCCCATTTTCACAGTTATCGTCACAGAATCTATGCCCTTACCAAATTTCACAAGGATTGGTCAATTTTGTTCGACTTATGGCATTAAAAGTATTCTAGACGAATTAAATGAAAAAGGGCGAAGCCACGCCCATTTTGAAATGTTCTTTTATTGTTGTAGTTGGTTACACCATATCATTACTGGAGTTGAATGTTGACATAATTTACTTATATACTGTAAAGGTATTACATTTTTTGTTAAAATTTGACTTAAAAAATTTTTTTTTTTAAGTGGGCGTGGTCGTTCTCCGATTTTGCTAATTTTTATTAAGCATACATATAGTAATAAGAGTAACGTTCCTGCCAAATTTCATCATATCTTCAACGACTGCCAAATTACAGCTTGCAGAACTTTTAAATTACCTTCTTTTAAAAGTGGGCGGTGCCACGTCCATTGTCAAAAATTTTACTCATTTTCTATTCTGCGTCATAAGTTCAACTCACCTACTGTTTAGGCAGGATGCCTAACTTTTCCGCATCTGATTACGATCCCCCCAATGCAACTCTGCAAATTGATACTCGATTCTCGACTTAATTTATAACCACCCACACCATCACCCTCATGTATGTGCATGCATGTACGATGTGTGGGTGCCTTCCCCCTCCTAAACGGAGGATTTTACGGGTCAACGGTTGTAGCTTGCTATACAACCGGCCTCTTGGACTTCAACAGCCGTACAGCTCATATCTGCCGCCAGCGATCTCTGCCATTTGTCAAAAATATATTCAGGTAATATTGTAACCAACCAATTTATACATTTACCCATTAACATAACATAAATAATAACGAGAAATCTCGTATTCTCTTATTTTTATTTCCACACGCCATATTCCCATTGAGATCGACCTCGGTGCGCCCACCTCTCGCAAGGATCAGACGCACCCCCGGCCGAACATTTGGTCCTTTGAGCCTTCAAAAAAAATGAAGACCGGTTCTCGTTCAACCATAAAGAGGCCAACCAACAACCGTAATGCAGATCGGTTATCTGCCACAGAAAACAAACGCCCTCGGGCCATTCTAATTTTAAATTTTCAACAACCCAGCGTTCGTTCATCCGAAACGAGGCCAACCAATAACCTAACGCAGATCCGATATCTGCCAAAAAACATAGAGGCCCTCGGCCTATTTTATTTGCAATATTCAAGAAACAACCCCAATTCACTCGCTCGCCCAGAGCGAGGGCACCAGAAAACCCCACAATTCACTCGCTTACCCAGAGCGGGGACACCAGAAAATCCCCAAATTCACTCGCTCCCCCGAGCGAAGATACCAGAACCCTAACGCAGATCCTCTATCTGCCACCGAATACCTACGCACTCGGGCACCGGCGCGAGGCCAACAGAATTTAGCAAAATTCATCCCAACACCTAAAATCGTGAACAAAAGATTCACAACCCAACCAGCAAAGTGAAGGAAAAACGTTTGGTAAACGCTTATTTTTACAAAGCGGAACGTTATTTCCAAACCCAGCTTACAGACAGGCCTGTTGGAAATTTAAGGAATTCTGCCTCTATTGGCAACTACAACAGCAACACCAGCGATCCCACCATCGATGTTGAATCAACAGCATCCAAAGTCGTGGAATCCGGAAGCTGGGGGGCATTCCGATGCCCAGGTTGTAATACTCATACCAATAAATTTTAATGCGTTACAATTCCCAGTCAGCCTTTTTCTTTTTGGAAAATTTTGTTCAAAAAATATTTAAATATCAAACCCCAACATGATTAAAAACCGTTCAAAATTAAAAGCATTTTCTGTTTGAAAATTCAGGTATCGTCGAAAAAAATGTGATTATTTCTGAACCATTGTACAATTAAGATCTAATTGTTGTAATAATCTTAATCATACGAGAACTTCAAAAGTGATTCCACAAAGTGGCCTAAAAATGGTTTTCAGCTTTTGATCCTCAAAAGGATTCATATTTGATTATCTCTTTTGTTCCATTTTATGATAACTCATTATTTGGTCAAAAGGAGTAATCCCATTGTATTGATATATGGGAAAATTCAAAATTTAAGCACCTACATGCTGAATGGAGTTAGTTCAAGCAATTCCGGTTGAAGAGGCAAATCTTGTATGTATCTAAATACAAACATATACGATTATACATATATGCCTATGCGAACATCTACGGTTCGGAATTGTGAAACATTAGTTAGGTAAGACTCCATTGGTGACCCCAAGTCCCAGTGTTCATACGAGGAAACAACAAACACAAAATCGAAATATCCAACGCGCTAAAAAAGTGCGAGGTTGGCCTCTTATAAAAATGGAAATGACAATACATATGAGACAAAGAGATATGCAGGTTGATGATATAAGGCAAGATTTTATTGCAAGGGACAAGTCAGTGTTGAATCCAACGGTTTTCATCTAGAAGAAGCACCGTTTCAAAACAATACAGTCCTAATGACAATGATCACAGCAGGTGTAGCTTATATGGCATGAAGTTGACTGAGAATTTTGAAGACAAAAACAACCCTAATCGTGGTAAAAGCGTAACGCCAATATCACTGCCTTGAGTTCTCGCTAGGTATATCAACCAAAGTTGCAGTTTTTTTTTTATTCACCCTCATCTTCGCCATAGTATATCAGTGGTATGACCTCCTCTCATCACCAGGATGCTGCAACTGTTGCAGCAGCAGCCGCTGCCACCGTGGCTGATAGAGATTTCCACAATCAAAATATTGAAGAACCAAAAAGAAAACCAGCCGCACTGCTTCATTAACCTAAATGAAACGAAATATTCAAAGGAGAATCTAGCGTCATATGGCAATATCCAATAACTTACTTGTAGCCAATGCTTTTGGTGCATCCCTGTCCCTTAATCGATCCTGCCATGGGAATTTCCTTCCTCCTCCTTATCTTGCAATTTTTTCACCTCTGCCAAATGCTATCAATTTCTGATTTTATTAAATGTGTATAAACGGAGCCGGTACCTTCGCTATAGTGAGTATAGACTTTAGTAAAACACATTGTTGTCTTTAATTCCAAATTTACGATATCCTTCAACCACACACTCTTGCTCAATATTTTATCAGGTAAATAATGATCCTGCGACACGACCACTTCCGGTTCTAATAAATCACTAATAGGTAGTTCCTCCCCTTCCCTTATTTTACGCTCTTCTTGTATTTCTTCTAAAATATGTGCGTCACTGAGACAAAAGTCCCATTTACGTGCTAAACAATAATAACGATGCCTAGCATTGGGTATGAACAATTGTGTTGGACTGAGAATGAATTCTTGCCAGTGAAAACCACCCAAGTGTAGAACTTTAATGAAAGATTCATGCGCCAACGACGTCCACGTAGTCAATGCTGGTGCATTGTGGTAAGATGTTGCAAATGTGATGCAGTGCATCGGAACGCTTATCAGCAACACCCAAACGGCTTCCCACCCTCGTATGCGGTTGGTAGGGTGGCAACATCAGTATTATATTTACATTCATGTTCTCTCTTTTTTTGTGTTCCGTCAGACTTTGTACATTGTCGTTGCATACTGAAGTTGCTGGAAGGTAGTGTGCATACACGGCACTGGCATGTGTGTTGATGTCCATGGCAGCGACTACTGTGCCTTCAACATCAGATGAACTTAATGCAAAATGCATGCCACCGATGCCATTGAAGAGTTCCAACGCGCGTGGGCCCAGAGATAATCGCACTACTATTGTTTATTATGCCCCGCTGTGTCTCCAGCAACTCTTTGAGTATTTGTCGTAAACAGTATTCAGATCATGCGCCGTATTGTTATAATCAACGCTCAGGGTTTATTTATTTTAATATTTCCCTACGATCTCATTCATTGGTAGTACACCATCTTTACGAAAAATGGAAACAGGCTTAATTGGTCTTGCAACTATAACACTAGAGGCCTCATACTTACAGCGACACCTTAATAAGTCAAAGTATTTTTGAAATTCTTTCGAACCATCATCCGCAATAACAAGTATACTAATTGCCTTGGAAATTTCGCGTACGAAATCTGGATGTGCGTGTACTGCTCCAGCTGCAATGCCAGTACTAGCAAATCATGCACTAAACGAATCGCTACCCCCATACCAAATTTCATCGAGGAGTTTGGGCAACCCATACTAACATCTAGGCATGCAATGTCGTGCCCGACTAACTTTCCCATGCTCAAGGCACGTTCCGCTGCGCTGGTACCCAAATACAGTGCGACCTGTTGGCGTTCAATTGAATCGATACGAAATACAATTGTACCCCCACTCTGATCTAAAAGGTCCGCAATGCCCAAAGCGACCTTAACACGCCGTGTGAAATCTAACAAAAGGCTGCCACAGAATATGTAACACGACCACCAACTAATGAATGTGGCAACGCCGCCAATAGGTAATACCAAGGGCTTTCCCGACAAAAAGTTGAAAATTGCGCAACTATCGCTGTAATAGCATAATACAATGCGAAACCACTACACGCTGTTATCAGCAATGGCTTCCGTCCAAAGTGATCCGACCAAGTGCCTATAAAACACCACAAAAAGCAGGCACTGAACTTTCGATGGGCGAGGATGTCATGAAAATTTTAGCAGCATATGGCTGACTAATGGTGTCTATACTCTTAAGATAATCGCTGGCATTTTAGTACCCAATAGACGGCAATCCGTGTCGAAGAAAAAAACTAAAAAATGGTTGTTCATGTTTGATAGATTATTTGGGTTTTTTCACAACCGTTTCTGACAACTTAAAAGAGAATTGCAAAATGAATACCGTGTCGTGTCCCGTCACCGATCCAGACACAGATGACACTGCGGAACTTGGTATTTCTTTAGTCAATATGCGTCAATACTGCTGACACTTCCGGTTCTATTGTATTCTCGACCACGTAGGTTTTTTTGGCTAAAGGTGTGCTAGGTTCGTTTGGTCCTAGTTGCATTTTCCACTCGAAAATATTTCACATCCTCTAGCTGAGCTTTTTTGACTCGATTTTAGTTCCCCCGGATATACCATGTCAGCGCCGAATTCGAGGCCCAACAGACGCTTTGGTAATGGCCCAACTCTTACCAACGGTGCATTACTTTTGTGCATGGGTATGATCCAACCAATATCAAAAACATGGAAAGACAAGAAAAAACAAAAAAAAGCATTACTACGTGCCGCCATAAACATCGCAAACGTGTGACAACTGCCGGCGCGGCCGACGCCGCAGTTGGAGCACCTCATTGCAATGCCGGTAACCTAAAAACAAAAAAAACAGAGAAACAAAAACTCGTTAAACCCGGTGTCCTGAATCTGCTCCATCTCCTGGATCTCCACCACCAGCCACCTGAAAATAAAAGAAAGTTAATCAATAATATGAAATAAAGGAAATATATGTATTAGCAATAAAATTAGTTTAGCAATTTATAATGTAATTACCCGTTTTACTCCAGCCACGCATAAAAATGAATTGAATGAAGAAACGGCAAAGTTGTTTACCGTTTACTTCAAATCAGTTGAAAATTCCATTCTCTACAAGAAATGATTTTTAATTTTTTTTTGTATTTCGCCGTGGGCATAATTATGTATGTATGTTTGTATACGTTGTCTCTCACACGATGTAGTGCTGCACAAAATGTGCAGGCAGGTACCGAAAACCCGCAAAACACAAAATCGGGGTCGGCCTTTCTGACCCATACTGACACCTCGGGCAGTCCGAAAACACACTCCCGCACAAAAATAAAGGCAGAAACCTTATTAAAAATTAATTATACCCTCATTCAAAAAAACAAAAAATTGATTTTTTGATTTTTTTGCCTTTGGTACTGCTTGGTTTTTTTTTGACTGGGGGCAGGACTTGTTGTTTTCAACAAAAAACATCACAAACAGTCATTATAAGGGCTCGGTACAAAAAAAATTCGAGTCCCGAAATTAACGAATCCCTACACGACAAAGTCCCGAAATTGGAAAAAGTCAACTTTTTCTACTGGCTTAGTGTGCTACTGCCCCAGTGACCTAGTTTTTTTTTCAAGGGCAAGCAAATACATATATGTATATATATGTATATATTCGCACGCCACAAACTCACCATACCAGCTATCAGCTGACCTATAAATACACGACAGGGTTGCATGGTAAATTTAGCATAATGGTACGTGCAGATAGAACGCGGCGCGGAGAACGCATCGCCAATCTGAAAATTTAAGTCAGGTGAACGTAAATAACGCATCTCTGCTTGGTAAAAATTGTATTTAATCATACGCTTCGCATATGCACTTAATTTATCTTTCCTAACACACGTTTGTAATAAAACACCTCCGATTCACCCAACCAACCTCACGGCCGCTCGCCCCGGTATACCCATAAAATGCCACAGTTCCCTTGAGAGCGATACGACAAGTTAGACGCTGGAACGGAGACGTCGGCCTCTTCGTCCAGCCGAGAAAAATCTCAAACCCTCGAGTCTGGAACGGAGACCTCTGCCTCTTCGTCCAACCAAAAAAAAAAAAAAACCGCAAGTCTGGAACGGAGACCTCGGCCTCTCCATCCGGAACCAACAAAAAAACAAAGAATAACAAAAAAAATGATGCCATTCTGGAACGTAGACCTCGGCCTCTTCGTCCAGCCTTACTGGCCATCGATTATACATATATCACGTTCTGAACTTCTATATATTAGAGTTACGTATAAACCAATGGCAAGAAATATTCACTTCTAACTGTTCATAACCGCTAATTTTTTCATCTTGTCTCAGGTGGCATGCTACGCAAGTCGGAAAGGATTCTCGGCCATTTTGCGTCGCAGACGAACTCCTCATTTAGATTAAGTTCGTGTATAAGTCTTATATGCATTTTTCTCGTTTCAGCGGAGGTTATTGGCAGAAAAAGATGTTGCGTATTGCAAGGGGGGCCGGCATGTTTAGGCAGGATGCCTAACTTTTCCGCATCTGAATGCGATCCCCCCAATGCAACTCTGCAAATCGATACTCGATACTCGACTTAATTTATAACCACCCACACCATCACCCTCATGCATGTGCATGCATGTACATGCACGTGTATGTGTGCTTTTTGTCAGCACTCATGCATATGCGTGTAGGGGTTGATGTGTGGGTGCCTTTCCCCTCCTAAACGGAGGATTTTGCGAGTCAACGGTTGTAGCTTGCTATACAACCGGCCTCTTGGATTTCAACAGCCGTACAGCTCACATATGCCGCCAGCGATCTCTGCCGTTTGTCAAAAATATATTCAGGTAATATTGTAACCAACCAATTTATACATTTACCCAATAAAACATCTATTATAACGAGAAATCTCGTATTCTCTTATTTTTATTTCCACACGCCATATTCCCATTGAGATTGACCCCGGTGCGCTCACCTCTCGCAAGGATCAGACGCATCCCGGCCGCACATAATTTACTTATATACTGTAAAGATATTACATTTTTTGTTAAAATTTGACTTAAAAAAAATTTTGTTTAAGTGGGGGTGGTCGTTCTCCGATTTTGCTAATTTTTATTAAGCATACACATAGTAATAAGAGTAACGTTACTGCCAAATTTCATCATGATATCTTCAACGACTGCCAAATTACAGCTTGCAAAACTTTTAAATTAACTTCTTTTAAAAGTGGGCGGTGCCACGCCCATTGCCCAAAATTTTACTCATTTTCTATTCTGCGTCATAAGTTCAACTCACCTACCAAGATGGATAAAGCGATGAATATACATCTTTGGTAATGAATTATCGCACTTTTTCGGTTTTTCGAAATCGTGGGCGTGGTTATGGTCCGATATCGTTCATTTTAAATACTGATCTGAGATGAGTACATGGCTCAATCAAATTTTTTTTTTCGATCTTGATGATTTCGATATATGGAAGTCTATATCTATCTCGATTCCTTTATATCTATATAACCAACCGTTATCCAATCAAAGTTAATATACTATGTGAGCTCTGCTCAACTGAGTATAAAAATGAATTTGTGTGCGTTAGGTCGTTCAAAACTGAAAAACGGCTACCCCGATTTGAATAATTTTTTTCTATTCTATTTTCGATCTGATTCAGGGATCATTTGCAACAAAAAAATTTATTTAAAAAACTTCAATTAAAAAATATTTTAGCTATTACTCAAAAACGGTGTGACCGATTTCAAAAATTTTTTCTTTCCTTTATTTCGATCGGACTGACTGTTTATCTACAGCCAAAACAGAAATTGGAAAATCTTCAATTTATCAATGTTTTAGCAAATAGTACGAGTTTGGTTGTTATTATTCATCCGGCTTTGGTTGTTTTACGCACCAGTATATAAATCAAAGTGGATGGAAAAAATTGTGTGAGATGTCGCCCTAAATAAATTTCTTTTATATAACCCTTTTGTATATGCAACATAAATTTAAATTTTTCCAATGCCAACATTTGAGAATTCCACAAGAATTTTGTAATCTATATATATAAAAATGAATTTGTGTGCGTTAGGTCGTTAAAACTGAAAAACGGCTACACCGATTTGAATAATTTTTTTTCTATTATTTTCTCTCTGATTCAGGGATCATTTGCGACAAAAAAATTTATTTAAAAAACTTCAATTAAAAAATAGTTTAGCTATTAATCAAAGACGGTTTGACCGATTTCAAAAATTTTTTCTTCCCTATATTTCGATTGGACTGACTGTTCATTTACAGCAAAAACCAAAAATTGGAAAATCTTCAATTTATCAATGTTTTAGCAAATAGTACGAGTTTGGTTGTTATTATTCATGCGGCTTTGGTTGTTTTACGCACCAGCATATGAATCAGAGTGAATGGAAAAAATTGTGTGAGATGTCGCCCTAAATAAATTTATTTTATATAACCCTTTCGTATATGCAACATAAATTAAAATTTTTCCAATACCAACCTTTGCGAATTCCACAACACTTTTGTAATCTATATACAATAAAAATGAATTTGTGTGCGTTAGGTCATTCAAAACTGAAAAACCGCTACGCTGATTTGAATAATTTTTTTCTATTATTTTCGACCTGATTCAGGGATCATTCACGACAAAAAAATTTATTTAAAAAACTTCCATTAAAAAATATTTTAGCTATTAATCAAAGACGGTTTGACCGATTTCAAAATTTTTTTCTTCCCTTTATTTCGATCGGACTGACTGTTTATTTACAACAAAAAAAAATTTGGAAAATCTTCAATTTATCAATATTTTAGCAAATAGTACGGGTTTGGTTCTTATTATTCATGCGGCTTTGGTTGTTTTATGCACCAGTATATGAATCAGAGTGGATGGAAAAAATTGTGTCAGATGTCGCCCTAAATAAATTTCTTTTATATAACCCTTTCGTATATGCAACATAAATTGAAATTTTTCCAATGCCAACCTTTGAGAATTCTACAAGACTTTTGTAATCTCTATATATAACAAGTAAGGAGAGAGCTATGGTGAAAACATAAGGGAAAATAACCATGTAGGAAAATGAACCGAAGGTATCATTGGAATATGTTTGTATGACATGTGTATCAAATAAAAGGTATTAAAGAGTATATTATGAGGGAGTGGGCCATAGTTCTATAGGTGGACCCCATTTAGGGATATCGCCACAAAGGTGGACCAAGGCTGATTCTAGAATTTGTTTGTACGATATGGGTATCAAATGAAAGATGTTAATGAGAATTTTAAAAGGGGTGGGCTTAGTTTTATAGGTGGACGCCTTTTCGAGATATCGCCACAAAGGTGGATCAGGGTTGACTCTGGAATATGTTTGTACAATATGGGTATCAAATGAAAGATGTTAATGAGTATTTTAAAAGGGAGTGATTCTTAGTTCCATAGGTGGACGCGGTTTCGAGATATCGTCATAAAGGTGGACCATTAATACCTTTAATTTGATACCAATTTCGTACAAACATACCCTAGAGTCACCCCTGGTCCACTTTTATGGCTATATCTCGAAAAGGCGACCGCCTATAGAACTAAGGCCCACTCCCTTTTAAAAGGACTCACTAACACCTTTCATTTGATACCCATATCGTACAAACAAAGTCTAGAGTCACCCCTGGTCTACCTTTATAGCGATATCTCGAAAAGGCGTGCACCTATAGAACTAAGGCCCAATATCTTTTAAAATACTCATTAACACCTTTCGTTTGATACGCATATCGTACAAACAAAGTCTAGAGTCCCTCCTGGTACACCTTTATGGCGATATATTGAAAAGGCGTGCACCTATAGAACTAAGGCCCAATGTCTTTTAAAATACTCATTAACACCTTTCGTTTGATACCCATATTGTACATACGCATTCTAGAGTCACCCCTGGTCCACCTTTATGCCGATATCTCGAAAAGGCGACCTCCTATACAACTACTACCACTCCCTTTTAGAACCCTCATTAATATCTTTAATTTGATACCCATATCGTACAAACACATTCTAGAGTCACCCCTGGTCCACCTTTATTGTGATATCACAAAAAGGCGGCCACCTATAGAACTAAGGCCCACTCCCTTTTAAAAGGACTCACTAACACCTTTCATTTGATACCCATATCGTACAAACAAAGTCTAGAGTCACCCCTGGTCTACCTTTATAGCGATATCTCGAAAAGGCGTGCACCTATAGAACTAAGGCCCAATATCTTTTAAAATACTCATTAACACCTTTCGTTTGATACGCATATCGTACAAACAAAGTCTAGAGTCCCTCCTGGTACACCTTTATGGCGATATATTGAAAAGGCGTGCACCTATAGAACTAAGGCCCAATGTCTTTTAAAATACTCATTAACACCTTTCGTTTGATACCCATATTGTACATACGCATTCTAGAGTCACCCCTGGTCCACCTTTATGGCGATATCTCGAAAAGGCGACCTCCTATACAACTACTACCACTCCCTTTTAGAACCCCCATTAATACCTTTAATTTGATACCCATATCGTACAAACACATTCTAGAGTCACCCCTGATCCACCTTTATGGTGATATCTCAAAAAGGCGTCCACCTATAGTACTAAGGCCCACTCCCTTTTAAAATACTCATTAACATCTTTCATTGGATACCCATATTGTACAAACGCATTCTAGAGTCACCCCTGGTCCACCTTTATGCCGATATCTCGAAAAGGCGACCTCCTATACAACTACTACCACTCCCTTTTAGAACCCTCATTAATATCTTTAATTTGATACCCATATCGTACAAACACATTCTAGAGTCACCCCTGGTCCACCTTTATTGTGATATCACAAAAAGGCGGCCACCTATAGAACTAAGGCCCACTACCTTTTCAAATACTCATTAACATCTTTAATTTGATACCCATATTGTACAAACGCATTCTAGGGTCACCCCTGGTCCACCTTTATGGCGATATCTCGAAAAGGCGACCTCCTATACAACTACTACCACTCCCTTTTTGAACCCTCATAAATACCTTTAATTTGATACCCATATCGTACAAACACATTCTAGAGTCACCCCTGGTCCACCTTTATGGTGATATCTCAAAAAGGCGTCCACCTATAGAACTAAGGCCCACTCCCTTTTAAAATACTCATTAACATGTTTCATTTGATAACCATATCGTACAAACAAATTCTAGAGTCAGCCCTGTTCAACCTTTATGGCGATATCCCTAAATGGGGTCCACCTATAGAACTATGGCCCACTCCCTCATAAAATACTCTTTAATACCTTTCATTTGATACACATGTCATACAAACACATTCCAATGTTACCCTGCGGTTAATTTTCCTACATGGTTATTTTCCCCTATGTTTTCACCATAGCTCTTAACTGAGTATGTAAAGTTCGGTTACACCCGAAATTAACCTTCCTTACTTGTTATATATATATAGATAGATTACATAAGTCTTGTGGAATTCTCAAAGGTTGGAACTGAAAAAATTTAAATTTACGTTGCTTATACGAAAGGGTTATATAAAAGAAATTTATTTAGGACGACATCCGACAACATTTTTTCCATCCACTCTGATTCATACACTGGTGCGTAAAATAACGAAGGCCGCATGAATAATAAGAACCAAACTCATACTGTTAGCTAAGGCGTTTTCGAGATATCGACCAAAATGTGGACCAGGGTGACCCAGAACATCATCCGTCGGGTACCGGTAATTTATTTATATATGTAATACCACGAACAGTATTCCTGCCAAGATTTCAAGAGTTTTTTATTTCGCCCTGCAGAACTTTTTCATTTTCTTCTACTTAATATTATAGCTGTCACACCCATTTCACAAAGTTTTTTTCTAAAGTTATATTTTGCGTCCATAAACCAATCCAATTACCACGTTTCATCCATTTTTTCCTATTTGGTATAGAATTATGGCATTTTTTTCATTTTTCGTAATTTTCGATATCGAAAATGTGGGCGTGGTCATAGTCCGATTTCAGCCATTTTTTATACCAAGATAAAGTGAGTTGAGATAAGTATGTGAACTAAGTTTAGTAAAAATATATAGCCTTTTGCTCAGGTTATCATGTTAACGGCCAAGCGGAAGGACAGGTGGTCGACTGAGTATAAAAACTGGACGTGGTTTCAATCGATTTCGCCCATTTTCACAGAAAACAGTTATCGTGACAGAATCTATGACCTACCAAATTTCACAAGGATTGGTCGCTTTTTGTTCGACTTATGGCATTAAAAGTATTCTAGACGAATTAAGTGAAAAAGGGCGGAGCCACGCCCAGTTTGAAACTTTTTTTTTTTTTTTGTATTTTGTTACACCATATCATTACTGGAGTTGAATGTTGACATAATTTACTTATATACCGTAAAGATATTACATTTTTTGTTAAAATTTTACTTAAAACAAAATTTTTTTTAAAGTGGGCGTGGTCGTTCTCCGATTTTGCTAATTTTTATTAAGCATACACATAGTAATAAGGGTAACGTTCCTGCCAAATTTCATCATGATATCTTCAACGACTGCCAAATTACAGCTTGCAAAACTTTTAAATTACCTTCTTTTAAAAGTGGTCGGTGCCACGCCCATTGTCCGAAATTTTACTCATTTTCTATTCTGCGTCACAAGTTAAACTCACCTACCAAATTTCATCGCTTTATCCGTCTTTTCTAATGAATTATCGCACTTTTTCAGTTTTTCTAAATTTTCGATATCGAAAAAGTGGGCGTGGTTATGGTCCGATATCGTTCATTTTAAACAGCGATCTGAGATGAGTGCTCAGGAACCTACATACCATTCATCAAGATACCTTAAAATTTACTCAAGTTATCGTGTTAACGGGCGGACGGACGGACGGACATGGCTCAATCAAATTTTTTTTCGATCCTGATGATTTTGATATATGGAGGTCTATATCTATCTCGACTCCTTTATACCTGTACAACCAACCGTTATCCAATCAAAGTTACTATACTCTGTGAGCTCTGCTCAACTGAGTATAGAAATGAATTTGTGTGCGTAAGGTCGTTCAAAACTGAAAAACGGCTACACCGATTTGAATAATTTTTTTTCTATTATTTTCGATCTGATTCAGGGATTATTTACGACAAAAAAATGTATTTAAAAAACTTCAATTAAAAAATATTTTAGCTATTACTCAAAAACGGTTTGACCGATTTCAAACATTTTTTCTTTCCTTTATTTCGATCGGACTGACTGTTCATTTACAGCAAAAACATAAAATTGGAAAATCTTCAATTTATCAATGTTTTAGCAAATAGTACGAGTTTGGTTGTTATTATCCATGCGGCTTTGGTTGTTTTACGCACCAGTATATGAATCAGAGTGGATGGAAAAAAATTGTGTCATATGTCGTCCTAAATAAGCTTCGTTTATATAACCCTTTCGTATATGCAACATAAATTTAAATTTTTCCAATGCCAACCTTTGAGAATTCCACAGGACTTTTGTAATCTATATATATATAACAAGTAAGGAAGGTTAATTTCGGCTGTAACCGAACATTACAGACTCAGTTGAGAGCTATGGTGAAAACATAAGGGAAAATAACCATGTAGGAAAATGAACCGAAGGTAACATTGTAATGTGTTTGTATGCCATGTGTATCAAATGAAAGGTATTAAAGAGTATTTTATGAGGGAGTGGGCCATAGTTCTATAGGTGCACCCCATTTAGGGATGTCGCCATAAAGGTTGACCAGGGCTGACTCTAGAATTTGTTTGTACGATATGGGTATCAAAAGAAAGATGTTAGTGAGAATTTTAAAAGGCGTGGGCTTAGTTTTATAGGTGGCCGCCTTTTCGAGATATCGCCATAAAGGTGGATCAGGGTTGACTCTAGAATTTGTTTTTACGATATGGGTATCAAATGAAAGGTGTTAATGAGTATTTTAAAAGGGAGTGATTCTTAGTTCCATAGGTGTACGCCGTTTTGAGATATCGCCATAAAGGTGGACCAGGGGTGATCCTAGAATTTATTTGTACGATATGAGTATCAAACGAAAGGGGTTAATGAGTATTTTAAAAGGGAGTGCGCCTTAGTTCTATAGGTGGACGCCTTTTCGAGATATCGCCATAAAGGTGGACCAGGGGTGACTCTAGAATGCGTTTGTACAATATGGGTATCAAACGAAAGGGGTTAATGAGTATTTTAAAAAGGAGTGGGCTTTAGTTCTATAGGTGGACGCCTTTTCGAGATATCGCCATAAAGGTGGACCAGGGGTGACTCTAGAATGCGTTTGTACAATATGGGTATCAAACGAAAGAGTTTAATGAGTATTTTAAAAGGGAGTGGGCCTTAGTTCTATAGGTGGACGCCTTTTTGATATCACAATAAAGGTGGACCAGGGGTGACTCTAGAATGTGTTTGTATGATATGGGTATCAAATTAAAGGTATTAATGAGGGTTCTAAAAGGGAGTGTTAGTAGTTGTATAGGAGGTCGCCTTTTCGAGATATCGCCATAAAGGTGGAACAGGGGTGACTCTAGAATGCGTTTGTACAATACGGGTATCAAACGAAAGGTGTTAATGAGTATTTTAAAAGGGATTGGGCCTTAGTTCTATAGGTGCACGCCTTTTCGAGATATCGCTATAAAGGTGGACCAGGGGGACTCTAGACTTTGTTTGTACGATGTGGGTATCAAATGAAAGGTGTTAGTGAGTCGGTTTAAAAGGGAGTGGGCCTTAGTTCTATAGGTGGTCGCCTTTTCGTGATATAGCCATAAAGGTGGACCAAGGGTGACTCCAGAATATGCTTGTACGATATGGGTATCAAATCAAAGGTATTAATGAGGGTTTTAAAAGGGAGTGGCCCTTAGTTGTATATATGAAGGCGTTTTCGAGATATCGACCAAAATGTGGACCAGTGTGACCCAGAAGATCATCCGGCGGGTACCGGTAATTTATTTATATATGTAATACCACGAACAGTATTCCTGCCAAGATTTCAAAAGTTTTTTATTTCGCCCTGCAGAACTTTTTCATTTTCTTCTACTTAATATGGTAGGTGTCACACCCATTTTACAAAGTTTTTTTCTACAGTTATATTTTGCGTCAATAAACCAATCCAATTACCATGTTTCATCCGTGTTTTCCTATTTGTTATAGAATTATGGCATTTTTTTCATTTTTCGTAATTTTCGATATCGAAAAAGTGGGCGTGGTCATAGTCCGATTTCAGCCATTTTTTATACCAAGATAAAGTGAGTTGAGATAAGTATGTGAACTAAGTTTAGTAAAGATATATCGCCTTTTGCTCAGGTGTTCATGTTAACGGCCAAGCGGAAGGACAGGCGGTCGACTGTGTATAAAACTGGGCGTGGCTTCAACCGATTTCGCCCATTTTCACGACAACTGTCGTCACAGAATCTATGCCCCTACCAAATTTCACAAGGATTGGTCAATTTTTGTTCGACTTATGGCATTAAAAGTATTCTAGACGAATTAAATGAAAAAGGGCGGAGCCACGCCCATTTCGAAATTTTCTTTTATTTTTGTATTTTGTTACACCATATCATTACTGGAGTTGAATGCTGACATAATTTCCTTATATACTGTATAATATTACATTTTTTGTTAAAATTTGACTTTAAAAACAAATTTTTTTTTTAAGTGGGCGTGGTCGTGTTCCGATTTTGCTAATTTTTACTAAGCATACATATAGTAATAAGAGTAACGTTCCTGCCAAATTTCATCATGATATCTTCAACGACTGCCAGATTACTCTTTTCCGGCAGCAATCGTGCAGGTCAGGGAAACAGACTCTTAGTCCCTAACTCCGTTTGCACCGTCTGCAGCTCCTGCCTTGGGTGGTGCCACTTTCCTAGATGTTCTGGTCTCCGCGACGGCAACCCCCCGACGGGTTTCATCGCGCCATGTTGCCAGGTTCCAAACCCAAATCATCCGGGTACCCCAATGCTTGCCAAAGGACGCCCAGTCCCAGGGCCACAACAGCAACTGCGTCCTGGCCTTCCACAGCCCAGGCGTAGTCACCCGTCACTTACCCCCAGAGTGGCGGCGTCTCCCCTTATGCACTTCAGAATTCTGCAATTAAACTGTAATGTACTAACTGGGAAGATTACGGAGATAGTCGATTTCATGAAGCGGCACAACATCCGCATAGCTGCGATTCAAGAGTCTAAATTCACACCAAGATCTACATTGCAGACCTGCTCTGGGTATAATGTCCACAGGAAAGACCGCGAGAGCGGAAATGGAGGCGGCCTCGCGTGTATCATACACCACTCTGTGCAATATTATATATTTGATCCTGGCATCGACCGCAGGGACAATGTCTAAGAACGTCAAGGCCTATCTGTCCGGTCAGGCGATGCAAACCTAGAAATCATCAACATCTACATCCCTCCTGCCACCTGTTGCCCCAGTGGATACCGCCCTAATATCAGGGCCTTACTCACTGGCAACAATCGCATTATCTTAGGCGATTTCAATGCCCATCATGATCTATGGCATTCAAACTTTCCTGCGGAGAGTAGGAGTGAGATGTTGGCGGATCAAATAGAAGAAACGACGTTCTGCACAATAAATGTAGACGCCCCCACACGTATGGTAGGAAGCTGTCACAGCTCGCCAGATATCTCAATCGTGAGCGCAGGACTCGTAAACTGCGTCAACTGGCAACCGATGGTAACATTGGCATCCGACCACCTGCCCATACTTATTTCGCTCTAGCGTACCGCCTTTACAGACAACCGCTTTGCTGCCCTCCCTATCCCGACTGGTGCCCGCCAAGGGAGCGTGCCTTCCGTAAGGTCATTGAATCCGCCTCGGCACGTTTCATTCCCACCGGTAGAATTCCCGAAAACCGACCCACTTCCCGGCGGAGGCCGCAAACTTAGCGAGAGAACGTGACCTTATAAGACACCTTGATCCAGGCGACCCCCAAAAAAGGGATATAAACCAACGCATCAGATTGCTTGTGGATGAACACAAGGGGGCGGAATGGGAGGAGCACCTAAGAGGTTGTAACCTCTCTGTCGGTGTGGGTAAACTTTGGTCCACCGTAAAGTCCCTATCGAATCCGACTAAGCACAAAGCCAAAGTTTCCATCGCCTTTGGCGACAAAGTGCTGTCGGATGCGAAAAAATGCGCGAGCGCTTTCTGCCGACAATATATAATGCATTCTACGGTCGACAAAGATAGACGGAGAGCCAATAGACATGCACATAAACACAAATCCAGCACGTCACCAATCACCATCACCGCTAAAGAGGTTGAGGGCGCCATTGGTCGTGCTAAACCATCCAAAGCAGTGGGCCCAGACGGCATAGCCATGCCGATGCTTAAAAGCCTAGGGAAAGAGGGTTTCAAATATTTAGCGCATGTCTTCAACCTGTCTCTTTCCACCTGTGTCATACTCGAGAAATGGAAAATGGCCAAGGTGGTCCCGCTATTAATGCCTGGGAAACCAGCTAACATAGGTAAGTCGTATCGTCCGATATCTCTCCTATCGTCAGTGGCAAAGACGCTTGCAGCCATTTTGCTCCCTTATTTCCAAGCAATTTTGCAGCTAGCCCCTCATCAGCATGGCTTCAGAAAACTCCATAGAGCTAAATGCCATTAGCACCCAGATAAATTGCGGTTTAAATCAATACCCCCACCATATAACAGCACTCGTAGCGTTAGACCTATCAAAAGCTTTTGATACGGTCAACCATGGCTTGTTACTGCAAGACCTGGAAGGGTCTACCCTTCCCCCATGTCTTAAAAGGTGGACCGCAAATTATCTGGGTGTCGGCAGGCATGGGTGCAATTTAGAAACGAAACATCAAGACCAAGGAGAATTAAACAAGGGGTGCCACAGGGTGGTGTCCTATCCCCACTTTTGTTTAATTTCTACATATCTAAGCTACCTTCACCACCGGAAGGAGTCACAATCGTTTCCTACGCCGATGACTGCACAATAATGGCCACAGGCCCAGGCCCAAATATCGATGCGCTATGCAATAAAATAAACGGCTTCCTCCCTGATCTCTCTAGTTTTTTCGCCTCGTGAAACCTGGCATTATCACCGACTAAATCTTCCCCGACCTTATTTCCAACATGGACGTCCCAAATGTCGACCATTTTGAACATCCACGTCGATGGCACTACGCTACCGACTGCCCTACAGCCCAAAATCTTGGGTGTGACGTTTGATCAGGATCTACATTTTGGTGAGCATGCAGCCGCAATTGTTCCGAGAATTCAGAGCCGTAACAAAATCCTTTAACCCTCGCTGGCAGTACCTGGGGAAAAGATAAAGGAACGCTCATGACTACATACAAAGCAATTAGCCAGCCGATTACGTGCTACGCGTCACCCATATGGTCGCCAAGCCTAAAAATTACCCACTGGAAGAAGCTACAGGCCTGCCAAAGTACTGCTCTCAGAATTGCCACGGGCTGTCTTCTTATGTCCCCAGAACACCATCTGCATAATGAGGCGAGAATGCTCCCCATGAGGGAGAGAAATGAGATGCTGACCAAACATTTCCTGTTGAATACCCAGAAACCTGGGCATCCCAACAGACATCTGATTGATGAGCCAGCACCGCCTAAGGGCTTAAGGAGTCATCTCCGTAAGCATTTTGAGGAAATACGGCACCTGAGAACCCAGCCGTATGAAGTGAAAAAACAAAAGCAGGTCCTTGGTGAACTCCATAAACAGGCGTCGGACCTTATGCCGGGAATTGCCCGTTGAATCCAGTACTTAAATAAAAGTATCCAAATCTCGCGGAAGAGGAACGCATACTCCCCAGGGAAACGCGTGTCACTCTTGCTCAACTTCGTTCTGGATACTGTAACAGGTTAGACTTTTACCTATCCAGAATCAACCCGGACATACAAAATGTATGCCCCGCTTCCAATGTGTCCCCATATGACACCAACAATCTCTTTAATTGTACTGTGGAACCAACGCCTCTAACACCCCTTTCCTTATGGTCCACCCCTGTTGAAACGGCAAGTTTCTTTGGACTCCCGTTGGAGGATATTGATGACAATTGGTAATCGGTCGCTCCTATTAGGTGGGGCGAGCATTGCTACAACAACAACAACTGCCAAATTACAGCTTGCACAACTTTTAAATTACCTTCTTTTAAAAGTGGGCGGTGCCACGCCCATTGTCCAAAATTTTACTCATTTTCTATTCTACGTCATAAGTTCAACTCACCTACCAAGTTTTATCGCTTTATCCGTCTTTGGTAATGAATTATCGCACTTTTTCGGTTTTTCGAAATTTTCGATATTGAAAAAGTGGGTCCGATATCGTTTATTTTAAATAGCGATCTGAGATGACTGCTCAGGAACCTACCTTTCATCAAGATACCTCAAAATATACTCAAGTTATCGTGTTAACGGGCGGACGGACGGACGGACATGGCTCAATCAAATTTTTTTTTCGATTCTGATGATTTTGATATATGGAAGTCTATATCTATCTCGACTCCTTTATACCTGTACAACCAACCGTTATCCAATCAAAGTTAATATACTCTGTGAGCTCTGCTCAACTGAGTATAAAAACAAGTAAGAACGGGACTGTCTTCGTCTGTGCCGAAGACTTCATACCTTTCATGAATGGGGCTGAACAATAATCTTATCCCATTCGTAATCTCCGAATAATCGGATGTATAAGATAAGAAATATATAGTGAACAGATCTACATACCTTAACGATTTTTAAGATAAATATAAAATAAAAAACAGGTAGGTACTTTGTGTGAGGATGCAAAGTTTCAGGTTTTTTGTGGTCTGCGTGTAAAAACTATGACTACGAATCACGTATTTCAAAAATATATGACGAAAAACGTAACTATTTGATGAAATTTGATGAATTTTGAAGATTCTAGCCGTAAAAAAGGGGTCAAAATGACAGTTTATATGAAGTATATAATATATATACGACCGATCTCTATGATTTTTTCAGACAACAATATATGCTATATACGTAAGCATTTTGTGAAATTTGAAGCTTCTAACTGTTAAAACGGGGCAGAAATTGCGCAAAGTTTCTTATCTGAACAATCGGTTGTATGAGATATATACTATGTGTACCACCGATCTCAATGATTTTTTTCAGAAATCAATATATGCTATACACGTAAGCAGTTGGTGAAATTTGAAGCTTCTAGCTGTTAAAATGGGGCCGAAATCGTAAAAAAAATATATATATACTATATATATATACTATATATACCATCATATATATATTATATATATCACCGATCTCTATGATTTTTTGACACAACAATACATACTATATACGTAAGCAATCGGTGAAATTTGAAGCTTATAACTGTTAAAATGGGGAAGAAATTGCGCAAAGTTTCTTATCTGAACAATCGGTTGTATGGGATATATACTATATATACCACCGGTATCTATGATTTTCTCAGACAACAATATATGCTATACACGTAAGCATTTGGTGAAATTTGAACATATCTAAACGATTTTTAAGATAAATATAAAATAAAAAATAGGTAGGTAATCTGTGTGAGGATGCAAAGCTTCACGTTTTTTGTGGTCTGCATGTAAAAACTATGGCTACGAATCACGTATTTCAAAAATATATGACGTAAACGTAACTATTTGATGAAATTTGATGAATCTTGAAGCTTCTAGCCGTAAAAAAGGGGTCAATATGACAGTTTATATGAAGTATATAATATATATACCACCGATCTCTATGATTTTTTCAGACAACAATATATGCTATATACGAAAGCATTTTGTGAAATTTGAAGCTTCTAACTGTTAAAACGGGGCAGAAATTGCGAAAAGTTTCTTATCTGAACAATCGGTTGTATGAGATATATACTATGTATATCACCGATCTCAATGATTTTTTCAGACATCAATATATGCTATACACGTAAGCAGTTGGTGAAATTTGAAGCTTATAGCTGTTAAAATGGGGTAGAAATTGCGAAAAGTTTCTTATCTGAACAATCGGTTGTATGAGATATATACTATATGTACAACCGATCTCTATGATTTTTTCAGACAACAATATATGCTATATAAGTAAATATTCGGTGAAATTTGAAGCTTCTAGCTGTTAAAATGGGGCTAAAATTTGCGAAAATATATATATATATACTATATATATATACTATATATACCACCATATATATACTATATATACCACCGATCTTTATGATTTTTTCAGACAACAATATATGCTATATACGTAAGCATTCGCTGAAATTTGAAGCCTCTAGCTCTTAAAATAGG
This sequence comes from Eurosta solidaginis, assembly GCF_040869045.1. NCBI lineage: Eukaryota > Metazoa > Arthropoda > Insecta > Diptera > Tephritidae > Eurosta > Eurosta solidaginis. Next base: position 27,469,357 of record NC_090324.1, on the reverse strand, counting down.
GCAGTAATTACGAAAAGTCTTATCTGAACAATCGGTTGTGGGGGATATATACTATATATACGACCGATCTCATAAATTTTTTCAGGCAACAATATGTTCAATATACGAAAGTATATGGTGAAGTTTGAAGCTTCAATCTGTTAAATTGGGTAAGATATTACAAAAATCCTCTTTTTCTGAAAAATCGGTTGTATGGAGGATATATGCTATAGTGGTCCGATCCGGTCGGTTCCGACAAATGTCTAATCGGACACCCAAATACACCTGCTCACCAAATTTTATCAAGATATCTCAAAAATTGAGGGACTAGTTTGCATACAAACAGACAGACGGACAGACGGACAGACGGACAGACGGACATGGCTAAAACAACTCAGCTCTTCAACCTGATTATTTCGGTATACTTAATGGTGGGTCTATCTATTTTCCTTTAAGGACTTACAATTTTCGGTTTCGTGACGAAATTAATATACCATTTCATTTTCATGAAAGGTATAAAAACAGGTAGGTACTTTGTGTGAGGATGCAAAATTTCAGGTTTTTTGTGGTCTGCGTGTAAAAACTATGACTACGAATCACGTATTTCAAAAATATATGACGAAAACGTAACTATTTGATGAAATTTGATGAATTTTGAAGATTCTAGCCGTAAAAAAGGGGTCAAAATGACAGTTTATATGAAGTATATAATATTTATACGACCGATCTCTATGATTTTTTCAGACAACAATATATGCTATATACGTAAGCATTTTGTGAAATTTGAAGCTTCTAACTGTTAAAACGGGGCAGAAATTGCGCAAGGTTTCTTATCTGAACAATCGGTTGTATGAGATATATACTATGTGTACCACCGATCTCAATGATTTTTTCAGACATCAATATATGCTATACACGTAAACAGTTGGTGAAATTTGAAGCTTCTAGCTGTTAAAATGGGGCCGAAATCGTAAAAAAAATATATATATACTATATATATATACTATATATACCATCATATATATATTATATATATCACCGATCTCTATGATTTTTTGACACAACAATACATACTATATACGTAAGCAATCGGTGAAATTTGAAGCTTATAACTGTTAAAATGGGGAAGAAATTGCGCAAAGTTTCTTATCTGAACAATCGGTTGTATGGGATATATACTATATATACCACCGGTATCTATGATTTTCTCAGACAACAATATATGCTATACACGTAAGCATTTGGTGAAATTTGAACATATCTAAACGATTTTTAAGATAAATATAAAATAAAAAATAGGTAGGTAATCTGTGTGAGGATGCAAAGCTTCACGTTTTTTGTGGTCTGCATGTAAAAACTATGGCTACGAATCACGTATTTCAAAAATATATGACGTAAACGTAACTATTTGATGAAATTTGATGAATCTTGAAGCTTCTAGCCGTAAAAAAGGGGTCAATATGACAGTTTATATGAAGTATATAATATATATACCACCGATCTCTATGATTTTTTCAGACAACAATATATGCTATATACGAAAGCATATTGTGAAATTTGAAGCTTCTAACTGTTAAAACGGGGCAGAAATTGCGCAAAGTTTCTTATCTGAACAATTGGTTGTATGAGATATATACTATGTATATCACCGATCTCAATGATTTTTTCAGACATCAATATATGCTATACACGTAAGCAGTTCGTGAAATTTGAAGCTTCTAGCTGTTAAAATGGGGTAGAAATTGCGAAAAGTTTCTTATCTGAACAATCGGTTGTATGAGATATATACTATATATAGAACCGATCTCTATGATTTTTTCAGACAACAATATATGCTATATACGTAAGCAATCAGTGAAATTTGAAGCTTATAGCTGTTAAAATGGGGTAGAAATTGCGAAAAGTTTCTTATCTGAACAACCGGTTGTATGAGATATATACTATATATACAACCGATCTCTATGATTTTTTCAGACAACAATATATGCTATATACGTAAGCAATCGGTGAAATTTGAAGCTCATAGCTGTTAAAATGGGGTAGAAATTGCGAAAAGTTTCTTATCTGAACAATCGGTTGTATGAGATATATACTATATATACAACCGATCTCTATGATTTTTTCCGACAACAATATAAGCTATATAAGTAAATATTCGGTGAAATTTGAAGCTTCTAGCTGTGAAAATGGGGCTAAAATTTGCGAAAATATATATATATATACTATATATATATACTATATATACCACCATATATATACTATATATACCACCGATCTTTATAATTTTTTCAGACAACAATATATGCTATATACGTAAGCATTCGCTGAAATTTGAAGCCTCTAGCTCTTAAAATAGGGCAGTAATTACGAAAAGTTCCTTATCTGAACAATCGGTTGTGGGGGATATATACTATATATACGACCGATCTCATAAATTTTTTCAGGCAACAATATGTTCAATATACGAAAGTATATGGTGAAGTTTGAAGCTTCAATCTGTTAAATTGGGTAAGATATTACAAAAATCCTCTTTTTCTGAAAAATCGGTTGTATGGAGGATATATGCTATACTGGTCCGATCCGGTCGGTTCCGACAAATGTCTAATCGGACACCCAAGTACACCTGCTCACCAAATTTTATCAAGATATCTCAAAAATTGAGGGACTAGTTTGCATACAAACAGACAGACGGACAGACGGACAGACGGACATGGCTAAAACAACTCAGCTCTTCAACCTGATTATTTCGGTATACTTAATGGTGGGTCTATCTATTTTCCTTTAAGGACTTACAATTTTCGGTTTCGTGACGAAATTAATATACCATTTCATTTTCATGAAAGGTATAATGAATTTGTGTGCGTTAGGTCGTTCAAAACTGAAAAACGGCTTCAACGATTTGAATAATTTTTTTTCTATTATTTTCGACCTGATTCAGGGATCATTCACGAAAAAAAAATTTATTTAAAAAACTTCAATTAAAAAGTATTTTAGCTATTACTCAAAAACGGTTTGACCGATTTCAAAAATTTTTTCTTTCCTTTATTTCGATCGGACTGACTATCCATTTACAGCAAAAAAAAATTTGGAAAATCTTCAATTTATCAATATTTTAGCAAATAATACGAGTTTGGTTGTTATTATTCATGCGGCTTTGGTTGTTTTATGCACCAGTATATGGATCAGAGTGGATGGAAAAAATTTTGTCAGATTTTGCCCTTAATAAATTTCTTTTATATAACCCTTTCGTATATGCAACATAAATTTAAATTTTTCCAATGCCAACCTTTGGGAATTCCACAAGACTTTTGTAATCTATGTATATAAAAATGAATTTGTGTGCGTTAGGTCGTTCAAAACTGAAAAACGGCTACATCGATTTGAATAATTTTTTTTCTATTATTTTCGGTCTGATTCAGGGATCATTTACCAATTACCATATTTCATCCATTTTTTCCTATTTGGTATAGAATTATGGCATTTTTTTTCATTTTTCGTAATTATCGATAACGAAAAAGTGGGCGTGGTCATATTCCGATTTCAGCCATTTTTGATACCACGATAAAGTGAGTTGAGATAAGTATGTGAACTAAGTTTAGTAAAGATATATCGCTTTTTGCTCAGGTTATCATGTTAACGGCCAAGAGGAATGACAGGCGGTCGACTGTGTATAAAAACTGGGCGTGGCTTCAAACCGATTTCGCCCATTTTAACAGAAAACAGTTATCGTCACAGAATCTATGCCCCTACCAAATTTCACAAGGATTGGTCAATTTTTGTTCGACTTATGGCATTAAAAGTATTCTAGACGAATTAAATGAAAAAGGGCGGAGCCACGCCCATTTTGAAATTTTCTTTTATTTTTGTATTTTGTTGCACCATATCATTACTGGATTTGAATGTTGACATAATTTACTTATATACTGTAAAGATATTAAATTTTTTGTTAAAATTTGACTTAAAAAACAATTTTTTTTTAAAGTGTGCGTGGTCGTTCTCCGATTTTGCTGATTTTTATTAAGCGTACACATACTAATAAGAGTAACGTTCCTGCCAAATTTCATCATGATACCTTCAACGACTGTCAAATTATAGCTTGCAAAACTTTTAAATTACCTTCTTTTAAAAGTGGGCAGTGCCACGCCCTTTGTCCAAAATTTTACTAATTTTCTATTCTGCGTTCAACTCGCCTACCAAATTTCATCGCCTTATCCGTCTTTGGTAATGAATTATCGCACTTTTTCGGTTTTTCGAAATTTTCGATATCGCAAAAGTGGGCGTGGTTATGGTCCGATATTGTTCATTTTAAATAGCGATCTGATATGAGTGCTCAGGAACCCACATATCAAATTTCATCAAGATACCTCAAAATTTACTCAAGTTATCGTGTTAACGGGCGGACGGACGGACGGACGGACGGACATGGCTCAATCAAATTTTTTTTCGATCCTGATGATTTTGATATATGGAAGTCTATATCAATCTCGATTCCTTTATACCTGTACAACCAACCGTTATCCAATCAAAGTTAATATACTCTGTGAGCTCTGCTCAGCTGAGTATAAAAATGAATTTGTGTGCGTTAGGTCGTTCAAAACTGAAAAACGGCTTCACCGATTTGAATAATTTTTTTTCTATTATTTTCGACCTGATTCAGGGATCATTCACGAAAAAAAAATTTATTTAAAAAACTGCAATTAAAAAGTATACTGAGTATACCGTACTCAAAAACGGTTTGACCGATTTCAAAAATTTTTTCTTTCCTTTATTTCGATCGGACTGACGGTTCATTTACAGCAAAAACATAAAATTGGAAAATCTTCAATTTATCAATGTTTTAGCAAATAATACGAGTTTGGTTGTTATTATCCATGCGGCTTTGGTTGTTTTACGCACCGGTATATGAATCAGAGTGGATGGAAAAAAGTGTGTCAGATGTCGCTTCAAATAAGTTTCTTTTATTTAACCCTTTCGTATATGCAACATAAATTTAAAATTTTCCAATGCCAACCTTTGACAATTCCACAAGAATTTTGCAATCTATTTATATAACAAGTAAGGAAGCTTAAGTTCGGGTGTAACCGAACATTACATACCCAGTTGAGAGCTTTGGTGAAAATATAAGGGAAAATAACCATGTAGGAAAATGAACCGAAGGTAACATTGGAATGTGTTTGCATGACATGTGTATCAAATGAAAGGTATTAAGGAGTATTTTATGAGGGAGTGGGCCATAGTTCTATATGTGGACCCCATTTAGGGATATCGCCATACAGGTGGAACAGGGCTGACTCTAGAATTTGTTTGTACGATATGGGTATCAAATGAAAGATGTTAATGAGAATTTTAAAAGGCGTGGGCTTAGTTTTATAGGACGCCTTTTCGAGATATCGCCATAAAGGTTGATCAGGGTTGACTCTAGAATTTGTTTGTACGATATGGGTGTCAAATTAAAGGTGTTAATGAGTATTTAAATGGGAGTGATTCTTAGTTCCATAGGTGGACGCCGTTTCGAGATATCGCCACAAAGGTGGACCAGGGGTGGCCCTAGAATTTGTTTGTACGATATGGGTATCAAACGAAAGGGGTTAATGAGTATTTTAAAAGGGAGTGGGCCTTAGTTCTATAGGTGGACGCCTTTTCGAGATATCGCCATAAAGGTGGACCAGGGGTCACTCTAGAATGCGTTTGTACAATATGGGTATCAAACGAAAGATGTTAATGAGTATTTTAAAAGGGAGTGGGCCGTAGTTCTATAGGTGCACGCCTTTTCGAGATACCGCTATAAGTGGACCAGAGGTGACTCTAGACTTTGTTTGTACGATATGGGTATCAAATGAAAGGTGTTAGTGTGTCTTTTTAAAAGGGAGTGGCCCTTAGTTCTATAGGTGGTCGCCTTTTCGATATATAGCCGTAAAGGTGGACCAGGGGTGACTCTAGAATATGTCTGTACGATATGGGTATCAAATTAAAGGTATTAATGAGGGTTTTAAAAGGGAGTGTATATATGAAGGCGTTTTCGAGATATCGACCAGAATGTGGACCAGGGTGACCAAGAACATCATCCGGCGGGTACCGGCAATTTATTTATATATGTAATACCACGAACAGTATTCTTGCCAAGATTTCAAGAGTTTTTTATTTCGCCCTGCAGAACTTTTTCATTTCTTCTACTTAATATGGTAGGTGTAAAACCCTTTTACAAAGTTTTTTCTAAAGTTATATTTTGCGTCAATAAAATAATCCAATTACCATGTTTCATCTATTTTCTCCTATTTGGTATAGAATTATGGCAATTTTTTCATTTTTCGTAATTTTCGATATCGAAAAATTGGGCGTGGTAATAGTCCGATTTCAGCCATTTTTTATACCAAGATAAAGTGAGTTGAGATAAGTATGTGAACTAAGTTTAGTAAAGATATATCGCCTTTTGCTCAGGTGTTCATGTTAACGGCCAAGCGGAAGGACAGGCGGTCGACTGTGTATAAAAACTGGGCGTGGCTTCAACCGATTTCGCCCATTTTCACGACAACTGTCGTCACAGAATCTATGCCCCTACCAAATTTCACAAGGGTTGGTCAATTTTTGTTCGACTTATGGCATTAAAAGTACTATAGACGAATTAAATGAAAAAGGGCGGAGCCACGCCCAATTTGAAATTTTCTTTTATTTTTGTATTTTGTTACACCATATTATTACTGGAGTTGAATGTTGACATAATTTACTTATATACTGTAAAGATATTACATTTTTTGTTAAAATTTGACTTTAAAAAATTTTTTTAAATTACCTTCTTTTAAAAGTGGGCGGTGCCACGCCCATTGTCCAAAATTTTACTCATTTTCTATTCTGCATCATAAGTTCAACTCACCTACCAAGTTTCATCGCTTTATCCGTCTTTGGTAATGAATTATCGCACTTTTTCGGTTTTTGGAAATTTTCGATATCGAAAAAGTGGGCGTGGTTATGGTCCGATATCGTTCATTTTAAACAGCGATCTGAGATGAGTTCTCAGAAACCTACGTACCAAATTTCATCAAGATACCTCAAAATTTACTCAAGTTATCGTGTTAAAGGACGGACGGACGGACGGAGGTACGGACGGACATGGCTCAATCAAATTTTTTTTCGATCCTGATGATTTTGATATATGTAAGTCTTTATCTATCTCGATTCCTTTATACCTGTACATCCAACCGTTATCCAATCAAAGTTAATATACTCTGTGAGCTCTGCTCAACTGGGTGTGACACCTACCATATTAAGTAGAAGAAAATGAAAAAGTTTTGCAGGGCGAAATCAAAAGCCCTTGGAATCTTGGAAGGATAACTGTTCGTGGTACTACATATATAAATAAATTAGCGGTACTCGACAAATGATGTTCTGGGTCACCCTGGTCCACATTTTGGTCAATATCTCGAAAACGCCTTCACATATACAACTACCACCACTCCCTTTTGAAACCTTCATTACTACCTTTAATTTGATACCCATATCGTACAAACATATTATAGAGTCACCCCTGGTCCACCTTTATGGCGATATCTCGAAAAGGCTTCCACTTATAGATTTAAGGCCCACTCCATTTTAAAATACTCATTAACACCTTTCATTTGATACCCATAATGTACAAAAAAATTCTAGAGTCACCCTGGTCCGCCTTTATGGCCATATCTCGAAAAGGCGTCCCGCTATAGAACTTAGGCCCACTCCGTTTTAAAATACCCATCAACACCTTTCGTTTGATATCCATATTGTACAAACGCATTCTAGAGTCACCCCTAGTCCACGTTTATGGCGATATCTCGAAAAGGCGTCCACTTATAGATTTAAGGCCCACTCCCTTTTAAAATACTCATTAACACCTTTCATTTGATACCCATATCGTACAAACAAATTCTAGAGTCAGCCCTGGTCCACCTTTATGGCGATATCTCGAAAAGGCGTCCACCCATAGAACTAAGGCCCACTCCGATTTAAAATACGCATCAACACCTTTCGTTTGATATCCATATTGTACAAACGCATTCTAGAGTCACCCCTAGTCCACGTTTATGGCGATATCTCGAAAAGGCGTCCACTTATAGATTTAAGGCCCACTCCCTTTTAAAATACTCATTAACACCTTTCATTTGATACCCATATCATACAAAAAAATTCTAGAGTCACCCCTGGTCCACCTTTATGGCGATATCTCGAAAAGGCGTCCATCCATAGAACTAAGGCCCACTCCCTTTTAAAATACTCATCAACACCTTTTTTTTGATATCGATATTGTTCAAACGCATTCTAGAGTCACCCCTGGTCCACGTTTATGGCGATATCTCGAAAAGGCGTCCACTTATAGATTTAAGGCCCACTCCCTTTTAAAATACTCATTAACACCTTTCATTTGATACCCATATCGTACAAAAGCATTCTAGAGTCAACCCTGGTCCACATTTATAACGATATTCCTAAAAGGCGTCCACCTATAGAACTAAGGCCCACTCCGTTTTAAAATACTTATTAACACTTTTCATTTGATACCCATATCTTACAAACAAATTCTATTCTCCTTTATGGCGATATCTCGAAAAGGTGTCCACCTATAGAACTAAGGCCCACGCCCTTTTAAAATACTCATTAACACCTTTCATTTGATACCCATATCGTTTAAACAAATTGTAGAGTCGCCCCTGGTCCACCTTTATGGCGATATCTCGGAAAGGCGTCCACCTATAGAACTAAAACCCACTCCCTTTTAAAATACTCATTAACACTTTTATTTGATACCCATGCCGTACAAACAAACTCTAGGGTCAGCCCTGGTCCACCGTTATGGCGGTATCCCTAAATGGCGTCCATCTATAGAACTATGGCCCACTCCCTCTTAAAATACTCTTTAATACATTCCATTTGATACACATGTCGTACAAACATATTCCAGGGTTACCATAGGTTCATTTTACTACGAGGCGATTTTCCCTTATTTTGTCTCCATAGCTCTCAACTGAGTATGTAATGTTCCGCTACACCCGAACTTAGCCTTCCTTACTTGTTTCTATTATTTTAGATCTGATTCAGGGATCATTTGCGACAAAACAATTTATTTAAAAAACTTCAATTAAAAAATATTTTAGCTATTACTCAAAAACGGTTTGACCGATTTCAAAAATTGTTTTCCTTTATTCGATCGGACTGACTGTTCATTTACAGCAAACACAAAAATTGGAAAATCTTCAATTTATCAATGCTTGAGCAAATAGTACGAGTTTGGTTGTTATTATTCAAGCGGCTTTGGTTGTTTTACGCACCACTATATGAATCAGGGTGGATGGAAAAAATTGTGTGAGATGTCGCCCTAAATAAATTTATTTTATATAACCCTTTCGTATATACAACATAAATTAAAATTTTTCCAATACCAACCTTTGAGAATTCCACAAGACTTTTGTAATCTATATATATAAAAATGAATTTGTGTGCGTTAAGCCGCTCAAAACTGAAAACCGGCGACACCGATTTGAATAATTTTTTTTCTGTTATTTTCGATCTGATTCAGGGATCATTTACGACAAAAAATTTTATTTAAAAAACTTCAATTAAAAAATATTTTAGCTATTACTCAAAAACGGTTTGGCCGATTGCAAAAATTTTTTCTTTCCTTTATTTCGATCGGACTGACTGTTCATTTACAGCAAAAAAAAAAATTGGAAAATCTTCAATTTATCAATATTTTAGCAAATAGTACGAGTTTGGTTGTTATTATTCATGCAGCTTTTGTTGTTTTATGCACCAGTATATAAATCAGAGTGGATGGAAAAAATTGTGTGAGAAGGTTGATCAGGGTTGACTCTAGAATTTGTTTGTACGATATGGGTATCAAACGAAAGGGGTTAATGAGTATTTTAAAAGGGAGTGGGCCTTAGTTGTATATATGAAGGCGTTTTCGAGATATCGACCAGAATGTGGACCAGGGTGACCAAGAACATCATCCGGCGGGTACCGGCAATTTATTTATATATGTAATACCACGAACAGTATTCTTGCCAAGATTTCAAGAGTTTTTTATTTCGCCCTGCAGAACTTTTTCATTTCTTCTACTTAATATGGTAGGCGTCACACCCATTTTACAAAGTTTTTTCTAAAGTTATATTTTGCGTCAATAAAATAATCCAATTACCATGTTTCATCTATTTTCTCCTATTTGGTATAGAATTATGGCAATTTTTTCATTTTTCGTAATTTTCGATATCGAAAAATTGGGCGTGGTAATAGTCCGATTTCAGCCATTTTTTATACCAAGATAAAGTGAGTTGAGATAAGCATGTGAACTAAGTTTAGTAAAGATATATCGCTTTTTGCTCAGGTTATCATGTTAACGGCCAAGCGAGAGGACAGGCGGTCGACTGTGTATAAAACCTGGGCGTGGCTTCAACCGATTTCGCCCACTTTCACAGAAAACAGTTATCGTCACAGAATCTATGCCCCTACCAAATTTCACAAGGGTTGGTCAATTTTTGTTCGACTTATGGCATTAAAAGTACTATAGACGAATTAAATGAAAAAGGGCGGAGCCACGCCCAATTTGAAATTTTCTTTTATTTTTGTATTTTGTTACACCATATTATTACTGGAGTTGAATGTTGACATAATTTACTTATATACTGTAAAGATATTACATTTTTTGTTAAAATTTGACTTTAAAAAATTTTTTTAAATTACCTTCTTTTAAAAGTGGGCGGTGCCACGCCCATTGTCCAAAATTTTACTCATTTTCTATTCTGCGTCATAAGTTCAACTCACCTACCAAGTTTCATCGCTTTATCCGTCTTTGGTAATGAATTATCGCACTTTTTCGGTTTTTGGAAATTTTCGATATCGAAAAAGTGGGCGTGGTTATGGTCCGATATCGTTCATTTTAAACAGCGATCTGAGATGAGTTCTCAGGAACCTACGTACCAAATTTCATCAAGATACCTCAAAATTTACTCAAGTTATCGTGTTAAAGGACGGACGGACGGACGGAGGTACGGACGGACATGGCTCAATCAAATTTTTTTTCGATCCTGATGATTTTGATATATGGAATTCTTTATCTATCTCGATTCCTTTATACCTGTACATCCAACCGTTATCCAATCAAAGTTAATATACTCTGTGAGCTCTGCTCAACTGGGTGTGACACCTACCATATTAAGTAGAAGAAAATGAAAAAGTTTTGCAGGGCGAAATCAAAAGCCCTTGGAATCTTGGAAGGATAACTGTTCGTGGTACTACATATATAAATAAATTAGCGGTACCCGACAAATGATGTTCTGGGTCACCCTGGTCCACATTTTGGTCAATATCTCGAAAACGCCTTCACATATACAACTACCACCACTCCCTTTTGAAACCTTCATTACTACCTTTAATTTGATACCCATATCGTACAAACATATTATAGAGTCACCCCTGGTCCACCTTTATGGCGATATCTCGAAAAGGCTTCCACTTATAGATTTAAGGCCCACTCCCTTTTAAAATACTCATTAACACCTTTCATTTGATACCCATATTGTGCAAAAAAATTCCAGAGTCACCCTGGTCCGCCTTTATGGCCATATCTCGAAAAGGCGTCCTGCTATAGAACTTAGGTCCACTCCGTTTTAAAATACCCATCAACACCTTTCGTTTGATATCCATATTGTACAAACGCATTCTAGAGTCACCCCTAGTCCACGTTTATGGCGATATCTCCAAAAGGCGTCCACTTATAGATTTAAGGCCCACTCCCTTTTAAAATACTCATTAACACCTTTCATTTGATACCCATATCGTACAAACAAATTCTAGAGTCAGCCCTGGTCCACTTTTATGGCGATATCTCGAAAAGGCGTCCACCCATAGAACTAAGGCCCACTCCGATTTAAAATACGCATCAACACCTTTCGTTTGATATCCATATTGTACAAACGCATTCTAGAGTCACCCCTAGTCCACGTTTATGGCGATATCTCGAAAAGGCGTCCACTTATAGATTTAAGGCCCACTCCCTTTTAAAATACTCATTAACACCTTTCATTTGATACCCATATCATACAAAACAAGTAAGGAAGGCTAAGTTCGGGTGTAACCGAACATAACATACTCAGTTGAGAGCTATGGAGACAAAATAAGGAAAATCAATCTAGGGTAACCCTGGAATGTGGTTGTATAACATGTGTATCAAATGAAAGGTATTAAAGAGTATTTTAAGAGAGAGTAGGCCATAGTTCTATGGATGAACGCCATTTAGGGATATCGCCATAAAGGTGGACCAAGGGTGACTCTAGAATGTTTGTACGATATGTGTATCAAACGAAAGGTGTTATTGAGCATTTTAAGAGGGAGTGGGCATTAGGTCTATAGGTGGACGCCTTTTCGAGATATCGCCATTAGGGTGGGCCAGGGTGACTCTAGAATGTGTTTGTACGATATGGGTATCAAATGAAAGGTGGTAATGAGTATTTTAAAAGGGAGTAATCCTTAGTTCTATAGGTGGACGCCTTTTCGAGATATCGCCATAAAGGTGGGCCAAGGGTGACTCTAGAATGTTTGTACGGTATGGGTATCAAACGAAAGGTGTTACTCAGCATTTTAAGAGGGAGTGGGCATTAGGTCTATAGGTGGACGCCTTTTCGAGATATCGCCATTAGGGTGGGCCAGGGTGACTCTAGAATGTGTTTGTACGATATGGGTATCAAATGAAAGGTGGTAATGAGTATTTTAAAAGGGAGTAATCCTTAGTTCTATAGGTGGACGCCTTTTCGAGATATCGCCATTAGGGTGGGCCAGGCGTGACTCTAGAATGTTTGTACGATATGGGTATCAAACGAAAGGTGTTACTGAGCATTTTAAGAGGAAGTGGGCATTAGGTCTATAGGTGGACGCCTTTTCGAGATATCGCCATTAGGGTGGGACAGGGGTGACTCTAGAATGTTTGTACGATATGGGTATCAAACGAAAGGTGTTACTGAGCATTTTAAGAGGGAGTGGACATTAGGTCTATAGGTGGACGCCTTTTCGAGATATCGCCATTAGGGTGGGCCAGGGGTGACTCTAGAATGTTTGTACGATATGGGTATCAAACGAAAGGTGTTACTGAGCATTTTAAGAGGAAGTGGGCATTAGGTCTATAGGTGGACGCCTTTTCGAGATATCGCCATTAGGGTGGGACAGGGGTGACTCTAGAATGTTTGTACGATATGGGTATCAAACGAAAGGTGTTACTGAGCATTTTAAGAGGGAGTGGACATTAGGTCTATAGGTGGACGCCTTTTCGAGATATCGCCATTAGGGTGGGCCAGGGGTGACTCTAGAATGTTTGTACGATATGGGTATCAAACGAAAGGTGTTACTAACCTTTTTAAGAGGGAGTGGACATTAGGTCTATAGGTGGACGCCTTTTCGAGATATCGCCATTAGGGTGGGCCAGGGTGACTCTAGAATGTGTTTGTACGATATGGGTATCAAATGAAAGGTGGTAATGAGTATTTTAAAAGGGAGTAATCCTTAGTTCTATGGGTGGACGCCTTTTCGAAATATCGCCATTAGGGTGGGCCAGGTGTGACTCTAGAATGTTTGTACGATATGGGTATCAAACGAAAGGTGTTACTGAGCATTTTAAGAGGGAGTGGGCATTAGGTCTATAGGTGGACGCCTTTTCGAGATATCGCCATTATGGTGGGCCAGGGGTGACTCTAGAATGTTTGTACGATATGGGTATCAAACGAAAGGTGTTACTGAGCATTTTAAGAGGGAGTGGACACTAGGTCTATAGGTGGACGCCTTTTCGAGATATCGCCATTAGGGTGGGCCAGGGGTGACTCTAGAATGTTTGTACGATATGGGTATCAAACGAAAGGTGTTAGTGAGCATTTTAAGAGGGAGTGGGCATTAGGTCTATAGGTGGACGCCTTTTCGAGATATCGCCATTAGGGTGGGACAGGGGTGACTCTGGTATGTGTTTGTACGATATGGATATCAAATTAAAGGTATTAATGAGGGTTTTAAAAGCGAGTGGCCCTTAGATGTATATGTGAAAGCGTTCTCGCGATATCGACCAAAATGTGGACCAGGTGATCCAGAAAATCATCTGTCGGGTACTGCTAATTTATTTATATATGCAATACCACTAACAGTATTCCTGCCAAGATTCCAAGGGCTGTGGATTTCGCCTTGTAGAACTTTTTCATTTTCTTCTACTTAATATGGTAGGTGTCACACCCATTTTACAAAGTTTTTTCCAAAGTTATATTTTGCGTCAATAAACCAATCCAGTTACCATGTTTCATCAATTTTTTCGTATTTGGTATAGAATTATGGCATTTTTTTCATTTTTCGTAATTTTCGATATCGATAAAGTGGGCGTGGTTATGGTTAGATTTCGCCCATTTTTTATACCAAGAAAAAGTGAGTTCAGGTAAGTACATGGACTAAGTTTAGTAAAGATATATCGGATTTTGCTCAAGTTATTGTGTTAACGGCCGAGCGGAAGGACAGACGGTGGACTGTGTATAAAAACTGGGCGTGGCTTCGACCGATTTCGCCCATTTTCACAGAGAACAGTTACCGTGATAGAGTCTATGCTCCTACCAAATTTGAGAAGGATTGGTAAATTTTTGTTCGACTTATGGCAATAAAAGTATTCTAGACAAACTAAATGAAAATGGGCGGAGCCACGCCCATTTTGCAATTTTCTTTTATTTTTGTATTTTGTTGCATCATATCATTACTGGAGTTGAATTTTGACTTAATTTAATTATATACAGTAAAGATATTAAATTTTTTGTTAAAATTTGAATTAAAAAAATTTTTTTTTTAAAAAGTGGGCGTGTTCTTCATCCAATTTTGCTAATTTTTATTTAGCACATATAGAGTAATAGTAGTAACGTTCCTGCGAAATTTCATCATGATATCTTCAACGACTGCTAAATTACAGCTTGCAAAACTTTTAAATTACCTTCTTGTAAAAGTGGGCGGTGCCACGCCCTTTGTCCAAAATCTTACTAATTTTCTATTCTGCGTCATAACGTCAACCCATCTACCAAGTTTCGTCGTTTTATCTGTCTTTTGTAATGAATTATCGCACTTTTTAGGTTTTTCGAAATTTTCGATATCGAAAAAGTGGGCGTGGTTATAGTCCGATATCGTTCATTTTAAATAGCGATCTGAGATGAGTGCTCAGGAACCTACATACCAAATTTCATCAAGATACCTCAAAATTTACTCAAGTTATCGTGTTAACGGACGGACGGACGGACGGACGGACGGACGGACGGACGGACGGACATGGCTCAATCAAATTTTTTTTCGATCCTGATTATTTTGATATATGGAAGTCTATATCTATCTCGATTCCTTTATATATGTACAACCAACCGTTATCCAATCAAACTTAATATACTCTGTGAGCTCTGCTCAACTGAGTATAAAAATTCTAGAGTCAGCCCTGGTCCACTTTTATGGCGATATCTCGAAAAGGCGTCCACCCATAGAACTAAGGCCCACTCCGATTTAAAATACGCATGAACACCTTTCTTTTGATATCGATATTGTTCAAACGCATCCTAGAGTCACCCCTGGTCCACGTTTATGGCGATATCTCGAAAAGGCGTCCACTTATAGATTTAAGGCCCACTCCCTTTTAAAATACTCATTAACACCTTTCATTTGATACCCATATCGTACAAAAGCATTCTAGAGTCGACCCTGGTCCACATTTATAACGATATTCCGAAAAGGCGTCCACCTATAGAACTAAGGCCCACTCCGTTTTAAAATACTTATTAACACTTTTCATTTGATACCCATATCTTACAAACAAATTATATTCTCCTTTATGGCGATATCTCGAAAAGGTGTCCACCTATAGAACTAAGGCCCACGCCCTTTTAAAATACTCATTAACACCTTTCATTTGATACCCATATCGTTTAAACAAATTGTAGAGTCGCCCCTGGTCCACCTTTATGGCGATATCTCGGAAAGGCGTCCACCTATAGAACTAAGACCCACTCCCTTTTAAAATACTCATTAACACTTTTATTTGATACCCATGCCGTACACACAAATTCTAGGGTCAGCCCTGGTCCACCGTTATGGCGGTATCCCTAAATGGCGTCCATCTATAGAACTATGGCCCACTCCCTCTTAAAATACTCTTTAATACATTCCATTTGATACACATGTCGTACAAACATATTCCAGGGTTACCATAGGTTCATTTTACTACGAGGCGATTTTCCCTTATTTTGTCTCCATAGCTCTCAACTGAGTATGTAATGTTCCGCTACACCCGAACTTAGCCTTCCTTACTTGTTTCTATTATTTTAGATCTGATTCAGGGATCATTTGCGACAAAACAATTTATTTAAAAAACTTCAATTAAAAAATATTTTAGCTATTACTCAAAAACGGTTTGACCGATTTCAAAAATTTTTTTCCTTTATTCGATCGGACTGACTGTTCATTTACAGCAAACACAAAAATTGGAAAATCTTCAATTTATGAATGTTTTAGCAAATAGTACGAGTTTGGTTGTTATTATTCAAGCGGCTTTGGTTGTTTTACGCACCAGTATATGAATCAGGGTGGATGGAAAAAATTGTGTGAGATGTCGCCCTAAATAAATTTATTTTATATAACCCTTTCGTATATACAACATAAATTAAAAATTTTCCAATACCAACCTTTGAGAATTCCACAAGATTTTTGTAATCTATATATATATAAAAATGAATTTGTGTTCGTTAAGCCGTTCAAAACTGAAAAACCGCTACACCGATTTGAATAATTTTTTTTCTATTATTTTCGACCTGATTCAGGGATCATTCACGACAAAAAAATCTATTTAAAAAACTTCAATTAAAAATATTTTAGCTATTACTCAAAAACGGTTTGACCAATTTCAAAAATTTTTCTTTCCTTTATTTCGATTGGACTGACTGTTCACTTACAGCAAAAAAAAAATTTGGAAAATCTTCAATTTATCAATATTTTAGCAAATAGTACGAGTTTGGTTGTTATTATTCATGCAGCTTTTGTTGTTTTATGCACCAGTATATAAATCAGAGTGGATGGAAAAAATTGTGTGAGATGTCGCCCTAAATAAATTTATTTTATATAACCCTTTCGTATATACAACATAAATTAAAATTTTTCCAATACCAACCTTTGAGAATTCCACAAGACTTTTGTAATCTATATATATAAAAATGAATTTGTGTGCGTTAAGCCGCTCAAAACTGAAAACCGGCGACACCGATTTGAATAATTTTTTTTCTGTTATTTTCGATCTGATTCAGGGATCATTTACGACAAAAAATTTTATTTAAAAAACTTCAATTAAAAAATATTTTAGCTATTACTCAAAAACGGTTTGGCCGATTGCAAAAATTTTTTCTTTCCTTTATTTCGATCGGACTGACTGTTCATTTACAGCAAAAAAACATCTGGAAAATCTTCAATTTATCAATATTATAGGTAATAGTATGAGTTTAGTTGTTATTATTCATGCGGCTTTGGTTGTTTTATGCACCAGTATATGAATCAGAGTGGATGGAAAAAATTTTGTCAGATGTTGCCGTAAATAAGTTTCTTTTATATAACCCTTTCTTATATGCACCATAAATTTAAATTTTTCCAATGCCAACCTTTGAGAATTCAAGAAGACTTTTGTAATCTATATATATAAAAATGAATTTGTGTGCGTTGGGTCGTTCAAAACTGAAAAACGGTTATACCGATTTGAATAATTTTTTTCTATATTTTCGATCTGATTCAGAGATCATTTGCGAAAAAAAAAAATTTCAATTAAAAAATATTTTAGCTATTACTCAAAAAGGATTTGACCGATTTCAAAAATATTTTCTTTCCTTTATTTCGATCGGACTGATTGTTCATTTACAGCAAAAACAAAAATTGGAAATTCTTCAATTTATCAATGTTTTAGCAAATAGTACGAGTTTGGTTGTTATTATTAATGCGGCTTTAGTTCTTTTACGCACCAGTATATGAATCAGAGTGGAGGGAAAATAAATAAATTTCTTTTATATAACCCTTTCGTATATGCAACATAAATTTAAATTTTTCCAATGCCAACCTTTGAGAATTCCACAAGACTTTTGTAATCTATATATATAAAAATTAATTTGTGTGCGTCAGGTCGTTCAAAACTGAAAAACGGCTACACCGATTTGAATAATTTTTTTCTATTATTTTCGATCTGATTCAGGGATCATTTACGACAAAAAACTTTATTTAAAAAACTTCAATTAAAAGATATTTTAGCTGTTACTCAAAAACGGTTCAACCGATTTCAAAAATTTTTCTTTCCTTTATTTCGATCGGACTGACTGTTTATTTACAGCAAAAACAAAAATTGGAATATCTTCAATTTATCAATGTTTTAGCAAATAGTACGAGTTTGGTTGTTATTATTAATGCGGCTTTAGTTCTTTTACGCACCAGTATATGAATCAGAGTGGAGGGCAAAATAAATAAATTTCTTTTATATAACCCTTTCGTATATGCAACATAAATTTAAATTTTTCCAATGCCAACCTTTGAGAATTCCACAACCCTTTTGTAATCTATATATATGTAGGAACGGATGATACTGTACACGGAAACACTGTGCTTTTAGATAGAAAAGCAACACGAACAGGAAAAAACTATTAAGAAATATTGTAGTTTTGAAAAATTAATTATTTATTGTCTTGGATGTGAAAAAACGTTGTTGTTAAAAATCTTTAAAAAATACTTAAACATTCATATAATATTAATTTACATTCGTTAAATCACATAACTGTTTAATTGTAACATGAACAACTAACTAAAAAGTAAACGAGATTTAATAACTTTAAACTTAAAACAATTATTTGTGTAAACCCACAAATAAATTGGGGGCTCAACCGGGATTAGTGCCGTCAAGCCAACATTCCCAACGGAAGAATATGTAAATATTTGCATGTCTAAAATTTTGTATGTAAAAATTGTGAAAAATTGTTCTTTAAAAGTTGTAAGACTATACGAAATACCACAATTTTCCGGAATAACCAAGTAGCAGCTGGAAAGTGCAAAAAATTAATTAAAACTAAAAGACTCGATAAAAGGAATATGCATATGAACAAATACATATACGCATTAATGTAATCTGTTTTATGCATGTGTGTTAAAAGCGAAGCTAAATCGTAAACACGAATTCATATAAGTAGTACCTACACACGAGTATGTAAATGTAAATTGATAAGCAAACGAAAGCGAGTGGCAAGCATGTTCTCTATATTGTAACGAATTTGCTTGCAAATCCTCTTATTTGCCCTTCTTGCTAAGTTCGTATCACTAAACTGTTGAATAAATAACTCCAATATTGAATAATGGAAAATGGCCTTTATTAAAGTACTTCACAATAACACTTAGACTTTGCAATTAGCTGGCTTAATAACCAAACTGATAGCTTAAATAATACTGCTATTGCTCGCTAGATATCGTCTTAATCGAAACTGCTTATAGCGCCTCTACCGCTGGTGCTTTTATACTCTGTGATTTCCTCATGGCATCTTCTAGGCGCTTCCAGAATTTGCTTAGTTACCGTCATATAATTATAACTACCGATGCACGTATATAGCTTCTCATATGCGTGTATTTGTGAGCGACACTTCAACAATTACAATTGCATACTTTTGGGAGAATCTCTTCTCTGCTGCGTGTACGTACATATGTGTAGACATAATGTTTTATTCGTTTATGTAGATACATAGTGATTGATCTATGGATGTGAATTCACGTCACTGTCACTGGCTTAGAGACGATAGCATTACTCCGTGCTGCTAACATTCGTTACAATATGAAAAAAAGGTGGTGGCAAGAAATAATAAGTAGAGACGATAGCTAAACTGGTAGCTGAAAGAAACGAAAGTAGCAAATAACTAGTAAGGCTAAGTTCGGGTGTAACCGAACATTACATACTCAGTTGAGAGCTATGGAGACAAAGTAAGGGAAAATCACCATGTAGGAAAATGAACCTAGGGTAACCCTGGAATGTGTTTGTATGACATGTGTATCAAATGGATGGTATTAAAGTGTATTTTAAGAGGGCCATGGTTCTATAGGTGGACGCCATTTAGGGCGTATTTTAAAAGGGCGTGGACCTTAGTTCTATAGGTGGACGCCTTTTCGAGATATCGCCATAAAGATGGACCAGGGGTGACTCTAGAATTTGTTTGTACGATATGGGTATCAATTGAGAGGTGTTAATGAGTATTTTAAAAGGGAGTGGGCCTTAGTTCTATAGGTGGACGCCTTTTCGAGATATCGCCATAAAGGTGGACCAGGGGTGACTCTACAATTTGTTTGTACGATATGGGTACCAAATGAAAGGTGTTAAAGAGTATTTTAAAAAGGAGTGGGCCTTAGTTCTATAGGTGGACGCCTTTTCGAGATATCGCCATAAAGGTGGGCCAGGGATGACTCTAGAATGCGTTTGTACAATATGGGTATCAAATGAAAGGTGCTAATGAGTATTTTAAAAGGAAGTGGGACTTAGTTCTATAGGTGGACGCCTTTCTGAGATATCCCCATAAAGGTGGACCAGGGCTGACTCTAGAATTTATTTGTGTGATATGGGTATCAAATGAAAGGTGTTAATGAGAATTCTAAAAGGGAGTCGGCCTTTGTTCTATAGGTGGATGCCTTTTCGGGATATCGTTATAAAGGTGGACCAGGGTTGACTCTAGAATGGGTTGGAATAATATGGGAATCAAACGAAAGGTGATAATGAGTATTTTAAAAGGGAGTGGGCCTTAGTTCTATAGGTGGACGCCTTTTCGAGATGTCGCCATAAAGGCGGACCAGGGGTGACTCTATAATGTGCTTGTACGATATGGGTATCAAATTAAAGGTATTAATGAGGGTTTTAAAAGGGAGTGGTGGTAGTTGTATATGTGAAGGCGTTTTCGAGATATCGACCAAAATGTGGACCAGGGTGACCCAGACCATCATCTTTCGGGTACCGCTAATTTATTTATATATGTAATACCACGAACAGTATTCCTGCCAAGATTCCAAGTGCTTTTAATACGTAATATGGAAGGTGCCGCACCCATTTTACAAAGTTTTTTTCTAAAGTTATATTTTGCGTCAATAAACAAATCCAATTACCATGTTTCATCCCTTTTTTCGTATTTGGTATAGACTTATGGCATTTTTTTCATTTTTCGTAATTTTCGATATCGAAAAAGTGGGCGTGGTCATAGGCGGATTTCGACCATTTTTTATACCAATACAAAGTGAGTTCAGATAATTACGTGAACTGAGTTCAGTAAAGATATATCGATTTTTGCTCAAGTTATCGTGTTAACGGCCGAGCGGAAGGACAGACGGTCGACTGTGTATAAAAACTGGGCGTCGGAACTCCACAAAAAATTACGTAATAGGAAAAAGAAATTTGGTGAAACTTTGCGAGAGTACTTGTACATATTGATGGAAATTTCAAAACCAATAGGTCTTGACGGTGAAAGCATTATTGACTACTTTATTGAGCGCATACCAGACTCGAAGATAAACAAAGTTGCGCTTTATCAGTCCAAATATATTGGTGAGCTAAAAACTCAAATTAAGGTCTATGAGAAAATAAAGGGAGGAAAATGCTTTTCGAGTAATTTTAATAAACAAAGTAATCAGGTGGCTATGAAACAGGAAGGAGATGAGCGGGTGGTTTCAAACCAAAATGTAAAAAATTGTGGGTTAAATACTCATTTAGCCAAAGAATGTACAAACCGTCAGTATAAGTGTTTTAAATGTAATGGTATGGCGCATAGATCATTTGAATGCAAAAAGGAAGTTAAGCAATGCAGGAATAGAGTAGCTGCATTTTGTAGGTTTATTACAGTAATTTTCCGAGATCTTATTAGAGAGGGCACAGTCGCAATTTATATGGACGACTTGGTTATTCCTTCGAATAATGAAGACGAACGAACAGAAAAGCTGAAGAGGGTTTTAAGCGTTGGTGAGGCACATGGCATGGTATGTCATAAAAATGGCACAATTCAACCATCGGAAGAGAAGATAAAGGCCATAAAAAATTATCCCATGCCAAGGGACAGGAAAGCAGTAGAGCGGTTTTTAGGATTAACGTCTTATTTTAGGCGATTTATTCAAAATTATGCGTTATTAGCAAAACCGTGGTCGGATTTGTTAAGGAAAGATGAAGTTTTTAAAATCGGAGATGAGCAACTAGCATCCTTTCAGCAACTTAGGGAGGCACCCATAAAGAAGCGAGTGCTTAGACTTTTTAATCCGAATGCGGAAACAGAGGTATATACGGACGTGTCAAAATATAGCTATGGAGCAGTGTTGCTGCAAAAATGGTCGGAGGATCAAAGTTTTCACGCAGTCCAGTTCTTAAGTCGTAAAACAAGCTCTTCAGAACAAAAGTATAGTTCATATGAGCTCGAGGTTTTAGCTAGAGTCGGGGTACTTAAAAAGTGGAGAGTTTATTTGTTAGGATCTAAATTCATAATCGTAACTGATTGTAATGCTTCGCAATGCCCATGCGCAAAGACGATATTCCTTCTAGAATCGCAAGGTGGGCAATGTTTCTACAAGAGTTTGATCATCAAATCGGGCATCGACCAGGGTCTCAAATGAGACACGTAGATGCGTTAAGTCGGGTACATTGTTTGCTTGCTGAAGACACATTGCGGCATAGGTTGATGAAAGTGCAGCAAGAGGACAGT
Organism: Eurosta solidaginis; assembly: GCF_040869045.1. Classification (NCBI taxonomy): domain Eukaryota; kingdom Metazoa; phylum Arthropoda; class Insecta; order Diptera; family Tephritidae; genus Eurosta; species Eurosta solidaginis. The sequence goes on along the minus strand of NC_090324.1, from coordinate 27,446,633 downwards.
TGGACTAAGGCAGTTTTAAAAATTTTAGAGAATTACAGGTACGATGATTTGTATACGTTTCGTGGTGTCCTCTACAAGGATCCAACAAGAAAGCTTATTGCTGTTCCGGAACAAACGGAAGACGAGATTATGAAATTAGCTCATAGGCAGGGTCATTTTTCAGCACGTAGGACACAAGAGGTTATAGAGAAGTCATATTTTATACCGAAACTGTCCTCAAAAGTGGGGAAGGTAGTATCTAGCTGTATTGAGTGCATCGTAGTTAGGTTTTTTTTATCACCAATTGATAAAGACGGTGAACCGCTTTCTACCTTACATGTAGATCATTTAGGTCCCATGATAACGACGAACAAACAATATAATTATGCTTTTGTAGTAGTAGACGGATTTTCAAAGTTCGTTTGGTTATATCCAACTAAAGACACAGGAGCTTCCGCGGTGGTAGAAAAATTGAGGAGGCAAACTAGTATTTTTGGAAATCCTAAAATAATCGTTTCGGATAGGGGTTCGGCTTTCACATCTAATTTGTTCAAGGACTATTGCGAGGAAGAAGGTATACAACATTATAATATAACTACAGGTGCACCAAGAGGAAATGAGCAGGTCGAGAGGATTCATCGTGTAGTGGTACCAATGTTGCCGAAACTTAGTCAGGAAAACCCGGAAAAGTGGTACCGGCATGTGGATAAAGTCCAGCAATTTATCAACAGTATTCCCGCAAGAAGTACTAAGTACTCTCCATTTAAAATATTAACCGGATGTGACATGCGTTTAAGGGACCTACCAGCACTAAATGAGTTTATACAAGAAGCAAGTTTTGAGGATCTAAATTTTGCACGCAACGAAATTCGAGATGAAGCTAGAGAAAATATACTGAGAATACAGCAAGAAAATCGGAAGAAATTTAATTCTAAACGTAGGTTTGCAATAAATTATAAAGTGAATGACTTAGTTGCTATTAAACGCACTCAGTTTGATAGTGGTCTCAAACTTAAGGCAAAGTATTTAGTTCCTTACAAAGTAATAAAAAACTTCATCATGATCGTTATGAAGTAGAAAAAATAGGTGAGCATGAGGGTCCAGGGTGTACGTCGACAGTGGCAGAATTCATGAAGCCGTGGGGATCATCATTCGGGACGAATGAATTGTCAGGACGGCCGAATGTAGGCACGGATAATACTGTGTACGGAAACACTGTGCTTTGAGATAGAAAAGCAACACTATCAGGAAAAAACTATTAAGAAAATATTATAGTTTTGAAAAATTAATTAAAATATTGTCTTGGATGTGAAAAAACATTTTTGTAAAAAATCTTTAAAAAATACTTAAACATTCATGTAATATTAATTTACAGTCACTAAAAAACAATTAACTAAAAAATAAACGAGATTTAATAACTTTAAACTTAAAACAATTATTTGTGTAAACCCACATATATAACAAGTAAGGAAGGCTAAGTTCGGGTGTAACCGAACATTACATACTCAGTTGAGAGCTATGGAGACAAAATAAGGAAAATGAACCTGGGGTAACCCTGGAATGTGGTTGTATGACATGTGTATCTAATGAAAGGTATTAAAGAGTATTTTAAGAGAGAGTAGGCCATAGTTCTATGTATGGACGCCATTTAGGGATATCGCCATAAAGGTGGACCAGGGCTGACTCTATAATTTGTTTGTACGATATGGGTATCAAATGAAAGGTGCTACTGAGCATTTTAAGAGAGAGTGGGCCTTAGGTCTATCGGTGGACGCCTTTTCGAGATGTCCCCATTAAGGTGGACCAGGGGTGACTCTATAATGTGTTTGTACGATATGGGTATCAAATGAAAGGTGGTAATGAGTATTTTAAAAGGGAATGGGCTTTAGTTCTATAGGTGAACGCCTTTTCGAGAAATCGCCATAAAGGTGGACCAGGGGTGACTCTAGAATATGTTTGTAAGATATGGGTATCAAATGAAAGCTGTTAATGAGTATTTTGAAAAGGAGTGATCCTTAGCTCCATAGGTGGACGCCGTTTCGAGATATCGCCATAAAGGTGGACCAGGGGTGTTTCTAGAATGTGTTTGTACGATATGGGAATCAAATGAAAGGTGTTGCTGAGCATTTTAGAGTGGGCATTAGGTCTATAGGTGGACGCCTTTTCGAGATATCGCCATTAGGGTGGGCCAGGGGTGACTCTGGAATGTTTGTACGATATGGGTATCAAACGAAAAGTGTTACTGAGCATTTTAAGAGGGAGTGGGCATTAGGTCTATAGGTGGACGCCTTTTCGAAATGTCGCCATTAGGGTGCGCCAGGGGTGACTCTAGAATGTGTTTGTATGATATGGGTATCAAATGAAAGATGGTAATGAGTATTTTAAAAGGGAGTAATCCTTAGTTCTATAGGTGGACGCTTTTCGAGATATCACCATAAAGGTGGACCAAGGGACACTCTAGAATGTTTGTACGATATGGGTATCAAACGAAGGGTGTTACTGAGCATTTTAAGAGGGAGTGGGCATGAGGTCTATAGGTGGACGCCTTTTCGAGATATCGTCATTAGGGTGGGCCAGGGGTGACTCTAGAATGTGTTTGTACGATATGGGCATCAAACGAAAGGTGTTACTGAGCATTTTAAGAGGGAGTGGGCATTAGGTCTATAGGTGGACGCCCTTTCGAGATATCGCCATTAGGGTGGGCCAGGGGTGACTCTAGAATGTTTGTACGATATGGGTATCAAACGAAAGGTGTTACTGAGCATTTTAAGAGGGAGTGGGCATTAGGTCTATAGGTGGACGCCTTTTCGAGATATCGCCATTAGGGTGGGCCAGGGGTGACTCTAGAATGTGTTTGTACGATATGGGTATCAAATGAAAGGTGGTAAGGATTATTTTAAAAGGGAGTAATCCTTAGTTCTATAGGTGGACGCCTTTTCGAGATATCGCCATAAAGGTGGACCAAGGGTGACTCTAGAATGTTTGTACGATATGGGTATCAAACGAAAGGTGTTACAGAGCATTTTAAGAGGAGTGGGCATTAGGTGTATAGGTGGACGCCTTTTCGAGATATCGCCATTAGGGTGGGCCAGGGTGACTCTAGAATGTGTTTGTACGATATGGGTATCAAATGAAAGGTGGTAATGAGTATTTTAAAAGGGAGTAATCCTTAGTTCTATAGGTGGACGCCTTTTCGAGATATCGCCATAAAGGTGGACCAAGGGTGATTCTAGAATGTTTGTACGATATGGGTATCAAACGAAAGGTATTACTGAGCATTTTAAGAGGGAGTCGGAATTAGGTCTATAGGTGGACGCCTTTTCGAGATATCGCCATTAGGGTGGGCCAGGTGTGACTCTAGAATGTTTGTACGATATGGGTATCAAACGAAAGGTGTTACTGAGCATTTTAAGAGGGAGTGGGCATTAGGTCTATAGGTGGACGCCTTTTCGAGATATCGCCATTAGGGTGGGCCAGGGGTGACTCTAGAATGTTTGTACGATATGGGTATCAAACGAAAGGTGTTACTGAGCATTTTAAGAGGGAGTGGACATTAGGTCTATAGGTGGACGCCTTTTCGAGATATCGCCATTAGGGTGGGCCAGGGGTGACTCTAGAATGTTTGTACGATATGGGTATCAAACGAAAGGTGTTACTGAGCATTTTAAGAGGGAGTGGGCATTAGGTCTATAGGTGGACGCCTTTTCGAGATATCGCCAATAGGGTGGGACAGGGGTGACTCTAGTATGTGTTTGTACGATATGGATATCAAATTAAAGGGATTAATGAGGGTTTTAAAAGCGAGTGGCCCTTAGATGTATATGTGAAGGCGTTCTCGCGATATCGACCAAATTTTGACCAGGTGATCCAGAAATACATCTGTCGGGTACTGTTAATTTATTTATATATGCAATACCACTAACAGTATTCCTGCCAAGGGTCCAAGGGCTGTTGATTTCGCCTTGTAGAACTTTTTCATTTTCTTCTACTTAATATGGTAGGTGTCACACCCATTTTACAAAGTTTTTTCCAAAGTTATATTTTGCGTCAATAAACCAATCCAGTTACCATGCTTCATCCCTTTTTTCGTATTTGGTATAGAATTATGGCATTTTTTCATTTTTCGTAATTTTCGATATCGATAAAGTGGGCGTGGTTATGGTCGGATTTCTGCCATTTTTTATACCAAGATAAAGTGAGTTCAGATAAGTACGTGGGCTAAGCTTAGTAAAGATATATCGGATTTTGCTCAAGTTATTGTGTTAAGGGTCGAGCGGAAGGACAGACGGTGGACTGTGTATAAAAACTGGGCGTGGCTTCTACCGATTTCGCCCATTTTCACAGAGAACAGTTACCGTCATAGAATCTATGCTCCTACCAAATTTGAGAAGGATTGGTAAATTTTTGTTCGACTTATGGCAATAAAAGTATTCTAGACAAACTAAATGAAAATGGGCGTAGCCACGCCCATTTTGAAATTTTCTTTTATTTTTATATTTTGTTGCATCATATCATTACTGGAGTTGAATTTTGACTTAATTTACTTATATACAGTAAAGATATTAAATTTTTTGTTAAAATTTGAATTTTAAAAAATTTTTTTTAAAAAGTGGGCGTGTTCTTCATCCAATTTTGCTAATTTTTATTTAACACAAATATAGTAATAGTAGTAACGTTCCTGCCAAATTTCATCATGATATCTTCAACGACTGCCAAATTACAGCTTGCAAAACTTTTAAATTACCTTCTTGTTAAAGTGGGCGGTGCCACGCCCATTGTCCAAGATCTTACTAATTTTTTATTCTGCGTCATAACCTCAACCCATCTACCAAGTTTCGTCGCTTTATCTGTCTTTTGTAATGAATTATCGCACTTTTTCGGTTTTTCGAAATTTTCGATATCGAAAAAGTTGGCGTGGTTATAGTCCGATATCGTTCATTTTAAATAGCGATCTGAGATGAGCGCTCAGGCACCTACATACCAAATTTCATCAAGATACCTCAAAATTTACTCAAGTTATCGTGTTAACGGACGGACGGACGGACGGACGGACGGACGGACGGACATGGCTCAATCAAATTTTTTTTCGATCCTGATTATTTTGATATATGGAAGTCTATATCTATCTCGATTCCTTTATATATGTACAACCAACCGTTATCCAATCAAACTTAATATACTCTGTGAGCTCTGCTCAACTGAGTATAAAAATGAATTTGTGTGCGTTAGGTCGTTCAAAACTGAAAAACGGCTACATCGATTTGAATAATTTTTTTCTATTATTTTCGATGTGATTCAGGGATCATTTACGACAAAAAATTTTGTTTAAAAAACTTCAATTAAAAAATATTTCAGCTATTACTCAAAAATGGTTTGACCGATTCCAAACATTGTTTCTTTCCTTTATTTTGATCGGACTGACTGTTTATTTACAGCAAAAAAAAAATTTGGAAAATCTTCAATTTATCAATATTTTAGGTAATAGTACGAGTTTGGTTGTTATTATTCATGCGGTTTTGGTTCTTTTATGCACCAGTATATGAATCAGAGTGGATGGAAAAAATTTTGTCAGATGTTGCCCTAAATAAATTTCTTTTATATAACCCTTTCGTATATGCAACATAAATTTAAATTTTTCCAATGCCAACCTTTGAGAATTCCACAACCCTTTTGTAATCTATATATATGTAGGAACGGATGATACTGTACACGGAAACACTGTGCTTTTAGATAGAAAAGCAACACGAACAGGAAAAAACTATTAAGAAATATTGTAGTTTTGAAAAATTAATTATTTATTGTCTTGGATGTGAAAAAACGTTGTTGTTAAAAATCTTTAAAAAATACTTAAACATTCATATAATATTAATTTACATTCGTTAAATCACATAACTCTTTAATTGTAACAATTAACTAAAAAATAAACGAGATTTAATAACTTTCAACTTAAAACAATTATTTGTGTAAACCCACAAATAAATTGGGGGCTCAACCGGGATTAGTGCCGTCAAGCCAACATTCCCAACAGAAGGCTATGCAAATATTTGCATGTGTGAAATTTTGTATGTAAAATTGTGAAAAATTTTTCTTTAAAAGTTGTAAGACTATGCGAAATACCACATTTTTCCGGAATAACCAAGTAGCAGCTGGAATGTGCAAAAATTAATTAAAACTAAAAGGCTCGATAAAACGAATATGCATATGAACAAATATATATACGTATTAGAGGTTTACGCCGATCACTTTATCGGCGGCGGCGGCGTAAGCTCTATTATATACCGGCGGCGGCGGCGTAGGCGGCGCGCCGGCGTACGCCGGTGTTCTTACTTTAAAATCTTGATTTTCTATTTAGATAAATAATATTTAGGAAGGGTTTTGTTTATATGTATTTAAGGACATCAACGTGTTGGCCATTTCGGAAAGATCCGATCAAAAGACCGTTCAAAAATTTTCAGGAGTAGCTCCTTGCAAAGGGATTGTCCCTCGTTCGCTTGCTCTAGAGAGGCTTTGAACCTAACCCCGGTCTATGGAATTGGTACTGCTGCGTCTGCTGAAAAGAAATAGAGGTACATAAAATAGTCACACTTTTGCCTGTATATCTCGTGCAAAGCGTAGTAGTTTCACCTAGGGTTAACTCCTAATAATCGTCGCGAACACAATTTCTTTTAATCATTTGTCGCTCCTTGGCGGTCACGCATAAAGGCGACTTAGGGTTGCTACTAATGATCTATTAATACTCATGACTCTCGTGGCACAGGGTGCCTCCAGTTTTTTCGGCTGTTTTTAAGAGCTATAATTCCCGATGTGCGAACAGTAGGGATCCCAACCACCAGTCGCTACCACGCCTCCTGAGCCTCACCATATACCAGCACAGAAGCTATAGCACTGCGGCTTCGAACTCATACCTTCGTCGACGTCACTTTCCTAGAAGCTCTAGGCGTAGCTCCGAAGACTTTCCAACGGATGCTTTTGTCGAGCTATGCTTCCGAGCTACACCACAGAAGGATCTTGAAACGTTAGGGAGTGACTATTCGGCCAAGGATGCCGCCCTCGTCTAAGTGTATGTTATTGCGGAATGGGTGAAAATCGTATAATCGTATTACAAGGACCCTGGATAAAATTTTTAAAATGTAGACCAAAGATTGCAGACGTTTGTGTTCACAGCATTGACTTCAATAGTCTTCGTTAAATCAAATTTAGAATGAAAGTCGACGGATTTTAAGTTGAAAGTTGTTAACTACTGTTTTCCGGCCTTACGATATAGGAGCTCATTATGGATGACCGCGTAGCTTCAGTTTTCAGACAAGTTCGACTGTCCACTACGTTAGGGTAGTATCACACACGGTCATTAGTTCCACTGTCTTGGGAAAGCTTTTGCTTCACCACTTTGAGTGTTCTTGCGAAGGACCAAAGCCTCACCTGGTAGATATATGTGCCTATGTATTGACATTTGTAAAAGGAATCGTAACGTGTAGGTGATGTTTAAACGTGGTTGATAGGCTATAATCAATGCGATTCACTCCAAGGGACTAGTTTTGGATAGGGCCGCCAACTTTAGGAAATGTTAAACCGGGAGACTTGGGTGTTGAAGGATGAAGTGTGAAAATCAAAATTAACATTTCGGACGCTATTGTATAGTTTCGCAAATAAACAACAGATGTTTGAATGCAAGACTAATGATTTTTCAAACCCTTCTCATAAGTACATATATCCTCAACTTAAGTATGAGGTAAGAATAATTTCAAAGGAGTGTTTATGCCCCTAGAACCTGCTAAGTATTTTGCATCACTGATTTCGCTTATTCTTGAGGACAATTTAAAAACATGTTCGCCTTGGGTCATTTTATTTGAATTAATTCTTCATTATTAATTTTTTTAAAAATGTAAAGTGAGCATATACATTTATTATATAACTTTCCTTGTAGTGTTTTGTTTTAATAACTTGCTGAATTGGGTGATGCAAAGTCCGTGTTAAGCTGACATCGAAAGCGCCTGTTATTTTAAATAACTTTTGAATAGTTATAAAGAGTTATACTATTTTCACACAGACGGCTTATTGAATAATAAAGGCAGTTTTCTACATTAAGACGCTTATTGAGCTCAATCTTCCCTACAAAACTCGATTCTATTATTATTTCATTAGTAGCTAATCGAATTCCTAATGAAGTCAAAAGCACAATGCAACTCTGTTCGCAGCATTCCGCTTCCGATTCCGCTTCTTAGTTTTTGGTGTGTTCAGTGCTTAAAAATGGCATTTGTCAAAGCAAATGTCATTGTCTGCATGGCGGAACGATACAAGTTGGCCGCATCGAACAGCTGATTATAACCTTTTTTATTTGATTTGATACATCAACTACCGGCGCAGTTCGATTTTGACATTTGTCCATCGAATTTACAAGTACATGGAATTTTTTTGTTTGTAGGTATGTCACCATGCTCCCACCTTGTATCGTTCCGCCATGATTGTCTGTCTCATCCTTCATACTAATCGAGCAGTTACTTTGTGTGAAAGCAAAAAATTTACGATTTCATTAGCAGGTGAAATGAGAGCATTAAGTTTCTGTGTGAAAACAGTATTAAGTTTCGCAATTAGAATCTTATAACTGGCAGTGATGCGCATCCGTTTATACCACTTTCGACCATATCAGACCAATTTTCGACATGAACAATAAATGGCCTAAACAGTGTTAAACGAGTAGAAAATATAGTAACGCGCCGAACGCCGCGCCGAAGCGCCGATATTTTTGACATTCGGCGGCGGCGTGCGAATAACGACCAAAATCGGCGGCGGTGTTTATCGGCGGCGTATATCTCTAATACGCATTAATGTAATCTGTTTTATGTATGTGTGTTAAAAGCGAAGCTAGATCGTAAACACGAATTCATATAAGTAGTACCTACACATGAGTATATAAATGTAAATTCATAAACAAACGAAAGCGAGTGGCAAGCATGTTCTCTATATGAAGAAAAAGGTGGTGGCAAGAAATAATAAGTAGAGACGATAGCTAAATTGGTAGCTGAACGAAACGAAAGTAGCAAATAAAAATGATGTCAAACTGAAAACATAAAGAAGCAAAAGAAGTAAGAGGAAAATGAAAATATAAATCAAAAGAAGAGAAAAGGAAAGAAGCATTAAAGGAGGTAAGAAGAAAAGTAGTTAACAAGTAAGGAAGGCTAAGTTCGGGTGAACCGAACACTACATGCTCAGTTGAGAGCTATGGTGACAACATAAGGGAAAATAACCATGTAGGAAAATGAACCGAGGGCAACCCTGGAGTGTGTTTGTATGACATGTGTATCAAATGAATTTAAAGAGTATTTTGTGAGGGAGTGGGCATAGTTCTATAGGTGGACGCCATTTAGGGATATCACCATAAAGGTGGATCAGGGTTGACTCTAGAATTTGTTTGTACGATATGGGTATCAAATGAAAAGCGTTAATGAGTATTGTAACAGCAGCCCTTGTGATTTCCCTAAAATAATTTCCAATGCCGTGCAAGCGGGTATATGCACAGATATCTATACAACGGCAGTAACGATCTTTCCTCTTTCAGCACTTCATACACTAAGGTAAATTCATGCATGTGGTAGTTAGATGACTAGAGGGATACGTATACGTGCATACACACCCGCTATGTCATTCAGCTAAACAGGGGCAGAAAGGCTTTGCTGTACGGTGACAAAGATAAGTGCCGCTAGATACATTTTGGTATATAAGGGGTCCGCTTAGCATTCGGTATCACAAAAATCGAAAGTCGCGGTCTTAGTGTTGCTTTGCCAAAAGCAGTGAGAAAAAGTGAAGTTTATTTCAAAAAAACTGTGCAGTGCTGAAAAAAAATAAAGTCTGAAAAAAAAGTTTTATTTTAGCAAGTGCGGGTTCCACGAAAAGTGTCGCGCGTTAAGTGAAGTGGGAGTGAACGACCAAGTCCCTGGGAATTTTCCCCAGGACCATCAAAATCCTGGAACCAGGAAGAAACACAACCCGGTTGGAGATCAGTTTCCTTTTTCCCTCATATTGCTGATTTTTTCGGTAAGTAAAATGTAAATTTGTTTAGTGATTTTTTTTGTGAAATGAAAACTCTTTTTGTTGGAATATCCAAGTAGTTCGACTACGCTCAGTACCAAACACCCTTTATAACGAAATGTAACAAACAACAATATGTAACTGTTTACTCTTTTCTCTCATTATAACTTTAATATGAAACATTGCTCTTTAATATTCTGGACAGTCCTTTGTTAACCGTATACGGGAACGCATCGCTGTTTTCTATATACGAGCCCAAATAAAACTTTACTTTAACGGCGCATAGTTGGAATCCACCGTGTTATTATTTCTTATAGGTTATGGGCCCAGCCCACAAGTGCATTAAAGTATTTTAGTCGGCGCTTAAGTAATTAATTTAAAACGAAAAGTTTTCCTATTTACGCGAGCGGTAATATTAATCAAAAAAAAAAAAAAAAAAATAGAAATGTCTGGTGTCGTGCGGATCGAGCCGCTAAACGCGGATAATTATGACACGTGGCGACTACAAATGGGGGCAATCCTCGTAAAAAACGACATGTGGTCATACGTTGAATGTAGAAGGAATGTCCCACTGAGGCTGCAGAAGCAGCAGTGTGGAAAACTAACGACCAAAAAGCGTGCGCTGATATTACGCTAGCCATGAGTGCCAGTGAGTTAGGATTGATTTCCGAATGCGAAAACGCGCGGAAAATGTGGGTAAAATTAGAATCAACGTATCAATCAAAGGGACCTGCGCGAAAAGCCACGCTCTCGAAGAAAGTTGCGTTGGCATGTATGAAAGAAAGTGATTTGGTTAGAGACCATTTAAATGACTACTTTGAAGCTGTTGCTAAATTAAAACGAATTGGAGTTGAAATCGGTGATGAACTTTTAGCTATATTGCTCCTTTATAGTTTACCGGATTCTTACGAAACGTTTCGGTGCGCTTTGGAAACACGTGATGAACTATCAAAATCCCACATACTTCGCGTTAAGATTCTGGAAGAGCCGGAGTCCAGAAAAGCTAAAGATGAGAGAAGTGAAAATGACGTGCTTTAAGCCAAAACTCGGCAAAATAAAACAACCGGTTATAAAAGCAACAACAATACCCAGCATAGTGCATCGAAAAATTGCAATATTGTTTGTTATAAGTGCGGGAAAGGCGGTCACATCGCGAGAGAGTGCAGATCAAAGGTAGATCACAAAATGCACAAAAGAAAGAAAGAAAAATGCCGCGAAAAACAAACTGCTTCGTTAAACGTCACGGAATCCGTATTCTTGTGTCCAAATGGAAAGAAAAAATGGTGCCTAGACAGTGGTTGCACATCGCACATGAGTTCCAACAAAAACAAGTTCCTCGCCATGTCTGAGGTGAATCAAGTGCTCAATTTAGCAAACGAAAATTCAACAGTTATAAACGGTATCGGTGATGTGAGAATGACAATGGACAAACAAGAAATAACGCTTAAAGATGTACTTTATGTGTCGGATCTGCGCACTAATTTACTATCGGTATCGAAAATAACCTATAACGGCTATGAAGTAATCGATAAAAATAAAAATGTGTTGTTCTCAGCTGAACGTGATGAAAACTTATATTTTGTGAAAAATGTGGCCGAAAGTACAGCTTTTTTGGCAAAACCAAAAAACCACGTCGATTTGTGGCACAGCCGATTGGGCCACTTAAATGAACATGACTTAAAAAATATGGCTAAAAATGGCAATGTTCATGGTCTAAAAATTGAGTCGGATAAAAATATGTCGGAGTGTGAAGTGTGCATTTGTGAGAAGTAAAATCGAGCTGTTTTTCCTAAAGCGACTGGTAGCCGCACAAACAAGTTACTCGAAATCGTATACACGGACGTATGTGGATCAATGAGGCACGCCTCAAACGGCGGTGCAAAATATTTTGTAACATTCATAGACGATAAATCTCGTTGGTGTGAAATATATTTTATAAAAAAAAAAATCCGAAGTATTCGAAACTTTTAAAAAATTTAAAGCTGTCGCGGAAAATTTCACGGGTCAAAAAATCAAGTCACTGCAGTCGGATAACGGACGTGAATTCTGCAACAGTCATTTTGACAATTTTCTACAAACACATGGTATTAAACGGCATTTAACAGCACCGTACACACCCCAACAAAATGGGGGGCAGAACCCAAAAACCGTACGCTAGTCGACATGCCGAGATGTATGATGAAACAAGCTGGTGTTCCGCCATCGTTTTGGGCGGAGGCCATTAATACAGCTTGCTACATACGCAATAAGTGTATAACAAAGTCGACCGGAGAAATTCCATATAAGACTTGGACAGATAAAATACCGACAGTTATTCATATGAAAGTTTTCGGTTCGAAAGCATATATTCTAAATAAAGAAAAATCAAAGAGTAAATTCGATTATCGAGCTGAACAGTGCGTGTTTGTAGGTTACTCCTCAGAATCTAAAGCTTACCGTTTGTGGTCGAAAGAACATAGAAAAGTAATAATCAGTCGTGACGTTAAATTTGTAAATGAACCCGGTTTCGACAATAATTATGAAGAGTTTTTTGAGAAAGAAAAAAATCTAATTGAAATCGAACTGAGAAAGAACGAAAATAAAGAAAATATTAGTAATGAGAATCGTTGAGACAGTGACTCAGGTGTAAAAGAACCAAATGCGGTAAAGGCCGACCAAAGCTATTGCGATTAGGGCTGCGCGGTAGACCTAAGAAAATTTATAATCTCGCCTCTTCCGGCGAAAGCGACACAGAAGAAGATGAATTCGAGGAATGTGAGGTAGCCTGCCTCGGCGTAGACCCTTCGAGTCTCCGTGAAGCATTGATTACGGACAACACTGCTGCGTGGAAAACAGCAATCGAAGACGAATACTTGGCGCGAATATTCAACAAAACTTGGGATATCGTCCAGCGTCCTTCCCAAAGAAAATTTTTCAGTAATCGCCTTGTATTCCAGACGAAAAATGATGGGAGAAAGAAAGAGCGCCTAGTAGCAAAGGGTTTCCCCCAGCGACAAGGCGAAGACTTCCAAGATACTTATTCACCAGTAGCACGTTCATTGTCAATCCGTCTACTAACAGCTTTATCAGCGGAAATGGATTTGGAAATTCACCAGATGGATGTAGTTACTGCCTAGCTCAATAGCGAACTCGATGAAAGTGTATTCATGGAAGTGCCAGAAATGCTCGTAGAAACATTAACCAAACTTGAATCCGTCTACTCGTTGGGTAATAAGAATATTACGTATATCACCCAAGATGCCAAAGATACAACCAAAAAATGGCTCGCAGGCTTGCAGAAGTACTCAGATCCAGTTTGCCTCCTAACGAATGCGATATATGGTTTGCGTCAATCCGGTTTGATGTGGTACAACAAGTTAACCGAGAAATTACATAATATGGGTTTGAAGGCAACAAAACAAGATCCATATGTATTTATTAAGCGCGAGGGTATACAAATTTTAATGATCACGGTATATGTAGATGATATATTACTCGCTTCAAATGATAAGGTGTGGCTTAATGAAGTGAAAAGAGAGTTGGGCAAATCATTCGAAATGAAAGACATTGGTCCCGTCAAACGTTGTTTGGTATCGATTTTAAGCAAAACTTAAATTCGCATAATGTATTTGAATATGGTTCTATATGGGGGTTATGGGATAGCGCCGCTGCGCAAGGGAGAGAATTTTCCACTTAAATAAAATAACAACACTGCACTTTAAATACACTGGCACTTCATGTGCTTTAATATGAACTTTATTTAGCTTTAAATCACTTGTACGACAACTCGTATTGACAAAGATAATTGCGATGCGGACGCGGCGGTAGTTAAAGACAACTAACTCAACTTATCTGAAGGGAAGAACAACTAGAGCGGCTTTTGATCGCTTACGATTTTGAAAGGACCGTTAGATGAAAGGGTAGGGTTGCCGTCCGCACGCAATTTATACATAAATACAAGAGATTAAATTAATTGAGACTCATGTCTTCAACATGGCGGCCCGCCTGCGCCGTTACGCGGTGAAGCAGCTTCTGCAATTTCTCCCGTGTGGTCACTGCCTGGTTGAGCTTTAAATGCTGATGGTGGCTGCGGGCGGAGGGATCGTGTATCTTCTATCTGGGCTGTTGATGGGAGTTTGTCGTTCGTGACGAGATGAGAAGTAGGGATCTCTGCGTCGGGAAGTAGGCATAACTTTATTATGTTACGCGTGACAGTTCCTGCCTGAGTGCGAATATCAGCAACGCGGGTATTTTTGTTACGACCGGGATGGAGTTTGACAATGCGTCCGAGTCTCCATTCATTTGGGGGGAGTAAGTCATCTTTGATGACCACGAGATCTCCTTCCTTGACATTGGGTTGTTGGTGCTTCCACTTATGCCTTTTGTGAAGTTCCTTGAAATACTCGCTTTTCCATCGGGTACTAAATTGCTGATGAATGGCTCTCAACTTCTGCCACTTATGAGTGAGGGACAGGTTGTCAGCGTTGGGCTCGGGTATAGAGAGCAGGGGGGCCCCACGCAGAAAATGGCCGGGTGTTAAGGCCAGGAGGTCACTGGGGTCCTGAGACATGGGGGAGATCGGTCTTGAGTTGAAAACCGCTTCGATGCGAACGAGAAGGGTGGTGAATTCTTCGAAGGTAAACTTGGTATTCCCTGCGGCCTTCGTGAGGTGTATTTTGAAACTCTTGACGGCAGCTTCCCAGAGACCGCCTATGTGAGGTGCATATGGAGGGATAAAGTGCCAAGAGAAGCCATGGGTCATGTATTTGTGAGAAATGTCGTTCGCGGTTTCTTGAAGAAATTGAGAGAATCCCTTTTGCAAGCTTCGGTTAGCTCCTACAAACGTTTTTCCGTTGTCTGACATAATTTTTGAGGGGAGACCACGGCGTCCGACGAATCGGGCAAAGGCAGCCTTGAATGCTTCTGTGGTCAAGTCGGAGCACAACTCCAGATGCACGGCTTTAGTGGAGAAACATACAAATACACACACATACGCCTTGGAGTAGGGAGCCCGACGTAGTGTGGATGTTTTAACCGAGAATGGTCCAGCAAAATCAACACTTGTGGTGTGAAAGGGAAGTGAGTAGGTACATCGCTCAGGGGGGAGTGCGGCCATAATCTGTGTGCGCATTTTTTGTTTGTAAATGGTGCACGTCTTACAATGCAATATGCATTTCTTTAGCTTTTGTTTCAACCGGGGAATAAAATATTCTTGTTGTACCATTCGAACCATTAACTGCTTTTCAGCATGCAGCATTTTTTGATGGAGAAAAGTGAGCAGCAGCGAACAGAATTTTGAGTTCTCTGGGAGAATAATAGGGAAGCGTTCATTACGACTGAGGTCAGCTCGGGATAGACGGCCATCGACTCGCATGACTCCAAATCGATCCAACATCGGGTTTAAGGTGAGCAAGGATCTCTTGTTACTGACGGGGGTTGATGCTTGTAGTGACTGCATCTCACGTGGGTAATGAATGGTTTGCGTTTGAGTGATAAGACGCATTTTCACTTGCCTTACTTCGCTATGAGTCAATTTCAGGGACGTAGGAATTGCCCGTTTCCTCGAATTGTTAATAAATCTGTACACGTATGCCATAACGCGAAGTGCTCTAGGGAGGGAAGAGAAGCGTTCGAGAGGATCAACATATTCCACGGTATGAAATGATTCAACGCGGCGCTGTTCAGGTGGAGAAGGATAAATTGACAAGGTTTTCGGCCACAATGAAGGGAGTTTTTGTAGCCATTCCGGGCCTTTCCACCATAAATTGGACATCGAGAGTTCTTGTGGATTACAACCACGGGTACCGAGGTCGGCGGGGTTATCGCCACTCGCAACATGTCGCCAGGTAGCGTTGCTCACATGATCGAGAATGAGAGAGATCCTGTTGGCCACGTAAGTTTTCCAGATGTGAGGCGGTTTCTCTAGCCAAGCTAACACAATAGAGGAGTCTGACCAGAGACAGAGTTCGCCTGACTGTAATTGTAGCTCCGACCGAATTTGCTTGACCAGCTTTGAGAGTAATACGGCTCCGCAGATTTCGAGTCGTGGGAGGCTAACCGTTTGCAGGGGTGCTACTTTACTCTTCGCTACGAGTAGGTGGGACGAGAAGGAGGTTTCATTTTGTTGAACGCGGAGATTTACACAGGCACAGTATGCTTTTTCCGAAGCGTCTGAGAAGCCGTGCAGTTGGACGTGCCGGTTTGGGGAGAATCGGACCCATCGGGGTATGGTAATTTGATTGATTGCGGGGAGGTTGTTGCGCACAGTTGCCCATTTGTGAAGTGCGCCGGGTTTAACGTCTTCATCCCAATCGGTTCCTTGCATCCACAGCTGTTGAAGGAGCATTTTTGCAGTGATCATTATTGGCGTTAGCCATCCTGCCGGGTCAAAAAGTTTGGCGACAGCTGACAATATTTGCCGTTTTGTTTTCGAGTCGACAGCGGGCACAGGATCGTACGTGTAGGAGAACGTGTCTGTCAGGGCATTCCATTTTATCCCGAGGGTTTTCGTAGAGCTAGAGTCTTGAAACTTTAGAAAATCGATATCCAGCACTTCGGAATCAGGGACTAGTTCTAAAATTTTTGAGTGGTTAGCGGTTATTTTCCGGAGGGGAAAACCGGCCGATTGTAGAGCGTCTTTTACTTGAGTCATTGATCTGATAGTGGACTGTATATTGTGGCCACCGGAAAGTATATCATCCACATACGTTTCATGCAGAAGAATATCGGTGGCTAGAGGGAATTGCTCTTTACAATCTTGCGCCAACTGATGGAGAGTGCGTATAGCGAGATAGGGTGCGCAATTGACACCGAATGTAACCGTTTTTAAACGAAAGTCTTCTATGGGCATGTTTGGGGATCTACGGAAGACTATTCTCTGGAGGTCTTGATCATCCTTGTGTACGAGAATTTGGCGATACATTTTCTCTGTATCTCCATTAAACACAAACTGATAAAGTCGCCATTTTAAAATTATAAGCATTAAATCGTTTTGAAGGGTGGGGCCGGTGTATAGCACATCATTAAGCGAGCTTCCAGAATGGGATAGTTTTGAAGCATTGAAGGCCACGCGAACTTTAGTTGTTTTACTGTCTGGCTTGATGACGGCGTAGTGTGGTAAATAGAAGGAGAAATATTTTCCATCCTTTATAATTTCTTGGGGTGGAGTGCGCTCCATGTGTTTCAGAGTGAGGTATTCTTCGAGAACCTCTGTGTATTTATTTTTAAGCGCTGGGTTTCTCTCCAAATTCCGTTCAATGCTGAGATACTGTTGTTGTGCTGCGATTCGGGAGTGTCCAAGAGCAATGGAATCAGGGAATTCTGGTTTTCTTGGGAGTCTAACCATGTATCTTCCGTCCGCCTGTCGGGTTGTTGTGAGTTGATACAGCTCTTCGCAAAAGTCTTCTTCAGTTGATCGGGTTTGAGTGCTTGGTATTTCTTCTTGTTCCCAAAACTTTCGAAGGAGGGTGTTGAGGGATTCGTTTTCAGGCTGTATCTGAGTGGTGAATGCTGAAATCTTTTCGGGGATTGGGCCGCTAAGAATCCATCCGAATATTGAATTTTTGGCTATGAGACAGCCGCTTACGTTGGTGTGTAGCCCTTGTAGGAGTATACGGGGAATTACGTCGCGCCGATGACCATATCGATTCGATGGGGGGTGAAACAATCGGGGTCGGCTAGCCTTAGGTGAGCTATTTCTTCCATCTTTATAATTGAGATATTGGATGAGGGGAGGAAGTGGGTCAACTGTGGCAGAACGATAGCTTGGGTAAAAATTTTTTGTGTTTTATCCGCTGAGCAGAGTGTGACCTCGCAGATCTGTTTTGAGTTCTGTACCACCGTTCCGCCCATTCCAGAAATTTCGAACCTGGCTTCTTTGGTGGGTAGTCGCAAGAGCTTTTGTACCCGAGATGAGATAAACGTTTTTTGTGAGCCTTGGTCCACCAGAGATCGAATATTGTGGTATTCACCATCACAATAAATGGGTATTATTGCAGTTGGAAGTAGTGTTGTTACATGGGTGCTTGAAAAATGTGACGAAACTTTACTCGCGTTATTTTGAGATGGACTTTGCTCAGTCGTTGAGTGTGTTACATTTTTTGAACAACAAGGCCTTTCATCGTTAATTTGACGCTGGACTTGTTGTCCCCTGGGATTTCGAGTTTTGTCCTGAGCTTTGGGTATTCCGCGGGAAATGTAGGAGGGAATGGTGTCTTTTTTGGCAATTAACGCACGAGAAGCTGCTATGGCAATTGTTGCTTGAGTGGGAATTTGACAGACAATTTTCGCAGTAACCGTGCTCTCTAACGTATTTTACGCGATCAGCTACGGATAGCGCCTTAAATTTTATGCAGGTTTTCATTGCGTGTCGGGAGTTGCATAGTTTACAAGAGATTGGTTGGCTTGACTCTGCATGAAAGTTTTGAGTTCTGTTTTTATTTACAAATGTAGAGTTTTGAGATGGCGCTTTGGGAGTGAAATTAGAGTGAGGGGGTTTTCCATTCCCCGGCCGATAGGTATGCAGTCTTTCTACAACTTCGTATCGGCTTGTGAGAAATTTGTTCATATCTGCCCACATAGGTAGTTCTTTCCGTGAGCTAAGTGATTGTTCCCAGAGAGAGAAGGATTCACTGGGGAGTTTCGATGAACAGAGATACACAAGAATGGGGCCCAATCGCTGGTTGAGATTCCTTGTGTTGAGAGCGTCGACAAGCAATTATTGATTGTAGATTGTAATTTTTGTATTTGCTCACCATTTTCCGAATAGATGGGAGGAAGATTCAATAAAGTTTTCAGCTGAGTATCTACTAATATTCTGCGATTTTCATACCTAGTCTTTAGGGCGTCCCAGGCGAGTTCGAAATTTTCATCAGTGAGGGGGAATTGCTTGACGATTTGTCCTGCCTGGCTTCTTGTTTTCTGTCGCAGATGATAGAGTTTTTGTGCTGGAGAGAGTTTGGGATGATTCTTGTAGACGGCAGTGAACATATCTCTGAACGCAGGCCAATCTTCATATCCACCGTGAAAAATTTCTGTGTCACATGCTGGCACCTTGAGAAACATTCCTTGAGAGTTTGTGTTTTGACCTGCACTTTGCAGTTGAGGAGTGGATGTTTGAGCCTGGGAACTAGCCTGTAGAAGTTGTAATGCTTCTAAAATCTGGGTTTTGCACTGTTCGTAACTTTCTGAGCATTTGTTATATTTTTGCTCGACTGCCCCACTGGATTCCGCATGTGCTGCCGAACGAGAAACGGTCTTGAAAGAGAGGACTAAGGCATCCCAGAGTTTTTCGAGCTGCTGTAATTTTACATTAAGCAATATTGGAGTAAGGTCATTTATGAGAGCTGATGACCATTTAGCGTAGAATGCCTCCAGCCTATTGCTTTCAAAAATAAAGTCTTCAAAACTATGGTCACCTGCTACGTCACTTTTAGTGGCCATTGTTTTTTCGGTAGGCATAATTCTGTACGCAAAAATTTATCAAAAATCCTTTTTTTCGAGATGGAGAAACTGTTTGCCTTGTTTTATTTTGCAGTTGGGCGAGCGTTAATAAAAAAACGGGAAACGGGCTTGAGTGTAGAAGAATTCTTGTTTGCTTGATTGCAAAAAAAAATTTTCGACCAAAAGCGCAAAAAAAATTGTTGGTACTTTTTATTGGGCCACCACTGTAGCCAATTTTTATGGGAGAGAAAAGGTGGTGGTTTTAAGTGTATGTTTGTATCGATCTTCAAACTGTACACACATATTGATAGATGCAGAGAATTGAGTGACTTTAAACAAAGTGCAGCTTATTATTTGTATATATATATCGGTATGTACACTTATTATATGCCGGCGGTGGCGTTATTTTAATGTGTGGGATGGGAGAGACCGTATACTAAATTTAATGCGTTTTTTTTTCCTCTAGTATTGGGTATATTTTATATTATAGAAATATATTATTAACGTGGCTAAGTGCAATTAACGCGATAGTGTTAAAAGGGTGATTCGTTTTAAGGGACACGTGCGGCAATGAATTTGAGAACAAATTTTTATTTATTTGTACCGATAGGTATTTACGAGTTCCCGTGGGGTATAAACCCGTAATGACGGAAGGGTATATTAAAATGTGACAAATGAGATTAAATGAGAGACTATATTTCGTATGTATAATTGTAGCGGTTTTTAAGAGATTTTTGTTTTTAGAGAGTATTTGATGGGACTTGCGGTAGTTATATATTGAGGTATATACCGCGGGTGACAATTTTAAGAGTATATTCTTACGGGAAATTAAAGCTCAGCAACTTTAAAACACCGCAGAAGAAACCGCTACTAGATTACCTACGAAATATATATTGAGACTTACCGATTTTCTTGATACCACCTGTTTTTTTTTTTTGTTTTTTGTGTCTGGGACTGTACTTTCCTGGGTGCCTGGGAATTTTGATTGCTTTAATTCGTTGAGTAGCTTTTTTTGTGTTTTTTTCGATTCTTATTTTTGGGGTATCACTTACTACTTTTTTATGGACCGTGTAATGTCCGTTTGGAGGTATGTATAAATACGTAGACCGCTTTTTGTACAATATTAGATTACCACTTTTTTAATATGTATATTTTTTCTCTGAAAAATTTCTTTTTTATGATTATTATACTTTTTGCAGGGAGAGTAAATATGATGTAAGTATAAATTTTTTCCACTTTATGTAGTATTTTTCCAGGTAAGTATATAATAAATATAAACACGGTAAGTATGTATGTACACACGTAAGTATTACTTTTTTATTTATTTTTTAGGTATTTTGTTTTTCGGATTAAGTATCAACCACTCAGATCACTTTTTTGGGTAGGTATTCTCAAAGATTTTTTCAGTGGTATGTAGGTATTTTTCCTGTAACGCACTTTATGGGCACTCTAATACACCTTTTTGTGCTGTTACTTTTCAATATATATATATATATATATATATATATATATATATATATATATATATATATATATATGTATGTTGTTTTTGTTTTTGCACTTTACTCCTTAGCACAAAGTTTAGCTTTTAGATAATTTGATCACTTTTGTTGATTTATGTTAATAATGCGTTTTAAGGACCGCCGCGATTTATTACCGATTTTAATGTTTTTATATTATAGGTCGCTGGTTTCTTTTTTGGCCGCGAAGGACCATGAATATGGTTCTATATGGGGGTTATGGGATAGCGCCGCTGCGCAAGGGAGAGAATTTTCCACTTAAATAAAAAACACTGCACTTTAAATACACTGGCACTTCATGTGCTTTAATATGAACTTTATTTAGCTTTAAATCACTTGTACGATAACTCGTATTGGCAAAGATAATTGCGATGCGGACGCGGCGGTAGTTAAAGACAACTAACTCAACTTATCTGAAGGGAAGAACAACTAGAGCGGCTTTTGACCGCTTACGATTTTGAGAGGACCGTTACGTGACTCTCTTATACATTTTTTTATATAGGAAAAAGATGAAAGGCCGTCCGCACGCAATTTATACATAAATACAAGAGATTAAATTAATTGAGACTCATGTCTTCAACAGTATTTTTATCTCAAAAAACCTATACTGAAACAATTCTAGAACGCTTTAACATGAGCCAGAGCAAACCTGCGTGTACTCCAATGGAAAGCAATTGCAAGTTAACAAAGCCGGAGAAAGCCAACGGAGAGGTCATGGCAAAGTACCCGTTTCAAAAGCTGATAGGTGCTTTAATGTATCTGGCTGTAACAACGAGGCCTGATATAGCATATGCTGTTAATTACATGAGTCACTTCAATACAAATTACAACGACGAACACTGGAAGGCGGCGAAACGAATCCTTCGATATTTAAATGGTACTAAAGATTACGGCTTACTTTACGAGAAAAACAGCAAAGAAATATACGATGTCGTTGATGCTGACTGGGGAGCAAACCTTGCCGATAGAAGATCGTACACGGGATATGCTTTTGTGTTGGCGGGTACGGCGATCAGCTGGGAAGCGCGAAAACAGCGCACAGTCGCATTATCTTCGACGGAAGCTGAATATATGGCTATATCCGAAGCAAAAAAAGAAGCGCTTTATATTTAGGGCATTTTAAATGACCTAGGCGTGCCAAGCCAACAAATTTTACTTTTGAATGATATTCAAAGCGCGCAAAAACTTATTAAGTGCATAGGCTATCGTTCGCGAACAAAACACATCGACGTGCGTCACCATTTCGTCAAAGAATGCTATCAATGTGGTAAAATCGGTCTGGAATACCAACAAAGAGAAGATATGCCAGCAGACGTGTTAACTAAAGGCTTAAGTGCCGTGAAGCATCGCCAATGCGTTACAGCCCTGGGTATTCTATCGATGTAATGTAGTCTCACGACATGGGGGGGAGGTGTTGGAATATCCAAGTAGTTCGACTACGATCAGTACCAAACACCCTTTATAACGAAATGTAACAAACAACAATATGTAACTGCATACTCTTTTCTCTCATTATAACCTTCATATGAATAACTGTCGGTATTTTATCTGTCCAAGTCTTATATGGAATTTCTCCGGTCGACTTTGTTATACACTTGTTGCGTATGTAGCAAGCTTTATTAATGGCCTCCGCCCAAAACGATGGCGGAAAATGAATTGTATTGTGAAATGTGAATTGCAAGGCTGCACAAAAATTTTAATCTTGTATCAATTTTATTTCCCTTTGTTTTGCATTAATTTTAATAATTCTACTGTTTAATTTTCATGATAGAATTTTTTTTCTTTTGTTTGTGAATTAAAATTTTTTTTATTAAAGTCTTTAACTTCGGAAATTTAAGGAAAACGTAAATTCCTTCGATTTAGTTGAAATAAAAATTCTTTTTTTGATTCCCTTTTTTGTTAAATTTTTTTTTTTAAATGTTGTGCAGGCTTGATAATTCTAACGCAGTGAAATAAATGAAAGAATTACAAAAAAATAAAATTTCTAGTGTGTGGTTACTTTTGAATAAAAAGTGAATTAAAAATCAAAGCTTTTTATAAAAATGTATGTGAACTCGTCTGTTTTGTGTTTTTTTTTGTTTTTGATTGTGTTGCATCGTCTTATTTGCATATTCTTGCATTTATGAACCGACTATGTGTTTGTGTGCTTATGATTTTAGTGTTAACGTTGTGTGCGTTCCTCCATATTTTCCAGGAACGAGAAGCAGTCGTAGACCGCTACTTAGACGGATTTTTCAAGAAGATTTAAACTGCTCAGAACGTTTAAAGCAGAAGAAGATAGTTGGCAGAGGACGTCGTCCACCAGCCCGGAGAAAAGCCCACAAAACATTTTCAAAGGGGGTAGCAATAAAGCGGCAAATTTCACGGAGATACACGCAACACAACATAACTACTGTTTCCAACAAATTGCGCCAACACAGAATCACACCTACACAAACGGAATTCATCATTCGCATACCCAAACACAAAGTTGGTAAGACAAAATTTACACCAATACACGCACACGTATCCATTTCCACAACACAAGTGAGGCAACATTGTTGACTAAACACGTCAATATTATCTCAACTTTCCACGAACACGCAACACGTAATATTCGCATTTGACATAGTTGATAAGGCGCAAGCAACCTAGCGCCAGCAGCACTTGGCAACATATAGCTAGCTACACGAAACATCACAATACACACCACACATTTTTGTCGGCAACTTTCCATCAGCATTCAAAAGGAGACAGACAGAGCACATCACGAAGAACCCACCACAGCGGCTCTCAGTAATCTTCATATCCAAAATCAACCAGCGGCTCTCAAAACACTTAAAATAACCAAAACGAATCACACCATTAGGGAGCACCACCATTTTCACAATATTATTTCCTCGAAAAAAATTGTATTTTTAGATTTAAACCTTTTTTTTACCTTATTTATATTATTAATTTTTTTTTGAATTTCAATTTCAAATAATCCTTCTAGTCTTATGAGAAGGCAAACACGTCATATCCATATTTTCGAAATTGCAAAATTTTTTTTTACTGAATTTGATTTTTTGATATTTTTTTTTTGAATTTATAATTTTTAATAATTCTCCTCAATTCGTGGGAAAGGAGAAACTTAGAATATTTTGCGATATTTAGTTAATTGCACCTTTTAATTTTTTTATATACTTTTTCATTTTGTTTCATAGTTGACATATGCTTGGGGTTTATGTGTAAAAACACATAACTTCAATGAAATCAATTTTGATTTCTTTCCTTAAAATTTTTTTTTCTAAGTTGCCTAACTACTGCACGATAGTAGTAACAAACTTACCTTTTTTTTTAAATTTTTTTTTGCACTTTTAGGCCAAGGGCAAACTAAAGTTGACATAATCGAATGCGCGTTTTTTTATTACTTTTTAATTTTTTTGTTCACGCGACGTTGTTAAGGCAGATATTGTCCTTGAACGCGGTCAAACGGCCAAAGCCCTACTAACTGATCAAATAAGTACATATACTAATTTTGCTTTGTAGCTTTGTATGTTTTTTTTGTCCTCCACTTTCAGCTGTACGCTTTTTCTTTTGCTGGAAAAATAAGGCATAAATATTTTGAAATAAAATAAATTACAATATTATTAAATTTATTAATCGAATTTAATAAACTTTTTTATTGAAGAAAAAATATATATAAATAGATTAATAACAATAATGAAAAGAAAATAAATTTAGTAATAGCGTAGCATGCCGACTTTTTGTATAAAATTTTGGAAGATAGTTGAAACCGGGTAATTGAGTAAAATTACTTTGAAGGTTAAATTTATTGAATTTTAAGTTTTAATAGTAGTACCTATTAATAGTTCTATGTTTGATTTTCTTTGGTAATTTAAGACAATAAAATTTTGAATAAAGAAATTATTGTAAATTTGTAGATAAATCCTCGGAATATTTATTTATATGGGTTGAGTCTATAGGGCAATGATAACAGGTATGTCAGGCTAAAGTTTCTTTTCTTTGTTGGTGCAGGTGTTGCCCTTGTGGCAAGTGTTGCAGGTGAGTTGAGATAGTTGTAGGAGTGATGGACAGGGACTGAAGACTTAGTGACGGACGATGTCAGGAAATAGGGGACTCCACTCGGATGACGGAGCCATAGTGGAGTCAAAGGCTGTTCACTCTTTTGTGAACAGAAGGGGTGGGAAGGCTCCACACCTGACAAGGACTGGTCATTTCTCCTGCTTTTTCTTTCTTATCTCTTTTCCTTTTTTTTGCACTAACACGCACATCTAGGCATGAACCCTTTTTGCTATGTAACTGTGGGAAAGAGACGTGGCAAGAACCGCGCCCCTAAGCCGACGAGCCTCAGCCGCGCTACAACCATGCCGAGCCGCCACTCCTCCTCTCCCAACACAAGCAGTTATGTAGCAATGGCACCCAACGCACAGCCCACTAAATATATTTCATTTTTCGCATTTTTTTTAAATTAAATTTCTTTGTATTAACTTATCGTTATCCTAGTTGTTTGCGTAACTTTTTACTATGCTATTTCATCCTTTTCTCTTTCATTCCCATCTTTTCGGACAGAGTTAGGGTCATGAATACAACATCACTTATTGTTAGCACTGAGCGATTAGTGCATTATTGACAAAATTAAGGGGGAGCGCTGGCAAGATTTCGGGGTTCCTTTTATGAACTTCAACGTTTGTAAAAGTGGTATCCGTGATCTTGTGCTTGGAAGATAATATTTAATGCAAAATATGTTTGTTGCAAGCAAACGCAAGCTGCCATGTATGCAGTCCAGCACGATATAACTGTGAGGCTTTCGGATGCTTGTCTGGGGTAAATAATTTGACAGGGTAAGGGGAATAGTGGCAACCACGTTTTGAGCCAGCACTTAAAACGCTGTAGTGCCACATTTCCATAGCCAGACGAGGGGAGTAGTTGACATTGACTTTGGACAGTAGACATTCTTACAACACTCTACTCACCAGCAGAGCCATTGAGGCGAGGACAACACCAATATGCACCAACAGTTGAAGATATTTAATTAGAAAAAATTACATTTTCGTTCGTTTACAATTTCGTTTCAAAGTATTGAAGTTTTTTTTACAGAAATTTCCTTCAAAACATCGTTTTTTTATCAAAATGTTTTTTTGGTTAGCTTAGGCTGTACAGTGTGCACTTATTGAATTTTGCACCTTTTTATTTTTTTTTCAAATTTTATACCTTTTTTTTATATATATGAAAATTTTTTCTATGCAAACTTAATATACACACAAAACTTGATATCATTTATTTTTATTACTTTTAACTTTTTTTATCAAAACATTATTTTAGTTTGAATTTTTAACACACACACTCACACATTGAATTCACACAATTTTATTGTTGAAATTATATACTTTTGGTTTTATTTTATGAATACACCCTTATTTTTTTTTAATTTTTAACATACTTATCAAAATTTGATTTACATTTTTTTTCTTTTATTGTTGTTTTACTGAATGTGTTTCTTACCAATAAAAATTTTATTTGAATATTTGTAAGAGTTTTTTAATACACGTTTTTACATAGACACGTTTAGTCCCACTATTACTATTATTATTATTTTTTTTTTCTTCAAATTCCTTTTACTTATTTCCTTGTTTATATTCAGAGGATTTTCACATTTTAAGGTGCATAGTTGTTTCCACGTAAAATTAGTGAATTTTCATTTATTATTTTATTATTACTTTTAAATATTGTGTTTTTTTAACTAAGGCCTATCAGCTCATTAAATTTTTACAATAATTATTACTTTTGTTTAAAATTTTAATACTCTGTTCGGCCGGTGTGCGTCTAATCCTGGAGAGGTGGGCGCACCGGGGTCGATCTCAGTGGGAATGTGGCGTGTGGAATAAAGGAATAGACAAATAGGCGAGAATTTCTCGTTATAATAATAATGTTTTATTGAATATAAGTACAAGATTTTGGTGACAATATTACCTGTATTGACTGTATTGTAGAAAAACGGCAGAGATCCTTGGCGGCAGATGTTAGCTGGTTGGCTGTTGAAATCAAAGAGGCCGGTCGTATAGCAAGCTACAACCGTTGGCCCGCAAAATCTTCCGTTTTGGAGGGGAAAGGCACCCACACATCAACCCCGACATGCATATGCATGAGTGCTGACAAAAACACACATACACGTGCATGCACATGCATGTGTGTTTTTGTCAGCACTCATGCATATGCATAGGGGGGATCGCAGACCGATGCGGAAAAAGTTAGGCATCCTGCCTAAACATGCCGGCCCCCCTTGCGATACGCAACATCGTTTTCCACCAATGACCTCCGCTGAAACGAGAGAAATTAATATAAGACTTACACACTAAACTTAATCTAAATGACGAGTTCGTCTGCGACGCAGAGTGGCCGGGACCCCTGTCCGGCTTGCTTTGCATGCCAACTGAGCTAAGATGAGAAAGTTAGCGGTTATGAACAGTTAGAAGTGAATATTTCTTGCCATTGAATTATACATAAATATAGAAATTCCGAAATATGTGTAGAGTCGATGGCCAGTAAGGCTGGACGAAGAGGCCGAGGTCTCCGTTCCAGAGTGGCGCCATTTCTTTGTTATTCTTTGGTTTTTTTCGTTCTGGATGGAGAGGCCGAGGTCTCCATTCCAGATTTGCAGTTTTTTGTTGGTTGGACGAAGAGGCAGAGGTCTCCGTTCCAGACTCGAGAGTTTTAGGGTTTGTTCTGGGCTGGACGAAGAGGGCGAGGTCTCCGTTCCAGCGTCTAGCGTGTCGTGTCGCTCTCAGGACGACTGTGACATTCTAAGGATGTGTCAGGGCGAGTGGCCGTGAGGTTGGTTGGGTGATGCACGTTTTCGGTGCAGCGCATGTATTTCGGCAGTGGTGTATTATATTATTACCCTACAAGCATTTGGTGACAAGACTTACCCACGCCCGTGCAAATGTGACTACGAATATAACTTATAACCGTAAAATGACTAGTCAGATGACGTGGAAGGACGAGAGCGTTTTTGCAAGGTAGTTCGTGCTACGCATGTTGTTTTATCAACAACCGTACGTTAGAATAGATGAATAAACCCGAGTTGAAACGAAGCGGAGAGGCTGACGAAGGTAGGGATTTAGTTTTGTGCGACAGCTCATGGCGAATAGCGAAAATCGCAATTAAACTCGAAGGTGTAGCAACTGCTGGTGCTTGCATGCAGATTGGCGATGCGTTCCCCACGACGCGGTCTATCTGCACGTACCATTCTGAGATTGCATGCAACCCTGTCGTGTATTTCTTGGTTAGTTGACAGCTAGTATGGTGAGTTTGTGGCGTGCGAATATATATATACATATGAATTTGCTTGCCCTTGAAACAAAAACTAGGTCACTGGGGTAGTAGCACACTAGGCCGTTAGAAAAGGTTGACTTTTCTCAATTTCGGGACTTTGTCGTGTCGGGATTCTTTACTTTCGGGACTCGGATGGTTTTTGCACCGAGCTCTTATAATGACCTTTTGTGATATTTGTTGTTGAAAAACAACAAGTCCTGCCCCCCAGCCAGAAAACAGTACCCAAAAAAAAACGGAAAGGGTAAAAAAAACGACAAAAAAAAAATGTCTTTGTAAAAAAAAATGTTAAATTTTTTGTGCAAGGAGAGGTTTGTTTTTGTTTTGTTTTCCTCTTTTTTTGAATTCATTTGTTATGGATGACTGCTTGGTACTGCAGTAGATGCCCGTATTGGCAAAAATACAAAAGACGCGTCAGTCCCGATTGTGATGTTTTGTGTGGTTTTCGGTACTTATTTTGTCCATTTAATGTTCGGTATCCGCCCTTAGTCTGACAGCACTAATGAAGCTGCCGTGGTTATTGCGGGTTCACATCCAGTTGTTTTCCCGTAACAGGAATTTTCCAGGATACATGAATGCAGGATTGTGGTGGATAAATTACCCTCACCACATTGTTATTTGGATTTTCAAGCTGTTTAAATGTAAGTATGACGGGTTCCTCACTGATTTTTAATAGTTTTTTCTAATGGGTTTTTTTTTTTTTTTTTTTTTTAGATGGAACCGATGCAAATGCTTCTCGTGTGTTTGGAGACTGGGGGAGAGGAGCCAATCCAGGTGGTGGCGGATGTACAATACCCGGAGCGGCGGAGGGGCTCCTACATTTGCCACGCGCCGGACGAGTTGGTGCAGCAGGCGGTGGAGGAAGTGTTGCGGCAAGTTAGGCCCTGTGTGCTCCGGGCCCTGCAGACGCCTCTGGTGGTAAAACTACGCGGGAGCACCACCGCCTGGTATGCCAAGTTCCATCAGGCGCAGGAGAACGTGTTGTGGGAGCAGCAGCCAGCACAGGGTCCAACGCCTCAGGGGGGGTATCGATGTCGTGTGTGCCAACGGCATCTTCGGTCGTTTGGCGGCTTGATTGCCCATCTAAATGGGCATATGCAATTTTACCCGTATAGGTGTTGGAGTTGCCCCAAGCGGTATGCGTCGTCCGCAGCGCTCTCCGTTCATCGCCGTCTTCGCCACTGAAGTGGGTTTCTGTGCCACTCAGTTACGGCTGTGAAGTAATTTTTAATTTAAAATTTGTTGGAAAGAAAAAAAAAAAAATAATAAATGGATTTGTATTATCCTTCATATTATTTCGGCCTGATTAGTTACGGGGGGGGGGGGGGGGGGGGGGGGGGTTCTCTTGTGATGTAACCTTGTGTTGTCTTCTCTAATCTTATACAGACGCAAACTAGAAACGCACCTTTGGGTGGTCGAGTTGGGTAACATGGCAACTCTGTCGTTTCTCGTTTTCTTGTATGTATCATACATACATACATACTGGTTTGAACATTCCAGTATAGAGAATGAAGCAAAAAAAAATGAATCGAAAGATTTATTTTACCGTTTTTTGCTTCAATTCATATGAAATTTACGCGTTGCCGGACAAAAAGGTAAGTGGTAAAATATTTTTCAATAATTTTGCTTAAATAAATATTTCTTATGTTATTTCAGAGTTTTAATTCATTTTTTGTTTATTTTCAGGTGATTGGTGATGGGGATCCAGGAGATGGAGCAGATGGGTTTGATGTATCGTTTTCCCTTTTTTCTTTAGTTTTCTAGGTTACCGGCATCGTAAAGGGGTGCTCCAACTGCGGCGTCGGCCGCGCCGGCAGTTGTCACACCTTTGCGATGTCCATTTGTGCACTTATTAATTAATTTTTTCTTTGCAGGTTGATGATATTGGATATCCTATCTCTTTTATGCTACCTCACAGTATAGTTAATCATGTCAAGAAGACATATCATTGTTTTGCCATATTGAAAACTGGGGACTTGCATCCTAGCGCTTTAATGCCTTTAACATTCTCCTATTTCTTGATTCGAACAATTTTTTTTTTTTTTTATGTGTCCGATCGTACATACATCAGCGGTATTGGATTATGGACGTAAAAGAAATTTATATTTTGGCTGGTCAGAGAAAACCTGAACATTCGCCATGGTGTGTTGCACATTCTTCGTGCATGTGCAGATATCGACGCTTTTATTGTGCTCACCTACACCAGGGCTTGATTGGTTTGCAGCGGATCAGTTGCCCAAGACATTTGATCAAGTAAAATTGCGTTCGAAGGCTGGTTCTGTATCAGTTTGGTTTACGAGTTGTTACTTGATTGGTACAGCACTATTTTGCAATAATCTGCCGTGGATGTAAGGTAGGAAATGAAACTTACAACAAACTATCGACAAAATTCAATATACAGCGTGTTATTTGAAATATGTGAATTGGTGGTGGAAATGCCTTTTCATACCATCACTGGTTTACTAGAACATAATGACTTACAAGCTTTTGGCCTGCGAAATTCTTCATTTCAGTGTCAGCACAAGTCCCATAAAATCCCCAAGAAGAAGAAAAGCAAGTACCAAAGACTCAACCATTAAACTAAAATTAAGTAATTTCCGACATAATGCGGAGTTTCGGCGACAGCGATCAACCACGCCTAGAAAGTGTCAAATTGGTGGAACACATACTGCAACACCAATTACGTGGTATGTTTAATGAAGCCTCTTTAGTTGCAGTGCGACGCAAAAATAGTCCTTGTCCAACACAGGCTGATTTGGAATTTCTTATGCGTACTCACCCAGTAAAAAATTAGCGCGTATGCATAAGCATTTGAAAGATATGAGGATATTAAAACGTGTCTTAATTATTCCGTACTGGACGTCCCCAAGATTTTATGGATGAGACAGATCAGCAAGAGTCTGAAGGTGAATTTTAGTTCTATAATTTCCTTGAAATTTTTCCTTCTACTTTCTTTTTATTAATTAATTTTTCTTTTCTTTTCAGAACATAAAGGCTGTCACTCTCAACTGCCTTAAGGCACGTATTTCCTCAAATACGGTTTGGAAAATTCGTCACTAATGTGCTACCTAGGAAAATTAGTATCATCCCGGCATTCCTTTCGTTTCAACAGCAACCAATTCGTTCGTTAACCAGATTTTCACTTAATAAAGGAAAAGGTAAGTCTGTAAAGGTCGTGCTAAAACGTTTCAAATGCCTGTTGTGATACTCGAGGATGTCTTGCCTATATTAGAAGATGTATTTGGTGTATTTAGGTTAATGACTGATACAATTGTTGAAGCACAAGAGCTGGTGCAAGTGCGTCCGGTCTTTAAGAAACAAATATTAAATGTGTGGCGCATTTGATATTTTTATTAGATAGTACAGCAACAACGCATGAACAGAATAAATGGGTATGTTGTTCTGTGCGAGATTTAGTACGCGGGAATGTGCGTAGTGCTTTCAATTGTGATACATTATGACATTTGTGTGTATTTCGCTTGAATGTGATAAAGAGTGGTTACTCAAATGATGAGAACAATTTAACGATTGTATTCCCAAATGCAAAGGTTATTAAGCTACTAGTTGATTGTGGAATGAATGTTAACGCCAAAAATTAGGCCAAATCAACGCCACTACATGTTGCTGTGCAACCATATAACTATTCTAATGATATTATATCGTTGCTATTGGAACACGGTGGGGACCTAGATCAACTAAATGAATCGGATGAACGTCCATTCAATTTGATTGTAAGCAATCCAGCCAATGCAATACCACTAATGAATTTTATGACTCTTAAGTGTCTAGCTGCTACAGTTATAATTAAATATAAATTTCCTATCACAATCAAATACCAAAATTACTTCAAGATTTTGTTAAACAGCATGACCCTTGAGAATATACGTATATTTTCAAATGCCTGGACTGGGTCGTTTGGATACGAACACATCCAGGACGTGCCAAAAAGATATTCAAAAAAGTCACCAGCATTCATAACCTATCTTTACAAAACTCGATGCAAAGTTATTTGTTAGACAAAGTGGTGACTAGTTTTTGGCGTCGTCTGAGATAGAGATACTACATAAGCTTTGCGTCAGTCCGCTACTTCCCCCCCCCAGTGGTAAGGGGTAGCAGATACTGCGCAAAGTTGTAAAAATAACATTAGTCGGTTTTTTTGTTAAAACCTCGTTCAAGTCTGGCACTTCCCCCCACCAGTGGTAAGGGGTATCAGATACTGTTCGAGGTAAGGGAATTATCCACCCGCTGGGATGCACTCCCGCTTTCAACGACCTTTTGAAAGTCTGGTACTTCCCCCCACCAGTGGTAAGGGGTAGTGGATACTGCTCAAGGTTAGGGAACTTTTTCCCACTTGCAAAAAATTTTTTCTCTTTTTTTTTTCATTGGAAAACTCAAAATTTATGAGTAGAAAAGATTTTGGGTGATGTGATGATTTTTTTTCTTTTTTAAATTCAGTTGGCCGAGTGCCTTTGACCGAGTGCAGATGCATTATGTGGCAGATCCTGGATCTGCGTTAGGGTTCTGGTGTCTTTGCTCTGGGGAGCGAGTGACTTTTGGGTTAAATTTTTGGAAAGTGAGAAAGATAATGGGCTGAAAGCCTTTAGGTTCTGTGGCAGATCGGTTCACCCTTCTGCGGTAGGTTGTTATGATGTCCTCGTTATGGGATAACGAGTGAATGGGATGGTCTCTGGTGTCCTCGCTCGGGGCGGGCGAGTGAATTCGGGGATTTTCTGGTGTCCTCGCTCTGGGTGAGCGAGTGAATTATGGGGTTTTCTGTTCAGGGGGCCCCCGGTTAGTCTTGTTAAAAAAAAACTTAGATCGAAAAAAAAATGTTTTTTTTTTTGTTTGCGAGCTTTTTGTACGCTCTCCCGCGTCTTCGTGCGTCTCGCTCCGTATTCAGGTGTAGGAGTCCCTCCGGCAGACTCGAAACGAGACCGGAGGTAGAGAAAAAAAAGAGAAGATGTAGGATCGCCCTCCGGTAGACTCGCACCATCACGAGACCGGGGGGTTGATTATAATATATGGCTCGGGAGAAACGCAGGCTTAGGGGTAGAGAGACACGAAGACGCGGGTTCCTTAATTTGCTTTCTATGCTATCACCAACCGTGGGCCTCTGATTTTAGGTAGTCGAGGGAAATAGGATTTTGGTTTTTGGGGTTTTGGAAGGCGGGGTTTGCCCCCTTACATTTAATTCTCCTTGTCGTGGGACGGAAGGAGCACCAATTTCGTAATTGGTGTAGTTATTTGTCCCCTGGTTGTATGAACGTCAACAACACGCACACGGTTATCAGGGCCTGGGTTTGTGTTGACGATTCTGCCCATTCTCCACTCGTTGGGTTGGAGGTTGTCCTCTTTGATAACAACTAGGTCTCCGGGTTTTAGATTAGGTTGTGGATGTTTCCACTTGTATCGTTTCACCATAATGGTACCGACTTCTCCGCGCGGGCATTAATTGATCCTGGGTCTGAATGTTCCTTTATAACTGAAAGACTGAAACGCAGAATCAATTTGCCAGCGAGGAAAATGCATGCCCATGTTTCAGGCATCACAAATGCGGTGTCAGCTCAGGTGAAAGAAGCATCCAACATCGAACTACGTTCACCAGTGGATCCCTGCTTCAGCCTGACTACACCCGTACTAGTTCTAGCGAAACTCACTGGGAATCTTCCATCCTGCCATATCAACGCAATGACTATGCAGGCATTCCCAGACTTGGTTTTGGCAGACAAGAGGTTCTACGTCAACGAAGACGTAGACCTCATACTTGGTGGAGACATATATCCCCACATTATAATGAGCGGTATAAAGAAGAATGTGCTAAACACACTCTTAGCCCAAGAGACAGTGTTCGGTTGGATACTAACCGGTCGTATCGAATCACCGAATCCAACGAAGAGCATTATGTCTTTCTACAACGAGGTTGCGTTAGACAACCAACTCAAAGCATGCACATGCATGTGGCGGTGATGGTGTGGGTGGTTAGAAGTTAATTCGAGTATCGAGTCTCGATGCGCAGAGTTGCATTGGGGGGATCGCAGACCGATGCGGAAAAAGTTAGGCATCCTGCCTAAACATACTCCGACACATTGCATTCACGCCTTGAAGTTGAAGGTTTTTTATCTTTGAATTCATACACGCCTTTCACCCTTAATATACATTCCTCTGAACTTTCATTTTGAGTTTATACCTAATACTGCTTTCACACAGACGGCTTATTGAATAATAAACGCAGTTTTCTACATTAAGATGAATCTCTTATTATTTCATTAGTAGCTAATCGAATGCCTAATGAAGTCAAAAGCACAATGCAACTCTGTTGGCAGCGTTCCGCTTCCGTTTCCGCTTCTTAGTTTTCAAAGCAAATGTCATTGTCTGCATGGCGGAATGATACAAGGTGGCCGCATCGAACAGCTGATTATAACCTTTTTTATTTGATTTGATACATCAACTACCGGCGCAGTACGATTTTGACATTTGTCCATCGAATTTACAAGTACATGGATTTTTTTTTGTTTGTAAGTATGCCACCATGCTCCCACCTTGTATCGTTCCGCCATGATTGTCTGTCTCATCCTTCATACTAATTGAGCAGTTACTTCTGTGTGAAAGCACAGGTGAAATGAGATCATTAAGTTTCTGTGTGAAAACAGTATAAGGAATTTTAAGTTTGTTTTTGGATATCCCTGTTACATTTACATATACGCTTGTAAATTTTTAGGATTTTTATTTTTTTTTTTTACTTTTTGAATATTTCATTATTGATTAAAAGTTAGATTATTAAGTTATTGAATCTTTATATTTGAATATATTACATTTTTTTGTTCATTTTTCTATATATACATACATATATATAGAAGTCATTAAGCTAAGTCTTTTTTTTAATTTTGCGGGTCTTAGTAAAGCGGGTCCCCTTACAAACCAATCCCTTATTGGTCAATGGAGAGTTCCAAGAAAAAGGGAGCAATACCGAAACGAGGTCTGGAACTTTTTACTCGTGAAAGGCCGGTAACGAGGGATTATTCTAGGCAACTACAAAATCAAGTGGCAGGATCTTTGTTCACCCAAATAGATACAGGTATTGAGTACCCAATCGATTTCCTTCCGATAGATCTCCTGAACCAGTGCGCAGCTAGGGTTTTTGGGCAGCGTGATGCGGGGGGAAATCAAAGGCAGGAGGTTACGGTGACCAAAGGGTCGCGGTGGACACGTCTGACAGCTCCTTGAATTTTTCGCGTAGGCTTGAGAGGATATTAGAAATGGCCGATCAAGAAGATGGGGCAGTTGGAGGTGCGCCACCGGGAGGATCGACATCGCCTGTTACTAATGCGGCGGAAAATAGGGACAGGGCGGCACCACTCGAGGATAGGATTGAACAATTTATAGTGCCTGGTGCTTTATCGCGAATGAATATGGACGAAATCACGACTGGCGACAGGGTACTAGACGTGGACCTCAACTCACCATACTTTCAGTCGGACGAATACATAGAACTACGGAAAACAGTGACTGAAAATAAAGACTGACAACCAGAACTTTGCGAATCGGACAGATACGTATACAAACGCTCACAGTTCAACAGAGGAGACGAGTTACAGGAAGACCAGGCCTGGAAACTCTGGGTCCCAACTGAGCTGCAGAGGGGTCTGATCGAAGCATCCCATGCATCACCTTCTGCTGGTCACGGAGATATACATAAGACCCTATCGCGTATCCGAGATAAGTATTATTGGCCAGGTATAGTGACAGATGTTCAGACATATCTCAAATCATGCGAAATATGTAAAGGCTACAAGACGCAAAATGCCTTCAAGAAGCCCAAAATGGGAAACCAACGTATCACTGAACGCCATTTTCAACGTTTGTTCGTCGATTTTATGGGTCCTTACCTACGTACTCGTGATGGTAATGTTTATGTGTTTGTGTGTGTAGATCATTTTTCTAAGTTTGTCTTCCTTAAACCGATGCAAAAAGCCACTTCGGCAGAAGTTATTAAGTATTTAGAAAAAGATATATTTCATGTGTTTGGAGTTCCTGAATACGTACATTCAGATAACGGTAAACAATTTACTTCGGAAATGTTTACAACATTCCTCGAAAAATATGAGACAGTTCACATCCGAACAGCTTCCTACTCGCCAAAAGCAAACGCGGCTGAAAGAGTGAACCGATCAGCGTTGCAAATAGTACGATCTTACATCAAGGGCAATGAAAAGGATTGGGATAAGTATGTAAGCGATGCCGCTTTCGCGTTACGCAGTGTCGTACATACCGCAATTGATACAACACGGAGCATCATACGAACTTTGTCGGAAGCTAAGCGCACTGAAAGATGCAGATTGCGAAGTAGTGTCGAAAGCAGATAAGCTCCAGATGCTCAGAAATAAGATAATGGTTGAATTAAAACTAGCGCATGAAAAAAGCAGAAAGATCTACGATACTATAGCGAAGGATGTAGTATTCAAAGTTGGACAAACGGTGTACCGACGTAACTTCAAGCAAAGCTCTAAAATTGACAATTTTAACGCCAAGCTAGCACCCAAGCAGGTTAAGTGCATTGCGCTGAGAGCAGTAGGGAATTCTATGTGTGAACTCGGTGATGTCAGTGGAAAGAAGATTGGAATATACCGCGCCAAGGACTTGTTCGCATCATAGTTCCATGTTAAGTGTAGTATTTATTTTAGGTGTTAAATGTTGTGATCTTGTCATTATGTTTATTGTAGTTACTCTGTTAGACGATCTGCGATATAGTGATTCCTAATGACGAATTAACATAGATACCTGACTACCTTTATTTTAATTATTTACACATTTTTTTATTTAATTATATTTTTATTTATTTATTTCCTTTATTTATTTAATTTTTTTTGTTTATTTTTTTATTTATTTATTTATTTATTAACTAGCAGACCCGTCAGACGTTGTTCTGCCCTAAATTTGGTCTATATTCATACATTTTAATAAGCTTTTTCCGTCTAACTCTGCACACTTTCTAGAGGTACCCGGGTCCACGTTTTGCCTTCAATCTTGAAACCCTAGTCACCAATAGGTATGAAAACTACCCTGTACTAAAGCACTCATCAACAGCTTTCATTCGTTATCCATATTCTATAAACACATTCTAGGGGTACCCGCGTCCACGTTTTCGCTTATATCTCGAGACCCTAGTTACCCGCGGGTACGAAAAATACCCCGTATCAAAGTACTCATGAACAGCTTACATTCGATACCCATAATGTTCAAACATATCCCAGGATTACCCAGGTCCACGTTTTGATCTCAAGACCCTATCCAGAACGGCATAAAAATTAGCCTATGTCTGTCCCCTGGTTCTAAGCTACCTCTCCACCAATTTTCAGCCAAATATGTTCATCCGTTACTTCCTCTTCAATCACTCTTTATCTATTAAAAAAAGCGCATCAAAATCCGTTGCGTATTTTTAAAGGTTTAAGCATTCAAAGGGACATAGGGACAGAAACAGCGACTGTTTTATACTATATAGTGTTGTACATCCATACAATTTGCTGCCGTGCGCCGTCGATATCAAAATTAAACTTCAATAGTTACACTTATCAACTGAACTGCTGAACAACTGAACCTGACTTTATTATTGGCAATTCCTTTTTATAAAATTATTCTTATGCTACTTACTTAGCTAAGTTGCTACATACTTATAAATTTACTTATATAGTACAGGTGAATTCGCTTATAGCGCAATAATTTATTAACAATGTTGTTGTTGTTTCTCTTTAAAAAAGTTGCTTGATAATCAAATGGATTTTAAATCGAATTGTTTTATTGCTTTTATTATATTCTTCGCTTACAGCGCAAGTATTATATTCTTGTAATTTTGCTTATGCAAGTAAAAGTAATTTAATTGGGCAACCAACGGGTTCACATTACGTCTGCACGGCTTCCGCTTAAATCTAGTGCAACGGAATGTGAAGCAGTTATTGTTGTTGTTTTATTAAAATATTGTTTACTGAATTTGGGTTGCGGTAACTGCTGTGTAGGCAATATGTGACGATTGTGCTAACTGTGCTAACTCCCCCCTTCTTAAGTATCAGCGTCCAGCTGATGAAATATTATTGTTTTAACAATTGTTTTTGTTTTTATCGGCCTATTGATAAATCATTAAAGGTTCGAATCGAGCTCAAAGGGTATTTTACGTTTCTCCCTACCAGTCAGGTACTTCGAGCGGCTCGACGACGATATGCGCCAACGAAGGCAACACAACAAGGAGAGGTATAAGGACTACCTACTAGGAATCCAGAGAACAGCGGCTGGAACGAATCTTCCGTAACAGCCACCCCGATTACCAACTTTACATCCGTCGGAGGGACTTCACTAATCTCGCAGAGCTCCTGACACTTGCCGAAGAATACGAGAACATACGCGAGGACTATCGAAGATCATCAGGCGGACATCACCGCGAAGTTACGCGAAACATCGCCAGTGACACAACCCGGGTGTCACCATCAAAACCTACAACACAACCACCACCACCAACGAACCTAACGAACCGCACGCCTCCAGGCAATCAGAGATACGACCCCAACGGCGTATGTAGGAGATGCGGCGAACGAGGACATGACACCAATAGGTGCCGAAACCCACAGAAAATTTTTTGCTGGGAATGTGGCCGCAACGATATACGAACCATCGAATGCTGCCGCCGACGTCAGGGAAACGACAGAGGGCACCACGAAGAAGAAGGCGCCGTGAGCCCAAGGGACCTAGCGCCGAAACGGCAGTAACGATACCCAAGGAACCCAGCGCTGAAACGGCAGTAACAATGTACCAAGAGCATGGTCGCCTCTACGCCGTAGCCAAGCTCGGCGCGGAATCAGCCGAGGCGGTCATCGACACAGGGGCATCAAGAAGTCTCGTCTCGAGCAGCTTAGCAGAACGTGTGGTGAACTCGGGAAGCGGAGAAATGGTGAGAGTGGCCATCAAAATAACGATGGCAAACGGGACTAGCACTACAATCTTCGACGCCATAGGGACTGAGGTACGCCTCGGAGAAGCGTCACTCCACACAGTTTTACACGTCATGCCCGGAGCGATCGACGACATCATACTGGGCCTAGATACGCTAGGAAGAATGGGAGCCACCATATCATGTGGAGAAGGTCACCTCGTGCTAATCAAACCCCTTGCCCAGCACACACCGAATCCTGGAGCCGCGCCAGAAACTATTCAGAGAACAACACCAGCAAGAACGAATATCGCCAGGTACGACAGCCCTGGGACTATTCCAAGTTCAATATCATCAAGAAAGTATATCGCCAGGTACGACAGCCCTGGGACTAATCAGAGTATAACACGAGCGAGAAAGGATAACGCCGGGTACGACACCCCTGGAACCCCATCTGGAACCATTCGGAGTGTAACAACACCGAGCAGTAGTAACTTCAAGCACGACGGCATTATGCAAAACAACGACGACGACATACAAGAAGAAGCGGAACGAGTGCGCGGTTTTCTGGCAAAGGAACTCCGAAAATTCGAGAGCATGAGTGGAGTGACGACAATAGCCGAGCACAAGATTGTCCTGACGGACGAACGCCCCATCGAGCAACGTTACTTCCCACGCAACCCAGCCATGCAGACAATCATCAACAGTGAAGTTGACTAATTGCTCCAGAAAGGATGCATCGAGCCATCCTGTAGCCCACACAGCGCACCGATCGTACTGGCCAAGAAGAAAAAAGGGAAGTGGAGGTTATGCGTGGACTATCGGCAGCTCAACGCCCGATCCGTACCCGACGCATACCTCTTACCCAGAATACAACACATCCTGGACAAACTACGACGAGCGAAGTACATCAGCAGCTTGGACTTGAAGAACGGACACCTAGTAAGCGACAAGGGAATTCACACCGACCCCGAGAAAGTCACAGCCATCAAAGACTTGAAGCCACCAACGAACGTGAAAGAGGTACGCCAATATCTCGGTATAGCATCCTGGCACCGACGTTTCGTACCCGATTTCGCCACGATCAGCCAACCACTCACAACCCTGCTGAAAAAGGGCAAACACTGGAAGTGGGGGGACCGAACAACAGGAGGCCTTCGTGGTCTTAAAGCAAAAGCTCACGGATGCACCGATACTTGCCTGCCCGAACTTCACCAAGACCTCCACCTTACAAACGGACGCCAGCAATTTCGGGCTGGGTGCCGTATTGACGCAGGACCTGGAAGGCGTAGAACGCGTGATCGCCTACGCCAGCAGGAAACTCAACAAGGCGGAAACCAACTACTCGCCCACCGAGAAGGAGTGCCTCGCGATAGTCTGGGGAATACACAAAATGAGGCCATACTTGGAAGGATACCGATTCAAGGTAATCACGAACCATATGTCTCTAAAGTGATTAAACTCCATCGAAAGCCCTTCAGGCCGTATAGCACGATGGGCCTTGGAGCTTCAACAACACACTATCGACATCGAGTACAGGAAAGGGAAGCTGAACCTGGTAGCGGACGCACTATCACGGCAGCCACTGGAGACCCTACGCCTAGCAACGACAACAGAGCCACAATGCAAGTGGTGGCACAAGCGCGTCAGCGAAGTACGCACTAACCCCGAGAAATTTTCTGACTACATGATACAAGATGGGCAACTGTACCGCCATATTCCCTGCCGGTCAAACGATGAGGAAACGGTCCCTTGGAAATTTTGTGTACCAACACCACTGCGACAACGATAGTACAACTCATCAAATCACAACACAACAAATGGGACGACTTTCTCCCAGAGATCGAGCTGGCCATCAACACCAGTGTAACCGCGTCCACAGGGTACAGTCCAGCCTTCCTCGTACAATGACGGGAACCGCGATTACCAGGGGCATTGTTTGACGAGGTCAACCTGGGGACGGGCACAGCCACCACCACGGCAGAAGAAAAATCCGACAGAATGCAAGAGGCATTCAGAATAGTGAGGCAGAACATGGAACGAGCAGCGGTAGACCAAGCACGGCATTACAATCTACGGCGGAGAAAATGGACCCCCGTAGTCGGCGAACTAGTTCTCGCAAAGGAACACCATCTCTCCAAGGCCGGGGAAAATTTCGCGGCAAAGTTGGCCCCCAAATATGACGGACCCTACCAAATCCTAGGATATGTATCCCCAGTGATACTCAAAATACGAAAACCCAACGGAGGAAAGGAAAAAACTGTCAACATCGCGGAACTAAAAGCATATCATACAGCAGAGATCATCGCGTGAAACCAAACAAATTCAGAGAGAACAATTTTTTATATTATTAATTAATATCAAGGACAATCAAGCGCCGGTCATTCCAACGCAAACCACCGAGGTGACAACATCGTTTTCTTTTGCTACGAATTTTTTTCACAAACCAATAATCTACAATGCAGAGCTATAACGCTAGACTAACCAAGAGCGTCAAGCGTATGCGCCAGCGCTACGAGGAGGAGGGAGCAAAACGCCCGAGGGCCGTATTGCTGGAAGGAGTTGCAGGCGCCGACGTCAGCCACACGCGTGAAACTATACGCGCAAACATGTACGCTGACGTCGTATACGGCATTACACCATTAAATACTACAGGCGGCGACGTCAGCAACACGCGTGGAACTACACACGCAAACAGGTACGCTGACGTAGCATGCATCATTAAACTACCACACATCAGGGACACCAATGACAACACCACGAACACCGAACCAGTCACGGCCAAGGCCCACAATACGACCGGAGCATCGCCGACAACATTCACAATCGGTAGGATAGAAGTGAAGACAGGGCAGTTGCCGGCAACCATCGAGTTCCCCTCCAATGAGGACACAGCTCCACCGGAAAAGCCACAGTCGCCGAAAATTATCGAGCTCTCCTCGGATGAGGAAACAGCCCCACCGCCGAGAGACACGCCTAAAATAATATTCCCGACAGGACAAGGCGGCATACCCCTCTATACGACACTCTCAGAGAATCGAAATGGTTGACCGACACCGTCATTGAGGCTTGGGCAAAGGGACTGGAAGAGCAACATGAGCAACAAAATACGACTCTCAGCCCGTTCGTGATCTGGCAGCTGACCCAGAAGAGTAACACGGAGGAAGACTACCAACGCATACGCCGATGGGTCCGGAACGTCGACCTGTTTGGCAAGAGTGCGGTCCTAGCACCCCACAATACAGCTAACCACTGGTACCTGCTCGGTCTGGCAAACGCAGCAGTCACCCACCACGTCACCGACACGGAATGCTGGCAGGAACGATATATATGGGTAGCAGACTCAATGCACAGGGCCAGAGTCCCCCAACCAACCCAGGTTTGGGCAGATTTCCTCCGGTGGGAATACATACAGCGGTACGGACACGACGGTTTTAAAGCGCAGGAACTAATACTCGAGGTGCCCCAACAACTCAACAACAACGACTGTGGCGTCTACGTAGCCGAGAATATGGGGAGGGTTTTACGATACACAGGGAGCGGAGAAGGAATGCCCGGACTGTGTAAACAGCCGTTCACGGAGGAAATGGTGAGCAAGAAGCACACAGAAATGCTGGCACGGTTCCTACGAGACGTCCGAAAGCCCAAGGAAACCATACAAAACACTACCAGCACATACCACTCTCACGCAGCTCCAAAACTAAGCACCGAGGACAACACTCACCCCATAATACCGGACACCAAAACGAAGCCACACACGACAAGAGAAGACCTCCAAGTAATAACCATCGAGGCTAAAGACGCAGATGGACCAATGCTGGACCGATTCCCGGAGATAGCAGGGGAGGTACGGGACAAACTCCAACGCATCGCCGAAGGCAGAACCTACTCCCGAACACGATTCGTGACAGAGAAATACCGGGTCACCATAATGAAAAGCAAAGCGCGCATACAACTAGTGAATACCGGGGGCTCACTCTCCGAAGTGGGGGGGGAGTGTGAGAACCAAATATAACACCATTAATTTGGCCCACACAAAACGACCCCACATCATATTCGATACACCACTAACACAACAGCCAGTCACAAAAGGCTATAACAACAGACCAACCAACAAGTTCAATACAGCATACATCATATTCACG
Organism: Eurosta solidaginis; assembly: GCF_040869045.1. Lineage (NCBI taxonomy): Eukaryota > Metazoa > Arthropoda > Insecta > Diptera > Tephritidae > Eurosta > Eurosta solidaginis. Next base: position 27,403,314 of record NC_090324.1, on the reverse strand, counting down.
GGTGGGCATGAGCTTAGCACCTGCTAAGCGGCCATATACGTATGCAACGAGCGAACGAAAAATGACTACTTCGTCAAAATCAACGACCAAACACATTTAGTTTGTATGTTGATTGGACCAACCAACCATATACCAACAAATATACGGAATGCCAATGGGCAACCCGCTATCTCCAACCATTGCAAATATCGTTCTGGACAAAATATTGGATGACAGCCTCGCTGAATTAAAAAGCAAAGACATATATGTCAAATACATAACCAAATATGTAGATGACATATTCGCAATTGTTAAAGCTAAAGACGTGGAAGACATACTAACAGTATTTAATGCACAGCATACCAGGATACAATTTACTAAAGAATTAGAGCAGAACAACAAAATTGCCTTCCTAGACGTAGAAATACACCGAAAAAACCAAAACTTAACGTTCAACTGGTATGCAAAGTCGATGGCATCAGGAAGAATTATCAATTATCACTCCAATCATCCATGGAAGCAGAAAATTAACACAGCAACAAGTCTAATAAGGAAAATACATCTTCTAAGTGACGGTGATTTCATAGAAGAAAACAAGAAGAAAATAAAAAATATTCTCTTCAAAAATAGCTACCCGAATACTCTAATAGAAAAGCTTATAATTAATACGACACAAGAAATGGACCACCCTAATTCATCAAATGGACAAACAGAAGCAAACACAAACAAAACTTATATTGGAGTTACCTATATACCCGGACTAACAAGTAATCAATCGCTCAGGAGAATTATGAAAAAAGACAACATAACATTTGCTCACAAACCACACAATACACTTAATCGTTTCTTTACAAAAACAAAAGACAAAATAGACAAGGGACAACAATGCAATGTAGTGTATAAAATTCAATGCAACGGTAACACCAACAATGCCTGCAATAAATGTTACATTGGCACAACGAAAAGAGCATTGAGAACGAGAATACACGAACATGAAATGGACGCAAAAAAACAGAAAAACAAATACCGCGCTTTCTCAACACCTGACTGACAATGGCCATACAGCTGATTTTGGGAACGCAAAAATTTTAGATGTTGAGAGAAGATGCAAAAGGAGGATGACACTGGAAAGTCTCCGCATCCAGCAACATATGACGAATGTCATGAATTTTAAAGAAGACATTGACAATACAAATAGCGCTTATACAGCAATAATAAAAAATGATAAGAACAAAAATAGAAAATAAGAAAAATGAATGTGTCGATTGTCCTGTGATATTATTGTGTTTGTACAACTAATCAAATTATTGTGAGTTATTGTTTTAATGTTGAATTTGTAATGTTTATTGAAAATAATGATTACTTTTGTATTTTCATGTTGTTTGTTTGAAAATAAATAGACTTCCTGATGATGACGCGGATGCGTCGAAATGCATAGAAGAGAAAAGTAAAAACTCTTGGGTTTTTTCTTTATACATATCGACCAAAACAGCTCCAACCCAGCAAACACATTTAGTTTGCTTTCGACGTCCGTACAATGAGGTTTCGCACGCAATATTACCACAGAGAGCGGTCGAAAAATACGTACATATGAATGAAAAATTTTGAATGTTGTCCCCGAAAAAGTGTTTGTGATTTTTTTGCATTTTTCAGAAGTAAAATATGGTAGTTTTAGTATTTTTAAACTGTTTTATTTAGCTTGACTTGACAGGCCGTTGTGGACGAATTTTGTAATTATAATTTAAGTAACTCTCCGATAAGGTACAAGCTTGAAACTTGGAATATAATATATTTCAAAAAATCGTATTTGTGGTCCGATTAGGCTCACATTTCATATCGCCGCTAGGTGGCGTAAGGATCGAAATATTATCTTATCTTCACATTAACCAGTAGGTGAATATCGATGGAATCTTACTGCTCATCACAGTTTAAGTTTGTTATTCATATGGTGATTCCACCATGTAAGTTGTTTTTGTTAAAAATAGCAAACATAGGGAGAAAATGCTTTATAAAAAATAATGAATAACAAAAATATAAGAAAGTAAATTAAAGCTCAACTCCATTAAACCGTAAAATAGAAAAACTATGAAGAAATATATTTAATTAAATCATCGTAATTGAAAACGAAATTTGAAAATTTAATTCTTAGCAAATCTTCCAAGTGCTCATCAGTGAGCTTGCTTCTGTACGAGTTTTTAATAAAAGCCATAGATGAAAACATTGATTCGCACATATAAGTTGTTCCAAATATCAAGCACAACTTAAGAATGTCAGCTTTCAATAAAGGGTATTTCTGCTCATCTATGACCTTCCAAAATTGAATTCCCCATCCTAAAGGCAAGGCGAAATCATTGTGAAGTAATTTTATCTCTTCTTGCAGCCGCAGTTCCATATCTTCTACTGCACACAGCAGAGGGTTCTCGTATAAATGTATCAAAAGTTTAATTTTATTAAAATCATGAAATCTTTGTTGGTAACAATTTTTGAGATCTTCAAATGACGGTAAATATTGAGAGATCTTGTCTTGCATTTGAAATCGGTCACATACATCCCTAGTATTTTTAAAATTATCTAAAATGCCTTCACGAAGCTGGGATACTAGAATATCAAGTCGCTTTTCTAATATTTCTAGGGCTGCAATATAGTCAAAAATAAATTTGTTATTTCCTTGAGTACTTATATTTAATTGCGAAAATAAAATTGACACATCACACAAAATGGCAAGGCTTAGCAAAAAATTAGGATCTTTTAGTTTGCCTATCAATTCTTGAGTTTCAGTAGACGGATCCTCAGCGAAGAAACATATAACTTCTTCCCTCAAATTTAAAAGGCGCCCTAAACATTTAGCTCGGCTTAGCCATCTTACTTCAGTGTGAAGTAAGATATCACCGTATTCTGCCTCAATTTCGTCCAGAAATGCGCGGAATTTTCGGTGCATAAGTACATTATGTCCACCACGTATTTTTTTTATAATTTTGATGGTGATTTCCATAGCCTGTCCCACCTTGAAACTTTTAGCAATTAATTTGCTGTTGATGCAAAATTCAATGAAATGTGGGCACGTTTAGGCCATTGCGAATGAACTGACCTACTGGTCCGTTTTTTGCACCAATCATTACGGGAGCACCATCAGTGCAAACTGACGATAGTTTGCTTTTATCTGCAAATCCAAAAAAATCGCGTTCAATAGGCGCATAAATTGTGCTTCCCGTCACATTCAATTCGAGCCTCGCAAACAAAACATATTCTCCGAAATGTTAAAGTTACCGTCAACAGTCCTCACACATACCAAAAGTTGACAGATGTCACTAATGTCGGTACTTTCATCCAATGCAATGGAATTAGACCTGGTGGTTAATATATTTTGTTTCAATTGTAAATATAAAAATCTTTAAATATCAGTTATCCGTCGCTTGAGTGTACGTCGTGATAAGGGAATATCACCAACATGTTTGGCTAACTCCAACCCTTTTTCTCCAAAGCACTCCAGGACGGCTACAGCCAAATCTTTAAAAAAAAGTACCATCTTCTAATGGCTTACTTTTTTTGCTAAAGCAAAACTAACCACGAAAGAAGCTTTCAATTTTCCTTGGGACAAATTTTCTTCCATTTCATTTATTTTTGAACGTTCCAAAAAGCAAGCTTACATTCGAAGAACTTTAACATTTTTTCCTCAGGGGTAAGAGTATTTACGCTCCTGTGGAGTAAAACGAAATGTCGACTTAAGCTTTGCTTGCAAATGAAGTTTATAATTTTCCCGCAAACTAAGCATCGTGGCTTGTTGGCGCTATTTAAAACAAAAAAAACTCTAGTTCCCATTCAATCTGAAACATTTTGTATTCATAAGTACGTACAATTCTTTAGTATTGTACGACCAAACACTGTACCAAGACTGCGTGTGATACGTGCTTATAGTACAAGCGCTGGAATCAAACTAAATAAATATTTGATTTTGCATTCGTGCTAGCCACGCGTTCGTGTATACTAACACATTCTCAATTTGGTAATCGTGTATATGTAGTGGTGCCCAAATATGATCATATTCGATACAAAACTAACACAACAGCCAGTCACAAAAGGCTATATCAACAGACCAACCAACAAGTTCAATGCAACATTGACACAACAGCCAGTCACAAAAGGATATAGCAGCAGACCAACCATCAAGTCTCAGCAACACAACGGGCAAGCACAACACTTTAATGCCAACACAACAAACTAACAAATCTCAGCAACGCAACGAGCGTTCGCAACATCGAACAGCAACCATGGCAACGCAACCATTCGAGCCAGCAATACCAAACAAAGCAATAAAAGGAGCAACACAGCAGGACAGAAGTTAGTTAGCACGGAGATGTGGCCGTGACCAGAGCTACTTGTGGAGCGTCCCTTGAAGTTGTCGGTTCTACCATGCGGACAGGTCGTTGCACAGGAGTAAGTCGTGGCCTCAAGTAGTGAATGTGTCGGTTATACCACCAAACACCGCTTGAGACTTCGCCAGCAACGGCACTACCACAGTAACGCGCACCCGCGAACAGGCAGCGTCCGCCCGCCTGCGCCGACAGTAACAGCGCCACAAACAGCGCTACGCAAGCATATACGTTGGCCGCAGAAACACTACGCAAACATACAACGCTAGCCGCAACATCATCATAGCTAATATATACGCTGGCCATACCATTACGCCAATCTACTACGCTGGCCGCAACAGCACCATAGCTAATACACTACGTTGGCTTCAGTACTGCGCCGGTCTACTACGCTGACCACGACAGCGCCCCGATAATATACTGCGTTGACAAAGATACCAGAGTTACCCTCGTGCCGAAGCACGGAGGTGTGGTTGTGACCAGAGCTACTTGTGGAGCGTCCCTTGAAGTTGTCGCTTCTACCATGCGGACAGGTCGCTTCACAGGAGTGAGTCGTGGCCTCAAGTGGTGAATGTGTCGGTTATACCACCAAACACCGCTTGAGACCTCGTGAGCAACGGCACCACCACAGTGACGCGCCCCGTGAGCAGGTGACATCCGCCAGCCAAACTACCACGCTGTTCACAATCGCAAACATACTACGTTGGCCATAGCATTACGCCAATCCACTACCCCGGCCACAATCGCACACACACTACGTCGGCCACAGCATTACGCCAACCACTACGCTGACCGCGACCGCACCACGCTAACATATTACGTGGACCACATCACTACGTAAACATACGACGTTGGCCACAGCATTGCGCCAACCCACTACGCTGACCGCAAGCGCCAACATACGACGCGGGCCACAACAGCGCTACGCAAGCACATTACGTTGGTCACCGCACCTCGATGGCCACAACAGCACTACGCACACATACTACGGTGACCACAACAGAGTCATGCAAATACACGACGTCAACCACACTAGGGTTGCGTACGAACCACGTTTTACACGCACTCAGGCAACGACCAGCCGGGCGTCCTAAAGGGCGTTCCTAACGGGACACGCACGCCGACGCAGGGCGCCACAAAACACATTTACACACACACAAGCAACGACCATCGAGGCGTCATAACGGGACACGAGTACCGTTGGCCCACCACGCAGTATAGAGCAAGCATACAGTGAAGCGAAAACAACAAATATTTCTTCTTTTGATTACGTAAAATTTTTCATTTTAATTATAGTGTACATACATATATAGAATCAGAGAAATAAAGTGAATTTATATGAAAACGAATTGCACGGTGTCCCAAATTTACAAATCTATTGTAAGCGAACCTTGGACACGGCGAGTATACCCCTAGCACTTACTGAAGAAGCGCCGGGACGGAAAAAGCTTCGTTACAAGGTTTTTTCTTCGTAACTGAGTGTATGGTGTTATTATACCTATCAACGGCAATGTTGACAATTTCTTTTAGTGAGCTATCAGGATATTCAGATTGTAGACATCTAACAATTTCTATGATTGTAGAGTGCACACGTTCGATTGTGCCGTTAACTTCACTCTTTTGGGGTGGTGCTAAATAAATTTCAATACCCAAACTTTCCAAGTAATTGAGTGTTATTGGACTTATGAAGCTATCCTCGTTGTCCATTACTAAGGTCTTTGGCACAGTAAAATAATGTAAGAGTTTAATTAATTTGTCTCTAATATGTAACACAGATTTATTTTTGATTTTAAAAAATTTTACAAATTTAGAAAACTTGTCAACGCATGTAATAAATTTTTCGCCAGACATTTCGATTATGTCAATGTGCAATATTTCATAATTGGCGTTGCCTGTAGTTCAGGCTTTTGAGGGTGGCGATCGTACTTGTTGCATCCACAAGTTTTGCATGATTTTGTGTATTTTTTTATAAGTTTACTCATCTGAGGAAAATAGTATTTTTCTAATATTTGTTCCTTATTTTCCCTATCGTTACGGTGGGCCCGCCTATGCTCCCGTTCGATTATTTTAAACTTTACTTCTTCATCAGGAATGTCAGTAACAAGTCTTTGCGTGATTCTGGCGCGGAACTTAGAAAAACTTTCCTGATAAACCTGTTGTAACAATGCGATATATTTTTCGGGAATTTTGATTCCATTACTTATATTTGGATTAAGATAATTTTTTAAGATTTTAATTAATTTTCCTTTATCGTAGGTTTCACTTTTAATACGATGCCTGTGGTACCTTGGGTGAGGTTCTTCATGGATAATTTCATCTTTGCTTTCTTCAAATATAATTTGGTTTTTAAATACATTTAATGGTGCCTCGCAATGAGGAATAAGCTGTGAGCTATCCTCTGCTGCACTATGTTGAGAATTAGATGTTGACGATGTCAACGAGTTAATTTCCATGGGAAGCCTGGAGAGCGCATCTGCGACAACATTGGTCTTCCCTGGTTTATAGAGAAGTTTATAATTATAGTCTTCTATGCGTGCCTTCCACCGTTGGCATTATTATTGCTATTACTTAATGCGAATGTTAATGGTTGGTGGTCAGTTAGGATTTTAATATCTTTTGCTCCGTATAGGTAGGTTCTTAGTTTGTCAAGAGACCATACTATAGCTAGCATTTCTTTCTCAATAGTCGAGTAATTTTCCTCGGTTTTATTGAGTGACCTAGATATATAAGTTATGGGCTTATCCTTCTCCTTGAGAAAGGACTGCCCCAATCGCAGTATTAGAAGCGTCTGTTGTTAGAATAAACGGTTTATTGAAATCTGGAAATGCCAAAATCTCAGAAGACATAAGTAATGTTTTTAGGTCATTAAATGATTTCAGTCCTTCATCAGTTAAAGAGACTTTTATTTTTTTGGATTGGTTCGCCTTTATTTGTGCATTTTCACCCTTAGTCAGATTCGTGAGTGGTTTGGCAATTTTTTCGAAGTCTTGTATAAATCGTCTGTAGTATGACGCTAAATCTAGA